>NC_089685.1:62662930-62965960 GCF_031753505.1 Anomalospiza imberbis
TTACACAGCTGAAGAAGTGTGTGCTTGCTGGAGCTATACTACAACCACTAAAGGCAGCCCCCATTTAATCAAATCCAAGTTTGTTGCTACCAGAGAGTGCCAGACATACAAGGAGGTTGACCAGGGGGACACACAAAGGCGTACCACACTGAGAAAATCTTGCCTCTACCCAATCCTTCTCATGCTAGTGCCATCAAGGAATGTCCATTTTCATGGGACTTGCCTTCAGAATTCTTTCCATAGCCCATGTGCTCGTATATTGGAAAGTGCGGCCGGTCAGCAAAGTCCTCTGATTTGTGGACCAGGGCTTCCTTCACTGTTTCATACCCATTCAGCACTACCAGGTTGGTCCAGCAGTTCTGGAGACTGAAGATGTTTCCAAACTTCTTCTGGAGCTGCCAAGATAAAAAATCATGTTCCTGAAAATGAGCTGAGTGCAACATCAGAAATATCACCATATCCTTCCTTAGGGCATTTACTACTGAGTGAACTTAGAGGTACTTTTATTCAGGGATCTTCAGCTGATCTTTGATCTTGATCTTTGCAGTGCAACAACTCCAAACAGTGCCAAGCAGCAGCTGTAGCAGGGATCAATGCCCCTTAGGTGGAAAAATTTAGAATACGCCTATCCTGGCCAAACTGTTGTCATGAACATTGTGTAACTACTTTTAATTTTGTCAAGAACCTTTTTTGGGATTTTTAAAGACTGCATGCTCGATAATGAATTATTTCCTAATGTTTCTATTTATTTTGATCTGAAAGACTAAGTAAGTTCTGAATTAGTCTACTTCTGCTGAAGGAAATAATAAAGTGATATGTAATTTCTATTAAAAGATGCATTTGTACCTAAAGATCTACCCAGAGCCAGGTTTCCAGAAACATGGTTGGGAAAGGCAATTCTACACTGGAGTTTCAGGTCAACTTTCTCCCCAAAAGGAGTGTACACATCTAGTATGACTGGTAACTGGCACACACCCTACATCTGCTGTGATCTGTAAGACTCATAAAGCTGAATCAGGATGGCTGCACAGGTAATCCTGTCAGCCATACACTCACCATGGGAGCTGGCCATGGAGCAAAGACTTCTCCAGGTAGACAAACCCTTTAACGGGACATGGACTCCTGGGAAGGCATGTCAAAGCTCCCCTGTTAGTCAGGAACACTGAGCAAAGCCCAGAAGCACATTGTTTAAAGACAGTGCAATAGTAGCAATACCCCACAGGTTTTTTGACTTTTATTTCAAGTCCTTTTTTTTGTTTTGTTTTGTTTAAAACATAAGATTTTTTTATTTCTGCACTGTAGCATTGCAAAGAATTGAACTACTTAATACTGTATTTGCAGTAGGGTTGAAAAGGGAATTAGTACTTCACTGGCACTAGAATTACATAATTAAAAATGATTACTGGTCAAGATTGTGGTTAGCATGATCCTGATGTGATATGATTTGAAAATGGTAAGCTTTTGGACTACATGCAAGCAAATAATACAAATGCTGTATTTAGTTTCTCTACTTGGCAGGTTTTGGACAGGCAGCTGAACAGCACTGTCCTAGAAAAGAGTCTTTTAGAGTTTGCAAGCTGAAGCACAAAACACCCTGGTTTATCTGCTGCAGGCTGTGAAAGCCCTGCCTTCCCTTTGAGAAAAGCTATGGCCAGATTTTGAATAGGAAAGCTACTGAGATTTTGGGCATTGCTGCAGGGGCAAATTCCACAAGCTGGTCTCTTTAACTGAAACTGTCACATGCCTGCAGGCATGCTTCAGTAACTCGCAGGGAAGCCTGCCATTCCTGCAGCCACATTCCCAGCCCACAGATATTTGTTTGTCTTCCCTTGTTTGTACAACCCCCTGCTCCTTTGCCTCCAAGCCTGCCCAGATGTCAGGCTGGAGCCAGCTCTACAGCAGCACCTTTCACTGGGGGCACAGCAGTGATCTCTCCCTGAGCTCATCCAGAGAAGGGGAGATAGAGGTTGGGAAGTGTTGGTGCGTGATTCTCTCTTTGTCTGGGCAGGCAAGGTCAGTGTCCTTGAGCAGTGACTTGCTTCATCTTGGACTTTGGAGAGAGCATTGCCCCTCAGCTTTGTGCAAAGGTAGTGATACTGAAGTTGGCCAAAAATAAACTTTCTAACATAATTTGAAGTATTGTTAAGCAAGTATGCATTATTGTAGCACTGGACTCCTCTTATAGAATGAGTGTAATGAAATACCCTTTACAACCGGGTATTTATTCCACCATGATCATACATATTTATTGCAGCGTGCTTCCCAGCTACTACATAAACATCACTTTTCCTAGGACTTACCTGCATGCATCTGCCTCCTACTGGAAGTCCTTTCATGGACCTAGAGGGTCACTGAAAGGTGTCTCTAGGAGTCATACTCGCTGAGTGCTTCAGTATTACATGTGACCTTTCCTTGAACTTTTTCTTTGGTCATGTGCTCGTTTCTTGTAACATAACTTGCCAAAACACCCGCTATATTCCTCATTATCTGTTTATCTAGTTTCTAGCTTTACCATCCTGTGTGCATACTTTTACATTCTTTTATCTTTTTTTTTTTTTTTTTTTGCTAGTTAGTCTTAAAGCTCTATCTAGCAACTTCAGGGGAAACAGAAATTGCTGTTCTCTGTGTTATGTATCTGTAGCTGATGCCAGGGTGTGACCCACCCCTCCTGGGCCCACGGTGGATTGTATGTGGAGTGTTTTGTTCAGGGGCTGCCACTCACCTGGCCGAAGGAGTGGTGGGGGTTGTGGAAGTCAATGGAGAACATGGTCCCAATGAATGGCAGCGAGGCTGGGCCTGGTGGGTAACGGCTCCACTTCTTTCTGCGCTTCATGAAGTCCAGCAGTAAAGTAAACACTGTAAGAAAAACTCCCAGTATAGAGATGTTGGTCCAGATGGATGACAGCTGGGACCCCAGCCACAGGAGCAATGCCATTTTGTAGCCTGTCTACTCCTTCCTCTTTTGACCCAAGACTGTCACTGCCACCTTTTGCCTTTCCTCTTCTCCTCTCTCTCACTTTCTTGCCCTGACAGCTGCCCCCTTCTCCTTGCTTCCTCCTTTTCCCCACACTGCCTTTTTCTGCTCCTCCTCTCTCCCTGCACTGGCTGGCTTTTGATTGTGAAACTTGGTTCTATCTATAAACTCCTCCTCTGCTCGGTTCAGCCTTAGGGGAGTGGTGACGAGGGTCATCCCTCCTCCTCCCCCTCTTCTTCCTCCAAGGCGGGAGCTCAGAGACCTCTGTTGCTGCTAAAAGGGGCAGCTGGTGCTAACAATGCCCTCAGTGGGGCAGGGCTGGGTGAGCCCTGGGTGTTTGGGTGCCTTCTTTCACAGGAAGGCAAAGTTCACAAGCAACCAGTCTTGCTGCATTCTCATGGGGCGATTTGGAAAAAGGTTGATTAAATGTGTGTCACCTTCTTGTTAGTACAGGCAAGTCAAGGAAGAAGCAGCTCCTAAACACAGATCATATAGGTTTATGTTTGCAGGCTAAGGATAGGTTCTGTTGGAAGTTGAGGAAGTTCAGGTTAGCTCAAACATTCCCTCACAGAAAGCACTTGCTACAGAATTTAGCTTAAAACAGTCCCCTAAAATTTTAAAAATAATTAGTATTTCTAGAATTAAAAATTTTTATCAAACTCCAAGTGTCAGTCAGCACAATGATCTCAGCTTTTGTAGAACACAGCTCAGCTATAAGGAAGAAGTCACATGTATTACAAGATGCCTCAAATATCCAGCCTTTGGGGCAGCAGTAATGCCAACACAATTATGGAGTAGTCAAAGTATTTCCTAAAGCAGCACAGCTGTGTGCTCCTGGCATCCCTGCCATCGGAAATCAATAAACCTTGCTCTCAGGACAGTCAGCTCGAGATAAAAAGAAGCAGTAAACCCATCACAGCGTGAGCTGTGATCTCAGTGTGATCAGAGGAAAAACTCCTAATGGAACAGTTGCTGCAGCAGTGATAGAGAGCTCAGGCTGCAAGGCAATGCACCTGCAAATGCTGTGCAAGCAGTGCTGGTGTGCAGCCAGGGCCTCAAGTGCCCTTTCCCCTGCCAGGGGAGGCACCTCCATGCTCATCATCTGTGTTGACCTTACCTCGCTGGATTCTCCACAGCAGAATCCTGTTTTGAAAGCATCATCACTCAGGGTTCAGGGTTTGTCTCAAGTAGTTTTAAACAAACATGTAGAATGGGAAACAACTGGGGGAATTACCAGCTCCCACACCACTGCAGAATTGTGATTTCTTCTGAGTTACACAGACATGCCGGGGTGGTTCACACACTTGGAGAGCTGCCACAATGGGCACAGTGTCTTCAGGAAGAAGAGGCTGGAAACAGTAAGGAGTGGTTTTGTGCTGTGCAGAGGAGTGCCCAGAACTTGGCCATGGGAGAGGTGATGGGCCATCACCTGTGTGCCTGTGGAGAAGGAGAAGGTGGCAAAGCGCTATGGGCAGTGCTGTGCCAGGCACTCACTACAGACTTCTTGGGAAAGGAGAGAAAGTCAATAGAGCCATCCCACACAATCACAGGCCTTAGGGCTAACTCACAGTGTGCTTTAACTGAAGGGCTGCATGGTCAGGCACAATCTGGGAGGTTTCTTGAGTGTGCTCAAGACAGCTTCATAACACAGGTGATTGAAAAGACAACAGGAGGAGATGCTGTGCTGGGTTTGCTGTTCACAAAGTAGGAAGCCTTGGATCAGGATATGATGGTCAAGGATGAATTTGCCTGCAGCGACCATGAAACTGTGAAATACTAAATCCTGCAAGAAATCAGCAGTACACACAGCATTACTGCCCTTACCTGCAGGAGAGCAGGTTTCATTTCATCCAGGGATATCCTTTGCAGGATCCCAAAAGGAGCTGCCCTGAAGAGTGAAGGGGCTCAGGAGAGCTGGTTGTTCTTCGAGAGCAAACTCCTCAGAGCATGAGATCAGTGTGTCTCATTTATTTCCTGGGCACCACAAAGCCTTTAACACCATTTTCTACAGTAACCTTTTGGCTAAATCCATGAAATACAGACTGGCAGGGTAGCTGATAAAGTGGGTGGATGATTGTTCATATTGTGGGGCTGAAAGAAGTGGGATCAACAGTACAGAGTTCAGCTGGTGGATGATCACCAGTGACGTCCCTTAGGTGTTTATACTGGGGCTGATAAAGTTTAGGTTATTAACAATGTGGCTGATGGGACAGAGAGCATTCTTGGCAGGTCTGGCCTGGGAGAGCTGCCAGAGCTGAACTTTGTGGTGTAACCTGGGGGTTTGTTGGCTTTTGAGTACCCTCCACGTTTCAAACAGCTCTAGTGTGAGGTCTCAGGAGACGGAGCTGCAACAGTTCCCTACGCAGTGGGCTGGCTTGAGCAGGAGATGGCTGAATGATAAAAGGTGATCAAGAGCTTCCTCTCACATTGATTTTCATGATGCATGCATTCAGATGACAGAGAAAAGATGGAAAATGTGGTCCAAAGAATGTCAATGGACATTTCCTCATTACCTCACCAGTAAAAGGATGTTATCGTGCCTGTTTCGCTTTATTTTGAGCTCGACCTTTATGAACTTCAGCTGAAAAATATCCACCTAGGTCCTTTCAGTTTTGCTTACCTTGGCTAGAGCCAAAGGCTGTTGGACTCCCGTCATTCACCTGTGGGCTCTAACAAGGATGGTTGATGAGAATTCAGGAAGTGGATTTAATTCTAATGAACATCACCCTTCTGATGGAAGGCCACCAGAATAGGAACGCTCCAGCTACTCTGCTTCCATGGCTCAGCCTTGACATAAAGTGACAAAGCTGCAACCTGAGAAATGAATTAGCTTAAGGAAAAAAACCCTACACTGACACTGACTTTCCAATTGACATCTTTCCAAAAGGTGACTTGGTAAAAGATCCTTTCCTGCAGACTTGACAGCTCCTCCACTTTTGGCTAGTAGCATGGATGGCCAGTCCTGCAAAGAAGTGGAACAACTGCTATAGCTTCATAATTTCAAAAGAACAGTTTTCAAGGCCAGCAAAGAAACAATAGACAACAAATCTCTTTCTGACAGAGAGAAAGAGAAAAGGGTGATTATTCTTCTGAAGAATGAAAGATGTTCATTTGCATTTCTTTTCAATAAAATAATATTTTGAGCAATTTTCAAGTCAAGGAAAAAACCCTCCAAATCCATACATATTAATTTTAGCTAACTGCTGTCCGGCTGTGCTGGCTGCATGTCTTTGTGCACAGTCAATTTAGAGATTGTGGAGGCCAGTGGGTGAACAGGGAAAGAGTTTACAATTCTCCCCTGGAAGAAAAAAAAAACCCTCAGGCCATAACCTCACTGTTAGGGTGAGGCAAAAGGCTTCTCCCAGCATGCCTTGCTGTGACATGCAGATTCAATGTATCCCATTGGCTCTTCCCCCTCACTCCACATCTTGTGCCCTCATCCCATTGGCCCTGGTGTTCTGCTGTGCCCCTCACAATCCCTATCTAACCCCTGCTTTCCCTGCCACCGTGGCTTTTTGTCCCTGGACCCCTTCGAGGAAGAAGCTCAATAAAGGCTCTCCTTGGAACCCCATACAAAGACCCCATCTCTCCTTCTGAGTCGCCCAGATCACAGAAGAGCTGAAATCACCTGGCCTAGGCAGACGTGCCTGTGCCCCCAAGGTGTCTTTTTCAAGACACTTCTTCAGGAAGGCCACAGGCACTCTGAACAACACCCGCCGCAACAAGAGAGGAGCTAAGTGGAATTACAGAAGCTGCATGCAGACATCACCATTCTTTGAGTGTAGACACTGAAATACAAACAGAAAGGCAGCTTTAAGAAAAAACTTATTAATGTTGCGAAACAAAGCATGCAGAAGCAAGGTAATGCAGGAGTTGCCTTTTTTTTCTTTTTTAAGGCAATTTTAGTTGAGCCTTTTTGTCCATATTGTCCATAAGATCATATTTAATTACAATTACATGCTATATTTCCTTTTTGAAGGACCCTCTCTTTATTCAGTGCACAGAATAGATGATGATCATTTACTAATCTGTTTTTAATTACAGCATTTGTCTTCAAAGTCTATTTTGCCACCTACTGTTCACACCCTGCCCATAAAGGTGGTTTAGATGGGCTTTTCCAGAGTGGTCATCAGTGCCTGTATGGGTGAGGAGCAGGTAGCCATTTGTCTCCAAAGCATCCCTCTGAGATGCCACAAATGGAGGCAAATTACCTTCTAAGTGTTGGAACCGGGAGTAAAAGTCTAGAAGGTGCCACACACAGCTGTCCGTGGCACATGCCCAGCTCCCAGCTGAGGCTGCAAGCAGCTTCTGCAGATCTTCCTGCAGGATCACAGCTTTGGCACCCTGGACATGGAGGTCACAGGTTAGTGCCTGTTTATGAAACTTGCTGTTTCAGTAATTATCCAGCATCACATACTTCTCTCTCCACAACACTGGGGTGAAACCCTTCTAATAGCCAAAGGAATGCTTCTCCTTCCCTCCCTCTTTGCTTCAAGTCTGGAGCCAACCAGGAAGCACTGGTTACATAACATGAATATTTCCATAAGCTTTCAGAAATTTTTCAGAAATCCCAGCAGGCTGCTTTCTCCTTAACACCTCAGATGTAGATGGACACAAACCTCAGCAATTTTTCATTCTGGAGGAGCAAAGCCTCTTGGAACAACATTGGTTAGTGTGAAGCCTGCTGCTCTCATTCCCTGGCTATTCATCTCCCAGGCTACAGCAAAGCTGGGGCTGGTAAAGATCCCAGAAACCTGTCCTCTTTGGTGGCCTCTTCTAAGGCAAAAAACCACATGGTCTCCCACCTAGTCCCAGACTTTTTTCCTGATCCTTCCTCCACCTCCTTTTTCCAGCAACACAATCTCTCCTTTGCCTGTTATGCCTTCACTCAGATGGCTTCCCCCCACCCTTTTGGTGTTGGAAGGGGCAAGGGGTGCATGGCAGAGACCAGCTTCACACTTGTCATTTGCCCTTAGCAGCCCCTGGCAGCCAGCAATAACCGCCACCTGCTCCACTCAGACATCTTGGGGGAATTTTAGATGAAAAACTGAGAGCTCTATCAGGTGCACGCAAACTGGGTTTTCAAGTGCTTGTAGCCTAGCCAAGTTTGAGCACTGTTTTAGAGAGCTGGTGCAATGTGTCTTCCTAACAGAAAGCTGCCTCCTGCCAAATTTTGCATGTAATGCTTCAAAGCATTAAACTGAGAAAGGGAAATAGCACCAGAAATTTCTCTAATGGGTTAGGAGAAGGTCAGATAAACAATGGATTTTGTCAGCTGTTAAAAAGGCATGAAAAAAACTTTTGGCTGAATGTTCCCAAACAAATTTAGCCTGAAGCACAACCCCAACTCTGGAAATTTTAGTCTCAGCTGGTTCATTGTGACTTTCTTTGCCTTCAGATGGGGGTTTTAAACGTTAGAAATACTTCTACAGCCTTAAGATGGACTGTGCTAACAGCTTGCTCATAATAAAGCAGTCAGCAGAACTGAAATAGCCAAGTCTTTCATAGTTACTGTTACTATGACTTAATGCCAGCCTTCCCACATTGCAAAGAAATCTGTTCTTCAGGCTTTTCTTCCTTAAATTCCCCATGGCTTCCTACCCTTTTTCCTATATCAATCACACCAGTTCACTTCTCACCCAAGTGAGTTGTAGTTGAACTTTACTTCTTTCACCCTCCCTGCCCATACCATTACCCCTTATGCCATCCCAACGCCATACACGTTCCGTGCCCTGCAGGAGCAATGACTCTGAACTTGGTACCAATAGCAATGCATGTCTTATGCCCCATCTTTCACCTCAGAGAGACAACTCTGTGCTAGAAGATGTCAAAGAGATGGGCTCCGGCGATGCTGTGAGCAGTTTGGCAGAGTGAGCTGTGCAGTTGCTGCAAGCATCAACATCTGGATGAATAAAGCAGCCACTGAGATGAAGTCAACCCTAGAAAAGCCTTGGACAGTAAGGGCTGAAAAATCAAACTGATGAGAGCAGAATGGCTTTATTTTGACTTGACATTTCACAGAGCTTGAGGACTGAGCTCACACGTACATGTAACACTGCTCAGCAATGGCTTCACCAGCTCAGCAAGCCCAAAGCTGTGGTTATGGGCCCTAACCACAGCATCTTCATCATGTTAACTGGGGTTTAGCAGAGATCAAAGCAAGCTGGCTTGGTTTTAATTGCCAAATTCAGGTTCTCTCACGGGCTAAAATGTTCCCACTGTTACTTCAATCTGAGTTAGCCAAACAGAGCTCAGCATGTGCAATTTCTAAGCCCAGTGCAGGGAGGTAATGAATCAAGGTGCTGCTTTGCACAGTCTGTGGCTCCAGCACTGGTCCAAAATGCCTCCTGAAGATTCCATTAAACCTCTGTGATGTGTCTGAGCTCTGGGAAGATGCCTGCTCATTCGGAAAATGACTGGCAGCAGTTGCCTTGACTCACACTCTCTTGTGAAACTGTCAGAAAAACATGGCTTACGCCCCCGATACCATAGGCTGTTGATTTCTTTCAGCTGCTGGTTTTGGTTTCCTGCTTTTTAAATTTCTCAGGAGCTGTGAATCTCTATTCTTTTCATTTTTGGTTTAATACTGATACCTTGGGGTTTTTCTTTGCTGTAATGAGAGCATCCTGGGGAATTTTGTTCACAGCTACTGGCTAAAACCCTGTTATTAACTCTTTTTCCATAAGAGATGCATTTAAAACCATCCAGGAAAACTCATCCTATTTTCCTAAAGTGTGAGAACAATGAACACCTTTAGAAATAATGGTGTAATTATATCCATGTTTTGGAAGCCAGACAGACAAAAGCATCTTGGTTTAGTTTCTGACATTGAGTTGCCCTATGTCACTGAGCTATGATGCTGCCCAGTTAATAATAATTTCATTTGCTTATATTTTCCTAAACTTCTTGAGTTGGAGATGCCCTGGTTGTGATTTGTGCATATTTCAATTGTGTCATTTAGTACCAGAATATAGTGAGCTTTTAACAGCTTTCTAATCTATAAATTTGTACACGAAGCCTACAAATTCATGTATGTAATGGAAAATGCAGACAGCAATATAAAACATGTTTTGGAAACCAGCAGATTGCTGTTGGAACATGCTTTCTCTGAGACCTGGATCAATACAGAATGCATTTTAAGATTCTTTTTTCTGTGTTTTCTATGGCTTCAATTAGCATGGCAGAAACAATTTCCTATTCCATGAATGTGATCCTGTATGACTCTTCTGTTTAAGGGTTCTGAAGTTGCCAGGAGAACAACATGGACTTGCTAGGGCACAGAGCTGGGCTTTCTCATAACTGTCTGGGAAATATTGAATACCTGGTTTAAATATTCGTATTTTGTAAGGAAAGAGCACAGTGTATCCCAGCACTAACTTTCCCACAGCAATGTTCATGAACCCAACATGCAGAAGATGGAAAAAGGCTAATACTTCTGCCATATACATTTCTGGGACCATGGACAGGAGAGAGTGGATGTTCTGTCAGATAATTTTCCTGGTTTTAGGATTTTCTGTGCACTCAGATACTGTAAGGATAAATGTAACTACATTTCTCCAAACATTAGATTATATAGGTGATTTATATGTCCATCCTCAAATGGAAGGTATCATAACTTAGCAATGCTGAAATGTTTTTCCAGTAAAGCTGTTATTTAATAAATTGTTCTTCTGTTTAAACTTTTCAAGCAAATACTTGAGACTAGCTTCCAGTTAAATTCTTCTAGTTTTGCTGTTTTTACTCAGTGCTTTATCTATTAGAAGTAATGACACTCTGCTTTTAAGATTTTTTTTCCTAAGTACAATCTGAAGTGTAATATAAATATAAGGAGTCTGTCTTGTCTCATAGTGGCTTAATACACTTAATTTCGTTTTAGAAAACATTGCAGTTTGAGAATGGAATAACATTTGCCATTCTGTATCCATGTGACTAAACAAAGGAATGTTACATGAAATGTCTTGTGGCAGGTTCAATAGACCCCCAAGCGGAAGTTGGGTGCAGATATCAAAAGTTTTAAGTCTGGAGGCATAAATGATTATCTGCTTACCAGGTAAGCATATACTTGGTTCTCCACTGTACTTTTATTATTTTGTTTTTTACTGTCTCAGATTCCAGAGTCTCTGAATGTTAATATGGACAAAGTAATTTTGATAATTATTTCATGCTTGGTCTGTTCAATATCTAGAGACCAGACTTCACTGTATTTCACTCCCACGGCCTGCATTGGCCGGATATTGGGTAAATTTACAGTTTCACAAATGAGGGCTTGTTATCCAAAGAACCCTTAACACGGGCTACAGTCATGCTCTTTCTTGTTCTCCCTGACTGTCTCTGTGCCTTTTCAGTTCTTGAAAGAGTGGCAAAGCAAAATGGTGGGAAAATGTGCTGTACCTCTACGATTATGGCATTTGGTGGGGAAATCAAAGCTTCCTTCAATCAGAAGAGGAACTTGAACCTGTATATTCCACTTTGTGGACAGTTTTAGGGGCATAAAGAGAAGGGGAGAAAACAATAAAAGAAAAGGCTCTCTAAAAGGAAAGAATAAGCTGTGCTCTGTTCTTTAAAAGAATTGGGCTAGAAGGAGCCTCTGTTTCCCAGCAGGCAGAGATATTTTCTGTCAAGTATGGGTGACTCAGCTAAGCTGGGAAACAGCTGCTGGCTGGCTATCATTTCTTTTTTGCTCTGTATGCTTCATGGCTTGAAGTCTATTTGGAATTATGGGACTGCTCCATGAACCCTGTGTGTCGCAAGACTCCTAGCATAGAAATTAAATGTGTAACTTTTAGGTTTCTAAATCAATTATTGGATATAACTCAGAAAGTATGTACTTGAAAAGGGAGCTAATTCTTTATTTCATCTCTGGTTTTCAGTCCTAGTCACAACATCTGTGGTTATAACCTGAAGAAGGTTCCTGCATTAGTAAATCTCTATACAGATAAATTTACTTAGGCAAAAAACCCACTAAACACCTTCTCAAACACCTACGCAAAATGTATTATACATTATAAGAAATTAAAGGTATGGTATCAGAAAAACACTAAGTAAAGCCAGAGATGCACTTCTTGTTCTTTGTAAAGCTTATTGTATATAAGTTTCCATAAATGTTTTATTCATTGATAAACAAGGAGCTTCTGGCAAAATTCAAATATAAAAAGGGAGTTTCTAGAGGGTGGAAGCAGGGATGGTTAACCTGAGAGGAATACTGAGCCAATGTTTGGCATGCAAAGATATGTCTAGGAAAGCCAAAGTCCACTTGTAGTTGAACCTGAGAAATTATGTCAAAAGCAGCAAGATAAAGTTATTGAGTACACAAGTAGCAAAAGCAAGAGTAGGGGAAATGTGAACATGCTGCTGAATGGACAAGTCATCCCACTCACTTCTATTGTTTTCACTTTGTTTCAGAATTTTCTCTCCTTTTTTTTTTAGCATTTCATTTCTTCAGTTTCTTCTCCTGCGTCTTTGTTTACCTTTCTTCCCTGATTTCAGAATTTCAATGGGAATAATTTTGGCAAGTTTCAGTGTTTTCACTGAACCTCATTTCACCTCAGTATATTTGGTTGTAGTCACTCCATTTGCAAATTTTCTGGTTTTTTTTTTTTTTTCTCAACTGCATTTTATTTCATCATATCTCCTGTCCAGAGCATTTGTTAGACTTTGTTCTCTGGTTTCAAGGTTTCAATGAGGATCAATGGGGCAAGCTTCACTCCATTTCCCTGCACTTCAGGTCATCCCAGTCTCTTTTCTTGCTTTCAATTTGTTTCAGAATTTTCTTTTTTTAAGCATTTCATTCCTTCAATTTCTTCTCCTGTCTCCTTGTTTACCTTTTTTCCCTGATTTTGGGAAATGAGGTGCAGTGTAAGAAGCAAAACCTGCCAAAATTATACTCATTGAAGATTATACTGATTGAAATCCTGAAATCAGAGGATGACATGAATGGACAGGAGAAGAAAGGGATGAAATGAAATGCTATAAAATGAAAGAGAGAATTCTGAAACAAAGTGAAAACAATAAAATAGTCTGGGATGATGTGAAATACATAGAAATGGACCAAAGCTTGCCAAATTGTTACTCACTGACATCTTGAAATCAGAGAATAAAGTGAAACAATCTGAGTCCGGTAGACTTATAATAAAATGAAATTCAATTTAAAGAAATAAAACAAAATTCTGAAATTATTGTAATCAAATGTACTGAGATGACATGAAGTACTCCACTTTGCATGCATTTGGAGTTGAAACATCCCTGAAGGTCAGGGCTTTGTGGTTTTCACAAGCCTAACCTGAAGCATAAACCTAAACCTAAGCGGTTGTGCCTTAGAGGGTAGCACTCAGCTGGCTGCTAGCTCCATTTCCTCCCTTGCATAATGTGTTTAATGGAGCTGTTTACTCAGTTCTGATAAAGAATCTACAAATCCTGGTGCAAAGGGCATTCCTGGCACTGATACCAGAATGATTACAAAGCAAAGATATATGTTGCTAACGATCTCAAATAGAGATTAAAATAAATAAAGAGCAAATCTGAAGATTCTCTTTTGTTCCAGGAAGTGTCCAGCTAGGATCCTTTTCTTCTGGCAGAGTGAGATTTTCACAGGAAGCATTTTGCTGCTGTTTCTATGCCTTGGAAGGATAGTCAGGGATGTTGCTTTTTCACAGTTAGGTCCTCAATTTAGTCATTTATGAATGAAAAAAAAAAAGGGAAGCTAATCTGGCTAAAAAGAGAACTACATTTTTCTCCTGTGCTTATGGCTCTCAGGAGCAGGCAGAATAACCTTGGGTGATTCTGTCTCCTCATAGGAAAGTCAGATTTCAGGTTTCAGCAATAATTCTCTATCTTTTCACTCATTAATCATTACTATCAGATGATAGTAATGCACTAAACTGAAAATATTCAAACATACAATTTTCATGATCTAAACCCTCTGTTAATAATTTCTGAGAGAATAGTATGCTTTCTATAGTACAGAGTTTATTATTTTCCTATTTTCATAAATAATGCAGCATCAAGCTCTCATTAACTATTTTTCATGGTTTTATCTGCACTTTTTCTGTCAGGATAAACAATTACTTGAATACAAGTCAGCATTTAGTAGTTTTTCTCAGTGTGCTGGAAATAGAAGATTGCTGTGTTACTATGACAGTGAAATATATTTGATTTTAGTGTGATGCTCCCAATGATAGTTTATGCTCCACAAATCCAAAATGTGCATTGGAACTCAGAATGTGTATATTTTTGTGGGAATAGAAAACCCTCAAATAACTTTCAGTTTGAAATATTGGCACAGTTGTGCTCACAGATGAATTAGTAACAGTGGGAGCATATGGAGTGAAATAGAAATTAGAAATTATGGAGTTGCATGCAAGACCTTACTACTGGGCTTTCAGTTTATCAGTTACCTTTGGAGCTCCATACCAAATATCTGCAGGTTACTTTTGCCAACAGTACTTGCTACACTCTCACAGCAACCATACATAACAAGCTTAATTTTCTGTGCTCATTTGTAACTGTGTTTTTGTGTCAACAAAAATACTCTTAGTCAGGAGGTATCCACAGGAAGGAGGAAGGATCAAAGATGGTGGCTGCAAGGGAAACTGAGAAGGAAAGTATTTTTGTGATTTTTAAGCTGACCAAAAGACCGGGTTGATGCTGAAAGACATCACAATGCCATGCAGCAGGTGAGTGGTAAGGAAGCACCCTGGGAGGTGTTGGGGCCTGCTCCTTTCCTTCTGATGGCAAAACAGCAAGCTCCTTGACATAACCAGCTTCCCCACCTGCACAGAAGCAGCAGCTTCCGAAACCCGCTGGATGCCAGGTTCCCTGGGAATGGCTGCGTGGCCTGGCACTGCAGCTCAGAATGAGGTGTCCCTGAGCACCAGCAATGTGCAGGGCTGAGCTAGCTATGAAAAATGAATGCTTTTGAGGTAATAACACTTTAAAACTTTCTGTTGGGTTGCCTAAAAAACCACAAAACCCTGAAAATTTTCAAAGCCATGCCTCAGATGGAGATGACAAACCTTCATTCTCCTATGGACTGAACACAGGCACTATGTATGTGAGTTAAAGCCTTTTTGCAGCTCCTTTCTCATTTGTGTTACTCCAGAATAAAACATTGGCTCATATCCAGAGAGAGGGAAAGGCCTAATAAAAATCCTCAATTGCTTTATTTACTTAATGACGCTTTATTGCCTAATTCAAAATCAAAAGCTTTTGATTTGTGTTCACTTTGTTTTGACCTAAGGCCTAATACCTGAGATAACTGCACTCAGAATTAAAAATCAGCAACTATTTCTAATGCAACCTGTTTTCCTGTGCAAGTCTTTTGGTAGTGAAGGCACCTCCTGTGCTGACAGCTTTGTGGCAGATGGATCCCACCACCTGCATGCACCTGTGGAAACAGAATCCGCATAGGTTCCTACAAGCACACCTTGCTGCCTGTGCTGCTGGAGGGAACAGCAGTAGAGGGGAAAGCTGCCAACCCCAGCCAGGCTGACTTCTACGGTCTCTGCTGTGAGTGTCAGAGCTGCCACTGATCTCGCTGTCTTCCCCTGGCTGGTTGCTCTCTGAAAGTGGCTTCAGACAGTCCCTCAGGTCAGAGGTGCCCCCTCTCAGTGTCACACAGCACAGGAATTTTCAGCCAGAAACACAATGGGAACGGAAAAGCTGCAGATCACAAAATAAGCCAAATAACAACAACATTTGCCTCCGAAAAGCATCCAAAGTGCAAATGCACCCACGCGTCTAATGTGCCTCAAGCCCTCTCTCCCCCCACAGGGGCGGCAGGCAGGCAGCAGCGCTGCCATCCCTGCCAGAAAGGCAGGCTGTGAAAACCTCCTCTGCAACTTTGATCTCCTGCCTCATCTGCTCCGACTCTGCCCTACAGATTACAAAGGATGCTTTCTCACAAGCCGCAAAAATTTTCGTGAAACGCCGCTATACTTTCCCATGAGAGCTGGTGGAGGAGGCAGCGGGCTCAGCGAGAGCAGGGTAAGGGCTTTGTGTCATGCTCCAGCTGCTACAGATGGCCTCTGGCCAGTCCCCAGCTCCCCACCCTCCGGCCCCAGGGAGGAGTGCGCGGGTTTTGCTGGAGGACGAAGTTAGAGCCTTAAGGTGGCAGCACCAGACAGCCCTAAAGGCCGCGTCCGCAGCTCTGGGCCGGCCGGGAGCTCGACAAGGACAGAACCACCGAGGGCTGCGAGGCGATTGAGGGGGCAAGTGAGCAGGGAGGCAGAGGAGGGTGCGAAAAGCTCGGGGCTGTAAGAAGGAAAGGGGTTTCGGTGCTGCTTCCCTCAAGCAGGCTAGGCTTGGCTGGAGTCAGGATGAAGACCTCTGGTCTTAACCTGAACGTCAGGTTTGCAGGAAAGTAGGAAAAAGCAAGCAGGGAACTAACAGGGAATTGCAGTGAGAAGAAGTAAAGCTTTGAAGACTCTAGTCTTTGAGCTCTGGTAGCTCTTTCCCAAAGGCTTCAGAAGGCAGGCAGTGATCTACACTCCTCTGTCCTCCTGGCTGTGGAGGGAGGGATTGAGGAATAGCTCCCTGCAGGAACTGGACCTCAAATAAGCACCCACTGCTGCCCCAATTCCCCAAGCTACTCTGGACAGTTGCACCGAGGCCCACCAAGTGTGCTGGATTTTGGGATTAAAACCACTGCTAAATATTTTCAGGGATTTAAGCAGCCTGACTGTCCTAACCTGTCATACCACCATGAACTGCTGATTTTATAGGCAGGGTGGAGTCAGATTCTTTTCCAAATGGCACAGCGACAGGGCAAGAGGCAAATCACAAGCTGCAACAATCAGAACTGTGACTAGATACAAAGAATTGCTGCTCCAAGAGGACAGCTCAGCACAGGAGCAGGGGCCCAGAGATGGTGTGGAGTCTATCCTGAAGTTTTTCAAAACTTGACTATCCAAAAGCTTTGAGCAGGCTGGTATAGTTCTGAAGCTGACCTTCAGAAAGCCATCAGGCTGGACCAGAGACCTTGAGAGGTGCCTTCCAGTCTGTTCTGTAACAGGATTTTTGGAGAGCTTTAAAACATGAATGTGGATGACAAGTAAAAATTTCATTTGTGTCCATTTTGTAATAGTCATAACTGCTGGATGGGATTCCTGATCACACTGCTTGATTTTTATATAATTTCTTTGATCTAGAGCAGGTATACCTTTGCAAACACTGCAGAAAATTTATTCAGTTTTGGAAAAGGTAAAACCAAAGTTTTAAGAGTCTGAAATAAATGTTCTGATTCTGTAAAAGAACATGAAAGAAGAGAGAGAGAGACAGAATTTCAGGACTTCAGACCTGCCTGGATGATGAGGACATGTGATAGGCCAAAAATCCAACTGGAGAAGTTGGTGAAGTGTAACAGCACTGCAGTAGACACCGGATACCAAGGCAGCAACCTCTGCATGAGCCTGGAGGTACTGGGGCATTCTGTGCTGCCTGAGGGACCGGGACCAGCTACAGATACCCTTGATCCCACATCAGGGTGAGAGGGAGCTCCTGCTTGAGCTACAACTTCAAAACAGAACCCTTGAGTTACCCGACAACAAATTATGACGCACAGGTTGAGTTACCTGCGAGCAACACAGACACGCAATACATGCGTTACACGGTAATGTGAAAGATGGAGAAATGCAGTGACAATCTTACAGATACCCACAATCAGTGGAAAGGAGAACGGAAGTGTCTCCACCTGCTCACACCTGTTATGAACTGTCGTGGGCTCTGAATCAGAGTGCCACAAAGCTTTTCAGAATGACTGGAGATAGTTGGCTGCTCTGGCAATTGCAACAGGCTGCAGCAGAAATCAAGCTCAAACGCTTGCTGTCAGTTGAGGCAGAAGTGAGAGCAAAGTGGAAATACAGGAGTTGCCGTGTTGTGTGGCTGTGAGCAGCTCATTTCAAGGATGAGCATGTTGGAAGCTGTGGCCTGAAGGTGCAAAGCCTGCTGACTCCATGGAAAGGTATTTTTTTCTTTTATGTACACTGCCTGTTTGCCAGACAGAGGCACAGTGCCTTGTGGGACATTTTGAGACATTTTAATTGCTGAACTGCCCCCTGAACTCGTGACAGACCTTTGCTGTGGTTTTTACCACTCCCACCCAAGGTCACAGAAGCTGGTCAATGAAAATTTTTTCTCCACTTCTGAACCCTTTTGTATTTCCAGACATATGTACAGGCTTACATATCAAATAGGTAAGGAAATATACTCTTAAAAACTACAAATTGGTATATTCTTAATGCACCTAGTGAAGAAATGGGTAGGCCAAAAATGGGCTGTGGCTTTTTTGTAGGGGGTTGTGGCTAACAGACATTAAAAAGCTGCTCAGGCAAGCCCCTGACTTGTTCTTCCTCTTGAATTGAAAGGAACAAGAAGTTCCACCAAGCCCTACATTGCACACTTAGCTGCAGACTGGGAAAGGCTGTTCAGGTTTTTGATCAGCTACTCCTGAAGTCCAAGTAACTCCAATAAATACTAAAAATAAGGGGAAAATCTCATTCTCTTTCTGTCTCTCTCTCGGCAAAAATGGTAAATACAAGTTGCAAAGACTGTCTGAAGCAGCTCTTTCAAAGAGGTCAAATGAAACCCGAGAAAATGAGCATCAGCTGTTGTATTCCAGTTTCTGTGGCATGCCACTAACTGGAGGTAGAAAACCAAGATGAGGCATTTATGAAGAGGGACCAACCAACCCTGGTGACCTGCCAACAGTCCCTCTTGAAGCACAACAAAGACTACCCCCTATTTGGAACAACCATTTCGATGCAAAAAGGGTTTTCTACGTTAAAGGGTGAATTTCAGGGCTTGTTGCTCTGTAGTCTAATAAATGGCACAGAATGGATTTGGTAAGGTGCCTACCTGGACTCTTCTTCCAAAACTCACACACACAGCTTCCCACAGAAAAGGTCATCAGCAACAGCCACCTCCACCAGTGAGGCCTTCGAGGGCTTTTCCAGTGATCTCAGGGCTCCTCTCATGGCATAGCATTCCCTAGAAGGAACCTCAGGAAAAAACCTTCCCAGACTTCTACTGACCTGTTATTTCTCCATGACTCTTTCACATGGCTGGGTCACTTGTGAAACATTTTCCCACCTCTCCTTATTTTCAAGAGGAACTTTGGATCACAGAATTGCTGTGCTCTGCTCAGGGGTGAATCCATCCAATGTGGTTGGTGGGCAGTGGTTGAGGCCAAAGGGCCGTGCTCCAAAGCAGAATTTTTCCCACTTACTGGCAGTCTTATAGTCACTGCTGTTGATTAGCAGTATCCCTAATAATAATTTGTACATCTTCTGATCCATTAATCTTCTAGACAGCAACAAGTCTGTGCAGTTAAGAAGTTGCACCTTCTTTCCCTCTTCTGAAGCAGCAGACCACAAACTTGATGCTTGCTAAGTCCATCCTTCACATCTGTCATAAGGAATATTTACATTTCTGCTGTAACAGCATCTTTTCCAAGTCTTTTGTATTCCTGTGGCAACATGACGCTACTGGTTTTGAAAGAAATGGTGCAGCTATTGGAGTTATTCATGAGGCCTGCAAACCTTGATGTCCTCTTTAAGGCTGCAAATGCCCACTTCTGTCTCACAGCTCTGGAAACTCTTTCTTCTCCTGGCACACTTTCCTGCCACGTAAAGCCAAGAATGATTCCCACTTGGAGCAGAGTCAAACACAACCCTGGAAATCTGCTTAGATGCTACAAAATTGGGCCATTCTGTACGGTCCCTACTTTTGGTTGCTGGAAAAGTCTCCATCAGCAGTATTAATTTTACTGGCTTATTTGGTTGCAGAGTGCAGCTCTTTGGCTTCATTCCCAAATGGGCTGTTGTATTTTTGCCATCTATCACCTGTACAGGTAGTGATTCCTCCTCAGAAGTTTCAGCCACAGCAGGACACCAGGTGAAAAGAGAGACTGCAACATCCACTTTATACAGTGACTTCCTCGCCTTGGTTTCCAAAGCAGCAAAATATTACAAAACCCAGGAGTGTTACAGTAAATCTGTCCTTGTTCTGCTTACAACACGGTGCTTTCTTGCCTCTTTGAAATCCATTGCCACCTGCCAATTCTGAATTTCACAGTACAACACTAAAAAGTAATTTGTTCCCTCTTCTGTATTTCTTCTGACTACAAATGCGAGCCGTGAGATCTGTCTTACGTGCAAATTACTTCAAATCCAAGGTGATGAAAAAGTGCACAAGAAGTAGGCATTGTTATGCCCCATAATCCAGGTGGTTGTAATTCCAACAGCCTTCAAAGTAATGTCCTCAAAATAATCTACAATTTGTACGAATCTAATAATTCCATTCCTCTTCTGAGAGGAAACCCAGTTCCAGTGGGCAAGAACTTGGGTGGAAGACCAATTAAGCTTTTATCATACAAATGCTGTGAATTGCGCAGACTTTCATTTTTTAATAAAACCATGAGAAGTGGTGGCATTGCTTTGATGAACTGGCTTCAGCTCAGAGGACTCTCACTATACAATGCAAATTTATCCTTACACCACCATTTTTATTTTTAGTGTAAACACCTCCCAGCTCTTTCCTCAACAATTTCTCTTCCCATTCTTTGCTGCTCCCCACTAAAAGATGTGGCACTAAAAATAAGCAATTTCAGTAAAACTCAGAAAACTATTGCCATGCTGTATCTCAAAGCCAGGGAGCACCAACCTCCAAATCTACTGTTATCTCCAAGTTTGGCAGGGGTAGCTACAACCCAAAAGCCCCTAATGCAATACAGATGGTATTGCAGGTAACCTGGCCATACTCATGTTCAGTAGCACATGCAAGCAGTTTCTATCATGCAGAGGAGAACATGTCAGCATGACTCCTGAAGCCCAGCTAGAGTGGAACAGTTTTTTCACATGGGGTTTGCTACAAGCTAGAAGACTATTTTTCTTTTCCAAATTATTTGGATGGGAGTTAAGTCTCTCTGGGGCTGCTAAGAAATATCAGCATTTCTAAAGCTGGCCAGGTAAGGTCAAAACCTTGAAACCGCAGTGTTAAAACTGAGTTAAGCAATAAATTGCAAGAAACCTCTGGAGGATGAAGGGGAAAGAGAAGCAATCTCAGCTCTCAGTATTGCCCTGTGGAAGAAGCCAGCAAATAAGCGATGCTTTCCTTCCAGTTCAGGTTAAACACATTTAACCGGAAAACACACTAAACAGGAAGTGGGATCCACATAAGAAATTAAATCCTACAAAAAGATTCTGTAAGCAGCACTCTCTTCACTTTCAAGCTGGATGACAGAGTAAACCTTTTGGATTCCACCAGAAGTACAGAAAAAGCAAACAATTAAACAATCACATGTAGGGAAAATGACAGCAACTATTTCACTGACCTTTGCACTCTAAGGAAAAACCTCATAATCTTCAGAGCTTTACATAATAATTCCTGGCTGAATAGCACAGCTCAGGTAGGGAGCTCATGGTGCACAATATCTGTAGGGAGCCAATTTTTCAGTGATGTGCATTAGCCAAGCTTTCATTGGCCTGTAGCAATTCCAGGAGAAAGTACCAGTGTTACCGGTCTCCCACAATTTTCTAATAATTACTTTTGTCCTCTACTTTTATGGACTAAATTCTCTGTCTCATAATGTGCTGCCAGAGTTCCATCTTAAAAAAAACCTGAAACAAATGAAAAACTAAATCCCAACCTAAACTTATTTGTTGGAATTTCACAGCCAGACAAGAATCTCGTCCTGTTTCACAACAGGGATTTCTAACCCAAAGCCAAGATTGCAACTACACTTTCAGCATCTCATAGCAAAGTCAGTAAAACCATGTCGTTTTCTAGATCTGTAACTGAACCTGGATTATGTGTACTCTGTTCTTTTTCATGTAACTTTTAATAATTAAAAAACATTTCCAGAGCAATGGTGAATTATTCATCCTCAACCATCTAAATATTCCGTTCCACTTCCAAAAGTATGATATTTACACTTAATTTTCTACATTTTGAGATAGAGGACTACTTCTTTCAGTCATTCTGGCATGTGAGGGACTAGATCAGACAAACCAATGCTGCATCCTTCTACCAAATATTTCTATCATGTCCAGGACACCCACTGCACTCGGGACAGCACAGGTAATTCCTTATGTAATTAACTCAGTTAATAGGTATGATAATTTATAAAGTTTATATCCAAGTCAGCCCCCAAAAGTTCCCCTTGTAACTGTGCCAGTTTAAGGTATTATCTTTCCTAATACACATTTTTATGTACATTACTGCACATTAAATAGTCAAAATTCCAGAGCTGCCATTCAATTGCCCATATCTCAACCAACTTTTGTTTTTTTTACATGCATGTCCCACCAAAAATGTATTTCTTTAGCTTGCCATTAGCTGGACTCCATGAACTAGATTCATGGAGATTCTGCAACATTCTTTAGCAGATCCTGCACCCTGAACCTCTGAATGTTTTTTTATTTCAATACTATTGAACATCACCAGTTTGTCTTGTTCTAAGCAATTCAAAAGGTTCAAAAAAGTCACAACCCCAAGTAAAACTCCCTCTCATACCTCTGTGGTACAGATTAGTGAGGTTGGCCACTGCCCTCTGCAGGGGCAGCTGAGATGGCTTTCTCCTGTGCTGCACGATCCACGGTGGTCTGTGCCTCGGGTTTCCAAGCTTGGATTTCACATGCAATACATATAAACGACAAATGTATCAATGGGCAGCTCCTGGTATCGAGATCTGCTCTGTACACATCCCAGGGCTTCCCCCAGCTCCTGCAGGACTCCCTTTATCCTTGTCATACCAACAAACATCCTTTGCATGTTGAATCCATTCCCTATTCTTGATGTGAAAACATCTTTTTCTTCGACCCCGTGCAGCAGTGCTGACTCACTCTGGTTAGCTTGGAAACGCTGCTAAACCATCATATTCAATTCCAGCACACTGGTGTAAGTCTCTGTCAAGAGATCCCGATGGGAGTCAGCACGGAGAAACACTTTGTAAATGAGCTGCCTTATCCAAGCTCTTGTTAGTTCATTCCTCATCCAAACAGGTAATTCCCAAATGGATGCCATTCTCATCTATACACAATCTCTTTTAAGGTTTTAAGGTTCTGCTGCATGCCATTTCTGCTCCACAAATTCTACATTAGCCAAGACTTCCAAACCTTTTCTTTCTTTCCAGTTTGGGGTATCCACGATGGCAAGCTGTTAATTGCTCTTGCAGGATGAAGCAGGTAAACGTTCTGCACAACAGCTTTCAAAATCCACTCAGCACTTTGTATTTTCTCAGCCAAAAGAAATTTTTATTTCCAACAGGATTTTATGACTCTTCTGGATAATTTCAAAGTTCTCCCAGGAAGCCATTACACATTGTTTTAATTCCTCCTGGCTTGGTTTTAGAATCATGACAGCTCTGTTTCTGTAAAGACTTGACCACCAAGCACAATCCTGCTCTACTGGAGAACACCCCTCACCTCTGACCACAGCACTGGGCGGGATTAAGCCACAGCTGAGTCAAAGGATTTTAAGCACTTCCCACTGTGAAATACTTCCCATGGAATTGACTGTGGTACCACTGCTTTATTTGCTCTACACAACTGCCACTACCTTCCAGCCACGGTGCATGAGGAAATATTGAATCTCCATACCTGCCACAAGCTCCCACATGGAAAACCTCCAAGCTCCCTCCCAGCTACCCAGAAACCTTCTGCCTCTGCTGACACCACCCTGAAGAGCCAAAGTGAAAGTGTCAAATTCAACAGTTCCAGCACACACTGTTCTGCTGTCACAGTGCTACATACAGAGTTGACTCTTCACCAACATAAATCAATGCAATAACAGGAACTTTTTTTTTTGAATATGTAGAATAGAACAGACACTATGAAAAAAAAAAAAAACAATTTTTATTCAGTTGAAAAGAAGTCATTTACTCAATCACATTAACTATGCTAAAAATGACTTTTTTCTGACTACACCAGCAGTTAAATATTTTCAGCACCAATTCATGACACATTAGTGACATTTATCACAACAGGTCTATTTCTTAATGTAAAGGACATACTAACTTCAGCAGCTGCTACTGGGAAAGGAGTAAGCAGAAGGCTGCCTTTTCTTTCCAAATATTTATGAGTGAGAGTAGCAACTTATAGAAATAAATAACTGCCAAATTATCTCCCAAATATTTAAATCGATCTTTTAAAAATAGAGTTAAAATAGATATCTTAATATGAGCTATCATAGATTTTATTTTTATGTGCTGAATACTCCAAAATGCGAGTAGTTGAGCAAGCATCCAGTACATAACTTTTAAAACAGTTCTTCCCTCCCCACAATATCAACCCCATTTTTTCATCCATGTCATGCTGGTTAGATCCCTATCTCTAGTGACTTCCCAGTAAACAACACGCTGTTTGATATCACTAGGATATGCTACCATCCTATGAGTCAAAGAAGTCAGTGACCTGGTGAAATACCACCAACTCACAGGAACAGAAAATTCATCCAGTCATTGGCTTGTTAACTTGGAACATCAAACAAATCCTAAGCTTTAGTTTGTCAAAGCCTTTGTGGTCTTCCTCTTGCTGGGCCAGTTCAGAAGGTCATCACTGAAGGCAGAACCGATGAAGGCAAAGAAACCAAAAAGCAGCAGATAGTACTGTCTCTGTCCTTTTAAACAAATCAAGTTCGCACAAAACAAAAGGAGACAAGGTTAAAATGAAGTTTATTAGTTTTTTTGGTTTTTTTTAAGCTTTTTTTATATAAAACTGTTTGTGAAACAGCTATTTTTATTCCCATGGCAGAGTGACCCCTGAAAGATGCACTAACCCCTTTCTTAAGGCCTTAACAAGAAAAAAACATGATTTTTTTGTTGTTGTTCCTAAAACCCAAATGCTTAAAATTACATAATTTACAAAAAAAAAAAAAAAAAAGAATAAAAAGGAAAAAAAGCAAAAAAAAAAAAAAAAAACGACCCCAAATAACCATATAGTGTAGGCTGTTACACTGACATTCCCTCTTCCTTCTTTAGGAAAAGCAAAAATATAAAAATAAAAAGAGGGCCAAGTGGGTTTACTCCAATAAGTGTGAAGATACATTGACTCCACCAACATTTAGACTTCCTCTCGTTCCCCCATCTGGCAGGTAAACCATGTCTTCCTCTCACCTGCCTTCCAAACTGAAGGCAGCTTCTTGGAATGATCTGGGGGTCACGTTGTTGCACACAGGGCAGATACTCCCTTCCCCTGTGTGGTACAGGTGTTCCCACACCAATGAGGTGTATGGGACCTAGCAAGCAGCAGCAACCTCTTACTTCATGAGTCTCACGACCCAAGAATCTGCAGATGTTGTTGAAGCTTACATTGTTAGTAGTGTTTCTCAAAAATGGAAACCTCCCTACCCCTCAGACACAACTATTGACACCAAATTACCTGCAATCATCCAAGCCTTCCTCCCACAACCCTACAAACAATTCATCAGTATTTGATTTGCCTTTCAAAACTGAATTTCGTGAGATGTTGTGAGAAAGAAAGCAAGAGGAAGAGAGACAAGTCCTGTTTGGAGTACTCCCAGTTTTGCTTTTCTTTCCCACAAAATGTTAGGCTCCACATGCCTTGCTTTAATTTTGGATTTAATATTTACTTTAGCTATAGGTTTCTTTTTTAATTTATATGGGGTTTTTAAAATCTTAATCAAAAGGGATATAGCGCACCTTTCATTTAAAACAAAGTCTTTCAAGACTAAAAAATAGATCTTTATATATATATATATTTATCCCTCCCTCTTTAATTCCCCCCACCTGTTTCCTTTTTCCCCCTCCCCTCCCCACTGTCACTATGGAGATTGTGTCCATGGAAACAGCTGGTTCAGACTCCTTGGTCAGATTCTGTGATGTCATCAGTCTTGAGTGTGATGTAAGAATTTATGAAGGAAGTGCTGGCATTGGCAGGCACGTCGAGAGGGGGCATGGCTGCACAGTGGGAGAGATTCCATTCAGTCACGAATGTCCACCGCTTTTTATCTCAACAGCCTAACCTGAAAAACAAAGTCAAAATAATATTGGAATGGTTCCTTCCCTCCATTTGCAAACAGGCCTCTCAGGCTTTGGAAAAAGCCACTCAGCAGCCTACCACAGCAGCAACACCAAGAGCTCTTTAGCTTTGTGGACTGAAAACAGATATACACAACGGCGAGTAGCTCAGGAAAGCTAATCCACGTGACAAAAACTCTTCGTTTAACAACCAGCAAAAAAAAATTAAACAAGCCCAGTTCTGAAGGAGGTCTGGGATGACAGGATGATCCGTGCCACAACGGCATGGCACTCTTACAGAACCTCTACCTTCAGCAGCCAGGCAGGAGCTCACTCACCTCATGTCTGCTCCTCACATTGACTGAGAGATTGGGAAAGAGAGGGGCCAAGCATGTCCCTACATGGCGACAGCTCCTGGGATGCCATGAGGGACTGCACCCAAATGTTCCCCTATGGGCCACGCTGCTACCATCCAATGGTGGTTTCCAGTGAATATGTAGCAGATAGTGAAACTAGTATCAAAATTACAGGAGTCCAGGAACCAAACCTGGGAAACTGCCAGATTTCACCAGCTAAAGGTAAAGCTGTGTGTGGTTTAACTAATTGAAGGCAGGTGATATTTCTTCCTGCTGCTTTTTTGATCTAATTTTCGTATTACAGAGACAGTTCATAGAAGGACTAAGCTTGTGATGTCTTTCAAGACAAATGTGGAAATGTCCAAGTGCTTGGCACATGTTCTCCCTGTCCAGAAATTCTCTGAGGGGAGAAAATGAACTTCAGGAGTTTACTAAGTTGGTGGAGGCTCAGCTCACAAGAGAAACTACAAAGTTAAAATTTTATTTCTCTAAGTTAGGGTTCTCATTCTTACTCTGCATAGAGAGACAGCAAAGCTTGAAATAATGTATTCCTTCCTTCCCTTATCCTGTAACACAAGTGAGCCCAACAGCAATTTATTTATTTAGTAAGGTTACTTAGATATGACTTAGATAAATCCCTTCCTACCAGCTAGTGAGCCTGGGAAAAGAACTTGCACCAGAAGTGATGCATATGGAAAGCGGTTTACAGAGTTAGAGGTGTTCCTGGGAGCAAAGTAACACCCATGTTTGTTCATAGCTGGCAGTTAAACTCCAGGAACACTAACTAAGTGTGATGCAGAAGTCAATACTGCTCTGATCATCAGCACATCAATTAGATTACATCCCAGCAAGCCCAACTCTTGGCTGCAAATATCCCCCATCCAGGGGTGCCAGGCTGAGAGTGAGTAAAGAGTCAGGCAAGCACATACGAAAACGAGACGGGCAAGGTCATGGAGCAGCAGCTGAAGAGGAGAGGGGAAGGTTCCCAGAGAGTTCAGGCAGCTGCCCTTTGTGGTTTCATTACTGCGCAACTGCGAGCCCTCACTGAAGGAGTGTCAAGGCCGTGTTGCTGTCTCTGGCTCCTGTACAACTGCAGCTTGCCCATGCCTGGAATTGGTCCAGAGCATTAGGCACTGGCTCAGGGAAGAAACAGGCTCAACACACAGAGTCCTGCCTCGTTCCTGGACAAGATCCAGAGCACCAGACTTGCTCTCACAGTCACTCTCCAGATCTGGACTTTATCCAAATGTTCTAGAGGCAACTGGCTCAGGGAGAGAGAAGCAACGAAGACAGAATACACTGACTTGCCTGGATGTTATCCAACATGCAGGATTTTTCTTAACTTGCTAGGCCTGGGAGTGAATCAGGACTAAAACAGCCCAATAATCTCACAACTGAGTATCCATTGTATCTTACACTAAGGCCAGCAGAAGGACAGTTCCAGTACTACCTGGACTGCTACAGAATTCCCCTGAAGTTCTTTAATTATCACAGTAATACAACAATTATTTTTTGTTGTTGTTATAAGGATCTTTTAGATTTGCATGGCTTTTGTTTTAGAATGTAAGATCAGGTTGGAATTGGAGAACTTAATTTTTAAGACATTCTGAACATTGAAAGAGGTGGCTAAATAGGACCTTCTGGTACGAATTACTTGAGGCAAAAGTGGATTTTGAAAGAAATGATGCCTTAAGAGAGATATCTAGAGCATACAGTGAACACAGTGCAGAGATTACACAGCCTACAAGGTCTTAAGTCAAGACATTCCTATGATATATTAAAAAAGAGCTAGGACTGGAAAATAATGCAGGGAACAAAGCTTTGTAAAGGTCTCTGGGACACAGTAATGTTTGCCAGTACCTTAAAGGAATGGCCCAGACTTCCCTAGTGTTAAATAGCCAGAAGAGGCACTTGGGCTGTGGGACTCCAGTTCTGCTTTAACATTATGAATTACATTACCTGTTACATTTTAAAGAAAAGAGAAAAGCTTAAAGGAATCCCAGCGACCTTTACCATGGAAGGAGAAAGCTACTCAAACACTGAATACTGTTAAATACTGTTTACATGGTAACTGTTAAAACAACACTCCAAAGCCAAGAACGAATGCTATTAAAAATGGAAAGTCACAGAACACAGCTGAGCTAAAGCAAGTCAGCCGTCAGTCTACAAAAAGTGTTTATATGGGACACTACCCGTCTTCTGCTAGTGCACCAAAACCCCACAATCTTCTAATTAATCTCTCATCCTTCACACAGAACACCATTAGAAGTACTTCATAGTAACTTTACTTGAAAAACAGGAAAGATTTTAAGTCAGGGAGGTGCCTGGGAAGCAAGGGAACGGCAGTGAAGGAAGGGGATTACCATCAGCAGTTCCAAGAACTGACACAAAAGAGCAAGTTCCCCTGTATGATTGCAAGAAAAAGACAGAGAAGCAAACAGCTTGAGTAAGAAATGCAACTGAGTAGTGAAATGAAGGCAAGAGACCTTCTTGGACTGCAGTTTCATGGACAGGGTGCCAACAAGTATTAATTTGAAACCGAACATTTATTTCATTTTAATCCACCCTGTTGCCTTTGAACTGCAACGTACTTGCAATTGAGTAAGAAATAAGAAGTCCCAACCTCATCCCATTCCCTGGGTGCTAACTCCCACCTCAGTGCTACTCCCTCCTTGTGCCAGTGTATTTTCCCAGCTACAATGTGAACCAGATTAGGAAAATGACCCAGCTCTGATGCTAACATGGCAAAAAGCTGTTTCAGACAACTTGAATTCCCAACCAAGTTCTCACCTGGCTGTATGAATGCTGGGCCTAGACAAAGGAGGAGGCAGGAAGGAAGTGCAGTGAGGAACTTGGGGCACATTAGAAAGTTATGGAACTGTGACCACTTCTGGATACAGTTCTACCTTCTATGCCCCATGTCTGTTTTCAAAATAGAGAAAAATGCTGGGCTAAAAGAAACACAGTGGGGTCCTGCTAAGACTGATTTACTTATCCCTGGATCTATCTACATTTCCAGAAAACAGGAATCCTGGTTACAATAATCCTGAACTCATCAATATTATTTATTCCTTACATATAGAGTTTAAGATACTTTAACTTTATTTATACAGAAGCTTACTAACTACTCTGAGACTCACAGGAAAAAACCTTCATATCCTTATGGACATGATACAAATTTCTGCCACTGGTTTAGCTGAGAGAGCAATCAGGTAGTTGTAACAGCTAACAAGCTTTGCCTTTCATTGTTTAACAGAAGGAACTGCTACAGAAATACAAAAAAAAAAGAACAGGATGGTAGCAGAGGAAAAAAAAAATATTACAAATTTTCTGAATATATACAAAAGCACCTTGATTTCTCTTGAAATGGGGAAGACAGTGGATATAAGACAGCAGGTGGAACTGGAAGCTCTCCCCCACTCACCTGTGCTTGCTTTTATATCCATTCCCAGGAGTACACTTCCCCCCTCACCCCCGCTCCGACTGCTCTGTGCTGAGGCTGCCTTTCACCATCTTGTTCTGCAAGGAGGGAAGAGAGCAAGGAAGGAGGGGCTGACGAACCAGCAAGCCAAACAGAGGAAAAAGAAAAAGAGGGAGAAACGGAAGACAGGGGTAGGGAAAGGGAACATACAGAAAATGAGAGAGAGAGAGAGAGAGAGAAAGAGAGAAGTCAGTATTGGAGTCAGAAATAGACTTTTCAGACAGAGTTTTCCCCAAGACAAAAGCAGGTAATTCCACAAAAGCAGAGTCTGAGATATGAAAGCCTGGTTAATTTTAAGAAACACAGAATTTAACACAAAAAGGTAGAACAAGCTGAGAAGCATCACTTAAAAATTGCCCAAACAGTTGGCTTAAGACAATCTAAGATGGCTGAACCACCAAAAGGTGAGGTATCCCATCCCCTTTATAGCCTCTCCACGGCTCAGCATCCTCATCAGGTCTGTTGCAACCTCACTTGCTGTGATGTAGATAGAGCCAGCTGGATCTGTGAGAGGAACCCTTCAAAAGATGACAGTTTTCAGACAGCATTTTCCCTGTGATAAAAGCTGATATTTTACTTAAGTAGCACATTCAGGACATAGATGGTTGAAGCATCAATCCTGACAGAAGGAAATGGAAAAGCTCACTGAGGAGCACGTGGAAAGGCAGGACCAGTCCCCTCTGGACTCAGCTTGCTTATGGCCTAAGTGTCAAGCACAGTTAATGAGGCAAGAAGCACCTTTGCTCTCCAGGAGTCGCTTATTGTGATGAAGTGTATTTACTGGTGTGAGGCACAGACTGTCAAAGGGTAAGAGGCCCTATACTGGGACACTTAATGCTGGAGATTTATCAAGTTAGCTCCTCCACCCATTAGCTACAGAACAGCAGAGTGAGCTATGAGACAGTTACTAATTTGCTAATAGTGCTACACTGGCGTTACCTAAAAGCATGGCTTTCAACAGACTGATTCAAAGTCTTTCTTCCTCTCAATTGCTCATACTCATGTCATGCAAAAATATTGATGCAATTTGTTCTCCAATCATTCTAAAGCAATGGCTTTCAGCCTTCCTGTTCCTGCACTGTCACTGTCTGGAATTCCCCTTTCCAGCCACTACAATGGAAGGAACAGAGTGAGTTTATATTCTGCCCTGCAGAAGGATTGGGAACAAAGCAGTAATGATTCGTGAAACACACAGGGAGGGCAGAGAAAGAAAGCAAAGCAAACTCTACTTGGCTTCAAAGAAATTACTTGTGTCTTTACTAAGCAAAAGTCTGCAAACTTCAGTGTCAAATAAAGGCTGCTGGTGTTGAATTTTTGTTTTTGACGCAATAAAGAAAGTGATTTGCAGTGGGATAGTTCTTCAATAGTATTCAAAATTTTATTGCCTCGTGAAGAACCGTTATGAACTTAATTGGTAGTTGTCCCACTCCCATCCTGCAAGATTACTTCAGGAATCCATATGTCTTCTCAGAATTTTCTCTGAAAAGCTGGATTCTTTGCTTGAATCTAAACCAGTTCTTTTCTTTCACGGTTTGAGCACCATCACTGCAAAGCGCTCCCATACAGCAGCAGTGACCCAAGCCATCTATGTAACACTATATTTCCCTGGAATACTTCAGGGAACAGGCAGCAAAAAGGAAACAGCCCTCAAATACACAACCCTCTGTAATAGTTTAACCCCAGCTGGCAACTAAGTACCAAGAAGAAAATAACTATCCCATCCAAACCCAGGACATGCTCCAATTATCTTTAGTCAAGTATCCAAAGTTGAGCAGAGGGTGGCACTTGGGCAGTTGTTACACAGAAAGGGGAGCTCATCCTTCCCATTTTTGTTTGGCAAGTTCTGCAGGTTCTTGTAGCATTAATGCATTAATTTAAGCTTGCTGTACATTGTCAACATTATTCCAAAGTTGTGCAGAATAATTTATTTTCTTTTATTTAATGAAAATTCAATTCTGGATAAGAGCCTGAATGTGCACTGAATCTTCCAGTGCATTTTAAATACGTGTGTAGAAGTACATAATTTTGTGGTAGAACATCCAGAAAGGAACATGAGGCTAGTTCCTTTATGTTTACAAAAGACAGATTAAGAATAAGCTGTGAAAACAAAAGACCACCAGATGTCAGTCTAATTCTAGGCAGGGATCTGCAGACAAGAACTAGATGGAGAGTAATCCCTGCTAGAAAGCAACACAGTTCTTCCCTATTATCATTTCCTTTTCGGCACAAGCCATCCAAACTCTTGCCCAATTCCTGCTGTATTCAACTGGATATGCAGTTGAATAAGAAGAATATTATTTGAATAAACAAAAAAAATAGTTGTTTTTTTCTGGAAACTCTCTGACCATTTAAAACTGGAAGACTGGTGTGTGCACAATCTCCCAGGGATGTATCCTCCCTTAAGGGCTGGGAGGGGTATTCCCACCACTGCATACCGTTACTTATGGCTACAAGAGAGTATGTATTGTCTAACATGTCCCCCCTTGCCATGCAGACAGCGCTTTGCACCACTGTGTTTGTAGGCTCTGGGGACAATCGTTAAGAATGCCCAGACCCTGGGCAGAAGCAGCATAGGGGTCTTCTGACGAGCCAAAGATGTACAGAACAACCCCACAGATCCACTGAAGGCTGAGTGGTTGGACTCAGTCTAGTTACTACTGATAAACTAGAACAAGGTGATTCCAAAAACCAGAAGATTTTTTTCATAAAGTAATTTTTCTTCTTCCTTGCATCCTCAGTAAATCCAAGGAGAAAACTTGACAGTTCAATGCAACATTCAAACAGGAATAGAGAGCAACATACTGAATTCAGGAAATGAAGCTGAGCTTTCTGAAGAGTCATCAAGGATCTAAAGAAACACTGAGCAGATGGAACAGACTTTTATCTTCTTAAACTTGGTAGTCTTCTTGAGCTGATGTTTGCCCCCAGAATTTACCACAAGCATATAACACAGAATAATTGAACTAAAAGCATCTCTGACTACAGACATTATCCAGGTAATAAAATTACTAATCCAAATTTAGAAACCAGAAGAGGGCAACAGGAAACCCAGGTATAATCTAGGAGAGGATTCTTACCTTGTGCTTGGGGCACCTCACTGAGAAATTCTCTTCGTTTAGTAAACAATCTAAAGGAGGAAAAGACAGGAAAGTATTATTTTTTAAATGAAAACAAACTTGAATAATACATCACATGGGTTATCCTTGCCTCACAGGTACAGAGTTTTCATTCAAAGTTCTCTCATAGGAATACTTTGTTATTAGCAGGTTCATTCCTTCCACCCCCAAAGTTTTAGCAAACAAAGTAACTGAACACCCCAAGTGACGATGTTGCTCGGATTACCAAGCAGCCTTGGTTTTCCCTATGATCTGTATGCAGTAAGAATGACAACAGCAAGCCTACAATCCTGTATCCCAACCCCCTTCAGCTATTCCAGCCTTCTTCACTTTAGCACACGGAAGATGGGGACACATTCATCCAATCTGAACAGCCAATCCCTGCATTTCATAGTACAAATGCTGCCTTTCACCCTTACCCCAAGGCCCTGCCAACATCAGGGAGAGAAGGGGTGTGTGTCTCTAGGTATGGGTGTATACAATGCAATCGCATCGCATACAATCAACTTGCAATCGCAAATCCTGGTGGTAAGTTTACACCGTGACACTATGTCTGGTAGTCTGGTCACTCATGCTACTCTTAGATCTGCTTTCATGAATCTTATATGTGAAGCTTCTATGATCTAAAAATAGTTTTGTTAATTATTTAAAGATATTACGTACAGTGAGACAACTATATGCAACTGTTTATTAGGAACAAATTAAGCAATACTGCCATTTGCAGAGCACTTATTTAGCACTGCCAGAGTATGGATTGCTTCTCCTCACACCCTCCTTCCCAGACTATGCCTCTAAGTGGTGCAAGTCGGCAGCTCCCAGAACTTCAGCCACAGGAAAAAGCAGCACTCCCCTCAGAGCACTCTGCTGCCTCCCCTGGGCACCTTGAATTGCAGGGTCACCTCTCAACCTGCCCAAACGCCTGATACCACTCGGTTCCAATTGCCTCTAGCATCAGAGGCTGACCCCAGGCTGTCACTGTCACCTCATGAGCAGGACTAAGCACCCATCCCCACCTCAGCAGGACTGACAAACGCATCCCCGGAGAATTGAGCGAGGTGCTTACGACCTCCTGCCTACTCCAACACACCCCAAGAGCTCACAAGTAGAGAAGTGCAATGGTAACTAAGATGTGCTAATTTAAAACGCTCTTAAGTATGTAGCATAACCAGTGCTACCTGCTGTTTCAATCTGCTGGAAGAGTTTAGCAGACAGCAGGAGACTGGAACTAAAGCTTGAGGGAAAAGCTTTCTAGATACCCAAGCTTTGGCAGAGCATCCCTCTGCTATGGAATGCTTAATGTTTCCACATGAATGCCTCTGGCCTGAATCAAAGGGAAACAGCATGCAAGAGGCTAAGTAACTTGAGAGATTTTAGCAAAGGGGAGTAAAACCCTTAGTCCTGCCACAGATAATTTCAAATGCAGCATTAGCAAATCACAGGAAATAAATAAAATGTCTTCTCATTATAAGGGCAGGAATGGTACACTTAGACTACAGCATGAATTATCACTGCATAATACAGCAATCATCAAAAATATACAGAGCAATCATCAAAAACATACACAGTATGTTAGAACAGAATGGAGTTTTCTTCTTTGTTGGAAAACCAACATGGGTAATGAATGCAGTTCTTTAGCTAGTACATCAGAAAGAAAGATTGTACAAGGATCAGGAAGAAGTGCCAGAAACCTTGCACCTAATGCCTGATCTGTGTATGGAGCTCAATTTCTTACTAAGGTCAGCATTTTTGTTGCAAATACTAATAGCAGATCAAATTAATAGCTTTTTTTTTTGTTTCTGTTAAAGGACAACTATGAAAAATGTCATCAGCACACTGCAGAAAATCAGCTGAATACAAATAAGGCAGAAATTGTTCATCATTACAAAGCTGGCCTGGATTTTGGTTAGGAGTTCCAAGTATTTTATATAACAGATTACGATTTGTCATGAAGTCAGCAGACACAGAGCTATGATCAGCTCATTGTGGCAGAAAGGGAAAAGAACTGAGACTTGTCCTTGTTTCCACATATTTTTCTCCATAAAGTAGTCAGGGAAAACCTAAACACTTCTAATAGAAGCAATTATTCTTCTACAAGCTTCATACTTTTGTCTCACCCTCTGTGTAGTGCCTGTTACTCATCTTTAATGATACTTGTGAAGACACAGGATTTCTGTTCTCTGAAAATCAATTTTATTTTCCTGTTAATCTTTTCCTAATTTACAGTCAAAAATCTTCTGGAAGTGGAACTGCCTGTGATATATGTTGTAGGGACAAGTGTGCTGCAACCATCAGGATCTGACTCCAGGTGGGGAGGAACAAGCGGAGGGAGAGGATATAAAATTTCAGAAAACAAAGATCCTGTTTCCATGGAGACATCCCTAGGACTAAGTTATCTTGAGACATCAGAGGCTCTTCATAAATTTGGACAGATGAAAGCCAAACACAGACAATGTTAACCACAGTCATTTCCATACAAAAATTACTTAAGTGGCACTACTGATCTTGATTTTTATGTAAATGGCTAAGAAATGTTCAGCTCTCTTACACCCTATATTGCCAAAGACTATTTTCTATGAAAGGAAATTAAAAGACAGCCTGAATTATGCTATATAAAAGCATCCATATGTACCAATTGGCAACTTGTGTAGCCACGTGCCTTGCACAGCACGCAATTAGCAACAGCGGGGCAAAGCCTGGCTCCTCACCGGGGTGGGGTTGGACACTGACCATTGGCGCAGAAGCCAGAGCCCAAGTCCCACCCCAGGGCTGTCTTCAGGGCTGCAAGGAACTGAAGCCATTTGACATATTCCAGCCTCCAGCCCTTTCCCAAAAACCTACTGCCTTTCATGAGGCACAGTAACTGACAGGGACCAACTTCTAACCCACGTGGATGCAAAGGCAAAACGCTTCAGATCACACTGCAACTGCTTCAAAATACAACATGGGTACTTCATCTCAACTAAGGCACGGGCACTTCCAGGAATTCAGACAAACCAAGTGCGTATGACTCAACATACCCTAAAAAACACTCTAGCAAGTGTTTTCTGTTTGGCTTTATTTCTTTGAGATACAAATCCAGTCATACATATTCCAAAAGCCTGAAAGCCCTTGTAAATGTTAACACAAACTTCTAAGGATTCAGAACAGATCTGTGACAGATCCTAAATAAAGCAAGGTGGCACCATCCTTCAAAGCAGGATGGTTGATTTCAAAATGGAACTACCACTGAGCTCAAGGAAGCTGAGAAGCACCTGTACAGTTCCACTACAGAAATATAGTAGAACTGCAAAACCAATAAAAAGAGTTTACAGGCTGAGCAAAGAGAAATAATGTTGATTTGTTTCTCAAGGAAGCCTACATTTTCTGCTTGGTCATAAATGAAAATCAGATCTTATGCCCTATAGCATGCTTATTTCTTTTACACAGATTTATTGTAAGAGTGTCTATAGGTTAAGACAGCTTGATTACACCCACAGATAAAAACAACTGCAAACAAGGTCTTTACTGTCACACCATCAGGCTGAAATTTTAAATGCTGAGAATCTACTTCAAGCCGGGACTTTATTTGTTTTGGTTGAAACCTTCAGCTGAAGCAGCCAAACAATTTCCTTAAAACTCTTTCTTGGAAAAAAGTTATTCCACCCATGATAAGCATCCCAGGATTTTTTCTATGAAAAGCTCTACAATATCCTGATTTTCAGTAGGACCTGGACTTTAGCTAAGGCACACCCTTGCCAGCTACCACAAAACCAGCAAACACAACTCTTTGAAAAGCAATATGGGGATTTTCATGTGCACATCCTCTGAAGAAGCCTATTAGATTTTAGTAGCTAGGTACTTTTAAAAATCCCACCAAATATACTTCTGGTTGAGGGTGATCAGGCCTTTCCTGTAAATGAACCTCTGCCACCAGATTCTGGCACCAGATCCAAAAGCAGTGAAGCTGTCAGAGGACATTTCTAAGACTCAAGGAACCCAAAAGAAGAAAGTGATCATTTCAAAACTGCAAAATGGGAAGCTAGGCAGCAGGCAGAAGTGAGAACAGTACTGAGAAAGGCAATCAAGATACAGAAAGAATGGAGGCTAACAGGAGGGAGACCAGTGCTACTAGAAGTCAGGATCAGGAAATTAAGGATGAGTGCCAGCAGAAGGCTAAGACAAAGAACTAACTGGAAAAAGGCATAGAAAGGTGAAACGGAGAATATGAAGGACAATATACAGGAACAAACCAGGACTAGCAGGGTGAGGTGTAACAAGGAGGTGAGTTAGGAGAACCAACTGGCAGTAACAAAGCCCAGAGAGAAAAAAGAACTAGAAACAATAAAGGAGAGAAGGAGGTGAAGTAAGAGCAGAGAAGAAGAAGCCAGAGTGAGAGCTAGAAAACTGGAAAAAGGAAATGCCAGAAAGAATTAGGAGGAATTGGGTCTTATAGAGAGACTGGAGTAAGAAATTTGTAAAGAGGGGCCTGAGACCAACTAGCTAAAAGACCTGTGGTTGGTATGAGAAGCCAAAGAGAACAACACATCAGACATACAGACGAAAAGAAACAGATAGGAAAATGTATTTTAAAAAGCACCAATTAAGTATTTTGTTCTCACTAAACCATACTCTTCCTGAAGTGAAACCAGAGACTCGCCAGTTTTACCAACTCCTCCACTATTTTTTAAATATGTTTGTGAAATTCACAGTCTAAGTATCCCATCTCCATGCAGCTCTTGCACTTTATTACTGCCGTATTACTCAAAGGAGGGAGAAATTAGCTTGGAATTGTGCACTCCAACAGATGGCCACATGACAACATGATGTTTCATAACAAAATTAAAAGAAAAAGAAGTAAGCATAGCCTTGGAACTTGAAACACAAAAAGCTACTCTAAAAAAATCTCACAGGTTGCAAAGTCAAGACAAAAGTGAAAAATAGCCAAATTTAATCTAACCCAGGTCTGCACATTATATAGCAGACATGTTACATTTAAAATGGACTAAATAGTATGATTATATACTGGTTTTTGTACATGATGCTGCCTCTTCCATGCATGACACAGAACTGCTCTTGGGAATCAGTCATGATTGTTCAGTACATTTCTCATTTTGGAGAATCCTACATTTGCTGAAGTGGAGTAGAGTTAACAAGTGGAGTAGAGTTAATACAGCTGAAGAAAAACAAGAGTATCTGAATTCAGAACCCAGAAAATGCAACATACTGTATCTAGTAAAACATGAATTTAAATTAAGCCCTCAAATTATTGGGAACATTCACTATAATTTTTGTTTCTTTGTGGTATTGAAAAGGGCAAGTCACAAACCAGAAACAAATACATACTAAACACAACATGAATGTGAATCTGATTGGTGATTGTGTGTCTCAAACTCACTGTACCAAAACAAGTTTATTAATGTTCATGAAACTTTCAGGCATGACAGAGATGAACATCATAGGAAATTTCCCAGTTCTACTTTCCGAACCAAGAAGGAATCATCTGCAGTATGACACAGATCCAGCGAGGACAACGTATGTTCATGAATGAGAACCCCTCCATTGCTGAGGTAGGGCCTTATGAAAAGACATATCAGCCTTTAATTAGGTGATTACTATAAGATAGATTCATAAAAGACCAAAATTACACTTACATGGACACCCTTATTTCTGGTATTTTTTGAGTATGTGATTTTTGCAACCTTAATAATCTTTCCTTCATGTGAAGTCAAGGATTCCCTCTGCTAGTAGTCCTGTGGTACTAGAATATTCCACTGCAATATTAATTTAAAAGTAACATTCCTATTAGAATGAAATGCACATCTCTAATAGGGTGGGACTTTACAGCGAGAGGTGCAATACAGTCATACAGAAATGAGCATTCCTACTTTAAATACTCTAACATTTGGAAAACAGCATAAAATGGGTGGTGAACAAGTGGCTTGCTGGGGAATTGGAATAACAAACAGGAAGCCTGCAATTATTTTCCAGGCTAGAGCTGTAATCTTGAATCCTTTCCTGCTTGTTATCAGACGAAGTTTTGTATGACAGAAGTGAGCGACAGGGGACTGGAAAAGTGGGGTATTATTTACTCTGAGGTTGAATTTTTTTTTACCCAAGAACAAAGTTTATCTCCATGAAAAACTGTCATTACTGCACAAAACCCACCAAACTCACAAGCCCAGACTCATAGCTGGAAATGGTATCATCCAAACAATTAGTTTATCTAAGGATGAAAATTGAACCTACTCAAGAGACTGGCTGGACTGCTTCTTAGGAGGGAGAAGGATGGTTGTGCTGCAAATGGTACTGATGACTCTACAAACACAAACACTTGAAATCTTTTCTAGGACCACCCATAGGAGTATAACCCTGAAAGAAGAAACCCCTTGCTGCTTACTTACATCCTTTTAACAAAGGGTTTCTATTTTTGGCAAGAAAACAGTGATCAGTTCTCACACTGCAGCCAAATTTCAGTCACTGCAGCTGCACTCCCCCAAACCAGGGTTTTTCTGCTCTTTCAGGTAGATTAGTTTTCATTACAAGCTCCATCTTGTCCCAGTGTGTTACTGTACGCCGTTTACCGCATGCCGTTTTTCACCATTTTTTATTACTTTATCTTCAAAGTAGGAGAAAAACTGAGAGGGAGTAATTTGTAAAGTACCTCAGAATTATTTAGTGTCATATGCTTTGAGTAATTATGGAATACAGTTGTCATTTGTTCCTACCTGCATCGATGGCACATGGGTAATGGTATCGGAAGGAGCAGCCTTTGTTGTAGCAGCCTAAGGTGGCTCCTGGTTCCTGGCAATGGGAACATTTCTGAAAGGGAAACCAAAAAACAGTAATGAAGATTGCAGCCATTTTTCTGAATACCTGTATTTTCCTGGGAATTTTATCAAGCACATTCCAGCACATTTTTTTTGACAAATCATGTTAAACTCTATCTTTCTACACCATACAAATAAAGGCTTTTCAAACAAGTAACAACATAAGCTCTTTCTAACTACAAACTTTTCAGTTGTGCTAAGCAGGCAAGAGATACAAATGTTCAGCCATCCAGAAAGAATTTGAAATACTTCTCAAATCTGTTTCACTGGCCCGTGTTTCAGTACCCGACAATGATATCACTATTAAAATAGGAGGAAAAAGAGTGTTTTTGAGCCTACAGCAGCTGTAAAAGGAGAATTAGCACGACAAATAATGATTTAGAAGACACCACCATAGAAGTAAGTTGGTTACATCATTCTCATTATCACTAGCAGTTGAAGAAGAACATGGCCAAGTTCAATGTTTTTTCACAGGTGATCAAAAAGGGTTTATTTTGGAGCAGAAGATGTCATCATGGGAAAACACCTCATCATCACAGAAATGGCACATGTCCAAAAAAACACACCTGCAGTGCAACAAGGATGCTCATACAATTATTGTCAAAGCAGCTCACACTCATCAGATGACCACGTTCAATTTTCATCAGTTAAATCCTATTAGCTCAACTCGTCAATGATGTATTTGACCATAATATCAGACAATTGTGAAAGCAGAAAGTCTTTCACCCGTTTACTTCATCCTGAATGACTTACGAAATGACCTAAGGAAGAAATTCTAGAGCACTTCTCATTCAGACAGCCATTTTATTTCTTGAATGTATACACTAAGTGATTTTTGTTAACTAATTTGATTCTGATGACAGCTGATTTCTGACAGGTTGACATTTTTCCCCTAGAAAAAGATGTAGCCATACCTGGTAGAATTCACCAAATGCTAGGAGACTGCTACTATTTAAAAATTAAAAAGTGAATTAACGACTGGCAGAAAACGAAGAGAGGAACTACCATAATTTTTGAATCATACTTTAAAAAGACAGGAATTTTGTTTATTCTGCTAAATACAACCAACACCATAATAAGGCCCTGTATAATTGGTACAATTCCCTTGAATTCAGGCTGTGAGAAGTTGCCTTTGGTCCGCGCCTGCACACAGGGATGACGACATGATCTAAAATCACTGCTGCTACCGGAAAAGCCAGTGTCAAACTACACTGCTTGACTGCTGCTACCAGCGAGCTGCACCTGTACCGCACACGAGCAGCTGTGCTCAAGCCAGCAGCGCACCTGGCACTGGACACGAGCACGCCTTTCTCACCACTCGGGGACGCTCGTTTGCCAACGTGGCCACATCCCCTGGACCACACGTCTTCAATCCCTGATCAGCACACGCTGCTGCAGAGATCTGCAGAACAGACGTGGCCAAAGCTAACAGCCCCAGCAAAGTTGCTCGCTCTGCATAGTAAACAGGGGGTTAATTACAGTATTTCCAAACCCTCTGGCATATCTGACAGTTATTGTTCTTTCTACTGTTTTGTGCTATGCAGAGATGACTACAGTTCGTATTTAAATGCCTGAAGGAAGATGAAAGCAAAACTAGCTCCAGCCATAAACCAGGGGGCCCTCTTCAAATCAAAGCAGATGCAGCTAACAGAAAATAACAGAAAAGCTTGTGAGACATCAGTTCTCGTGACATCTACAACTGCAGTTTTGAGTAACACCTTCTCTTTATGGGTATGCCAAAGCATCCTGAGCCTGATCTTCAGTGCTTTCTACTAAATCGTGTCTATATTCTAAGCATGACAAACTACTGCAGTATTTATGATGCAAGGGAAGTGTCCCTGAGGCCTAGAAAGAGACACACAAGCAGCTTATTATTGCCTGTCAGAACAACAATGCAAGTTTCCAAAGATTAAAAAAAAAAGGCTAAACCAATATTGAAATGCGCACCAAAATATATGGACCACTAGCCAAACTGCAATGTAATTCACTCTCCCATGGGAGTAAAACCAAACTTCATCCACAGAAAATGTCTTTTCCTGGCTCTGAAGTCAACTCTAGAAAGGTATTATGTACTGGCCACAGTCCCAGATTCACCTATGCCAAGTACTCACGAAGTGCAGCTTGAGGAGTTCTGAAACAGAGCTCTGTACCTGTATACTTTATTCTTGCTTTTAGATGTGACTGACTGGGATCAATTATTCTAACAGGAGAGAACCCAAATTGACTATTCTTTTTGAATGCAGATATGAATTTCTAGTCTTGTTCCTCAGAGGCATTCTGCCCTCCCCACTTTATCTCATCTTTTACGTACCATCACACTGTTGCAACAGAAGGTCATTCTCCCCTGGAACGCTGTGTCCTGTGCAGAGCAGTCAATAAGAGCATAAGAACTACAGCAGCAGAGATTGAACTGCAGCTGTATCAAATATTTCTTAACACTAAAAAGGCATGTCTTAAAAGAGTATGCTGTGTGATACAACAGAAAACAAGATCTCTAGCAAAATTTTTGATACATTTCCAAAAGGTAATTTATTTTTTGAACTTACTCTTTGCTGCATCTAGCATGGTTCATGTTGCTATTCTGAAACATGACAGGTATTTTGACAAATTTTCAGCTGAGCATGGGGAAGGAATGCTTTAAAATAATTTGTGATTTTAGGAGTGATTAGACAATAGAAGTGAATAGTTAAGATGCCTGTGCATGTGCATCAAGCCTTCACTGCCCCTTTTCTAAAGTCTGGCAGACAAACAGAGATTTTACCAAGGTTACCTGTGCTACGCCCACAGCAGAATTCCCCAGTGGATGACTATGCCACTGAAGGCTCAAGGCAGAGATCATCTGCTGCTGCTGGCTCCCCTGCTGCTGAACAAGTCTCCAGGATTCTGGCAGATGCTTCTGCTTTTCACAAGCCACTGACAGTCTAATGGGCCCATTTCTTCTACCTCCCGGGACCCCCAACCATCTGCTTCTTTCAGGGGAAGCCGAGGGAACCACAAACAATAACTACTCTTTTTTTCGAGTTCTTCTCTCTTGGCATACCTGAGTGACTGAACAAAGCAGATGCCCTACAAAGCTGTGTGGTTCTGAAACATCTTCAGAGTCTATCACCTTATCTTTGAAAGAGACTATCATCATGTAGTGCCACATGGTTTCCAAACCCACCCAGGTGTTCCCTTGAAGACAAAAAAAGTGCTTAAATTTTTCTGGATGGTCTTACTCTTCTTTTCCAAGACATTGCTACTGTGCCTTAAAAGGTAAAAAGATGCCCCGTTCCTGCTGGTACTTTCTGTGGCTTTGGTTAGAACTTGCATCTCATGTATTTATGCTTCAAAACAAAAATATGTACAACTAGGAAACGTTCTAACACCAAAATAAAATCACAGAGTTTCTTACAAGGAAATGTGTAAATTCAGCATAATGGTGACTAATTGCTCTCTTGGTCCACGAGCAAATTTTCACCCAAACTCTACCATCCTGCAGCCATTCGCCAGCAGATGGTAGCAGCCTGCTTGTCACTTGTAATGGAATTATAGCATTCTTAGCCAGGGAAACAGCACTCCAGCTCTCCTGGGAAGAGAAATTCCTTTTGCTCAGTAAGCAGCCTGCTTAACCTCCCCTGCTTGAAAGAGCTGAAGGCTGGTACTTGGAGTGTGCTCCCAATGGGAAGTGCCAATGGATAGTAATCATTGCCAGGCATCTAATCAACTCTTGGCTTAAATTAAAAAAAAAAAAAAAGAAAAAAGGGGAAAATGAGACCACACAGCAAAGACTGATTCATAGGTCCTATCTCCACAATTCATCTCTGGCCACAAGGCACATATATCTCACTTAAAATAGGCTGGAGAGACTGAAAAGTGCCATTTAGAAGAGACACTCCATCCCATGAACTAAATTATCAATAGTATTAAAGCCAGATACATTGTCTCTACCTCTCCATGCTATTAGCAGCCCATTTCTTCCTTGCTACAGCTCATCATTCTGTGTCTACCAAAATAACAGCCAACCTGGAAGTGTGAACAGCTGGGGGACAGCTACCACAGCAACAACAGAACAGCTCGGATTCATTCAAAATGCTACAGCACCCACCAACTGTATTTCTTTTGCTTTGTGCTTGGCTTTTTACCCCCTTGCAAACGGTATTCTTTCACTCTTCTGAGACCAAGCTGCTATATGTAATAAATAAGAGTATGCTTTTGAGTACCTTTTTCTGCTTCCCTCAGATTTGTACCCAACGCCACGTAAGTGCTGTTAACATAAAGATGTCCCGAGCTACCGACCTTCCTCCTCCAGAACAAGCACAAAGCTCTTAGCTTTGTCAAAAGCAGTGCCCCAAGCTGCTCAGGTAAAGCACTCACCTGCTCACTTTGGCTCTGCACTGACAGAGGTAATATCTTTATCCCTAGACAAAGTACTTAGTACTGGAACCCTACAGTGGACTTGGTTTCACTGGTGGAAGGATGGAAGCTGCCGATTAGCCCTTCCAAAATATTCTGGGCAGGAGCAGGAACAGTTGTTTAGAAGCAGAAATTAATTGCTTCTAACATTAATGCAAGGTGTTTTCAGACAACTCCTCTGCTATCTTCCTTGCTGAACAATTACCAAACCAGCAGGATCATATTTCCTGCTGTCTGTAATACAAAGTATCCTTTCTTGGTCACCAGTTATATACCCTATACTCAGACCTCTTGACTTCCACTCTTCCAATGACCAGTTTTTCCTTTGGTTTGTTTCCTTTCTTTTTCCTTTGCTTTGCTTTCTAGGCATCTCCTTGTTTTGGCCCTTCTCCCATACCAGTGTCAAGAATGCATAAAAAGAGTAAAACGGAAAGCAACAACTGAAGGTTACTAACAAATCAAAGCAAGCAAAAAGTGAAATATACGTGGCATTAATTATACAGGTACAAGTCTTTGCTTTTCATGTTATACGTATTTTTCATGCTCTTTCCTTCTCCTGTTTAAATTATAAGCTTTTAGGAAAATAATTGCTTCTGTATAATTGCACTGCACAAATGCAGATGTAAGATAATGAGGACTTCAGAGTCAGCTGCAATATTAGGAAGGAGGGCCTTCTGACTATTTCTGATTAAACAGTTGGCAGGCTCGGCAGAGGCTCGGATTTAATATCCAGGTGAAAGGGCAACAGAAACAGCAGGCAGCCGCATTCTCTTTCCTGGAAAGTGGGATGCAGAGAGACAACTTATTCCAAAAGCTACAAGAACAAATAAAAATAAGTAAGTGTATGTGTATACACATATATACTGCTGACTACAGGAGAAAAAATACATGATTTTGGAAGACTTCTGCAAAAAGGGACCAAGATGAAAAAGGCAAGGTAGGAAGACATTTTTAGCAAACAGGAGAGGAAAAGAGAACTTCCACTCTGATGCTCTGATGTGCAGATACTGGTTAATGAAAAAAATTGCTTATGTGACTAGGGCTAGAGATAACAACCAGTACTGAAGGACACAGAACTATTTGTTTACTATTCCTGACAAACAATTTTAAGTTATCAAAAAAAAAAAAAACAGGCACAGAATATCAGTAAAATGAATCCTACAATTAAAAAGATAAAAATCTTTAAATCTGCATCACAAAAAGGCATCTCTTGCCAATGATGATATCTTCCTGTAGCAAGGAAATCAAATAAATAATAAAGGATAATAGTCCAGAAGTAAAACTGGACAGCTGTCTTCAAGTCAAGAAACTAAGGACAAATTTAGATTCTAAGATTTCAGCAAACAGAAAAATCAATGATCTGGAAGATGTTATACTAATAAAGCTGCATTAGGAAACATAATAAAAAGTTAGAACTGCAGTGCTGCACAGGCTGCTGAAGCACAAAGGGAAGCTGCAGCTCAAAATGGATGGCGTAGAAAAAAAAAACCCACAAGAAATCCAAGAGCTGGAAAATGTCTTAAAAATGGAAAATCCTATTCAATACATTCGAAACTGATTATGCTAGAACAGAAGCACTTGAAAGTAAGAGCAGAGCACTTTATTACCCTCAACTAGAAGGAAAAATAGAATGCAACAAGAACAGAAATAAACATTTAGTTTTAACAAAGAACGGTTTGCCAGCAATAATTTTAAGGTCCTATGCAGACACATAAGCTATTCAACTGCACTTACAGAGACTCTCAAGAAGGGGGGTGAACAATAAGATGTGAAAACTTGTCAAGTTTGTAAAATTATCCAGGGTAGCCAGACCTCAAACTGAGAGTAAAAAGCTGCAAAACCATCTCACAACCATGGGTAGCTGTATGATAAAATGGAGATGAAAATTACTATTGTTAAGTGCAAAGTGATGCATGTGGTAAAAATATTTTCACCTATGCATATACATGATGACAGATTCTAAATTAGCTTTCACTACTCATAGAAAGGTACTAGTAGTCATTCTAGACAGAAACATCATGCAGTCCCCACAAGCACAAAAAAGGACAGTCAAAATGTAAGTAGTTATTTAGGAAAGAAATCCATAATGAAACTCAAATGTTCATGATGTCTGTCTGTTACTCTTGTAGTAGCCTGACATTGTAATATTGTGTGTGGTTCTGATGACCCTCTTAAGAAAGGAGTACAACTGATCAGAAACAAAAATGGACAGACCACAGAGATAACTAGGAATATAAAGAACTTATACATAAGATAAATCTAAGTATTTTGGAAAAGAGAGAACTGAAGGGGGATTGAACCTACAAAATCCAATACAATGCACATAAGGGAATAATTCTTAGCCATTTCCAAGAAGGAAGAGCAGGTTTAAATGTAACATAAACCTGTTTCTTTTTCACTCAAGCAACTAAAAATCATTGCTGAAGAATGCTGCACTAGCAGAAAGATAAGCAAGTTCAAAAACAGATCAGACAAGTTCATCAAGGATAGGTATGCCTCTGCTTGGTAAACACAGGGATACCACAGCTACAACTCTAAAGCTGTAGTTGCTGAAAGGAGGGAGAAAATATGCAACTATCATTCTGCACATGCCTAGTTTTCTACAAATCTCTGAATACATGCAGTGAAGTGGTAAATACATGGCCATTGCTGGAGACAGGACACCACAACAAAAGGTACTTTTGCACCGGTCTGGAAGGGCAGTTCTTGTGAAGACCAAGAGATGTGATTGTGAAAGTCCAAAATGAACAACAAAAAACACCCCATGATTATCAAAAAGAATGCAGGCGCCAAATAAATACTGTTTGGTTACAAGTTTTTAAGACTCTTCAGTTTTACCTCCCTAACAGGAAGGTTGAGCTAAACTGTTAAACTATATAAAAGACTGAAATTCAACCTAAGTGATAAATTCATGTTCACTACTCCTTACAAGCCTGTTTCGTTCATTGGTGGAGCGATCAAAGGCTTAAATGTGCATGAATAGAGGAGACTGCTGAAGAGCCAAGTAAGACTTGAAGGGGGATGAACCCTTCCCGCCTCTCCCACACAATGGAATGAGAAAAATCCCAAATGAAAAAGACCCACTGTAACTGAACCAGAATTGCAGTTAGGTCCTTCAAGAGTCTACCAGTGGCTAACTAAAACAGATTTAGTAAAATTAGCACAACCAGTAATTTTAAATGGTGCTGCAAAGCATGTTTAATTTCAGTTAAACAGGTTAAGTACATACCTACATAGCCATTTCATATTTTAAAATTATTATTAAAATAATACATAGACTACCAAGTCCCAGAAGCCAAGAAATTTGTAAATCTTGTTTCCTTTGATTCAAAGAGCCACCCTGAATGAGAGAAAAATTTCAGAAAGCCACGTGTAATTATAGGGATTTGAATTTGCCGAAGTATGCAAGTGGAGCAGAAAAAATAATATAGTTTATGTTATCTTGACTATTCATTTGGGGAATTAAACATGCAATAATAGTGCAATTTAGTTACAAAAAGGTTTGAAAGATAGAAAAGCAGACTCAAAAGAAGAAATTCAAATTTTCAAGCACTGATTATGTGATAAGGACATACAGAGTTGTGGGAACAGCACAGTCAGCAAGAGAGCATTTACTTCAGTTGGATTTTCTACCAGTACTAAATTTATTTCCCAGCCATCTTGGATACTGATTACAGGAAATATCCACATACATCATGAATTTCTATTTAATGCAAGACCTACCATGTAGAGCTTAAAAACCAGCATGCAGTTACCTTAAAAGAAAGCAACATCTCCATCATAATCGAAGAGATTTCGGATAAATTAATTACCAGAAAAGCAAGAGCTTTGAGTATCAATATCTGGAGTGATATAGAAAAGGAAAAAAACTGACATAAACAAGAAAATGCAGTAAACTCAAGGTTTTCAAGAGGCAAACTGCACAACAGAGACAGCTTTTTTCTAATGAAAGAAAAAAAGAGATGATGCTGAGTATTTACTAAAAGGCTCAAAACAAACAAAAAAAAACGATTACTTCATTAAAGACAATCTCTATGTTATTAGGAGCAGTGGATACAACAGAAACAACATCTTTATAAAGGCTTAAAAGCAAGGAAATATTTTTGAGAAAAGCAAACTGTAAATGCAAAATATTCAGACAAGATATTACATATCTGTACAACCTGACAGGGAAGAGGGTGCAGCACAAACCCATCCCATCAAAGACTCAAAGACTTGTAACACTGGACAGAAAGACACCATTTGTCATTACTTGTAATAATCCCTGCAAGCCTTCATCATAAACAGAGCCCCACTGTGCAAGAACACTTTGGTAAAAGAGAACAAAGCGTTGGTGGATGCAAAGGGATGAAATAGGAACGGTGAGACTGAGCCAGCAGCGTTGGGCAGAGTCCATCTCAGCAGCAGGCTAAGCATATCCAATTATTCAGCACAAATCCCAGACAAGAAGGGCTTTGAAGAAATGCATGAAGAAAAACAAAGGTAAATGTGCAGGGTTTTGAAAGTGAAGCACTTAATTTAGGAAATTATAAAATTAGCCAGGGTGTACTGATTGGAAGTAAATCTTAAGTTCTTGAAACTGAAAGAAGAAAAAGCAGCAGGATAAAGGCAGATAAAATAATGACAAGTACCTTATGCTTGAGGCTAAGAAAATAGGAGGTGGGCAGATGAATGTGACAGAAGTAGGAATGTGAAAATGACCATTTAGAACAACAAATGTTTGTGACAGCATTCCACTGAAATTGCACTTAGTACTGAGAATAACAATTCTTAAATTGAGGTCTGAAGAATGTCTCCTGCACAGTCAAAATACATTTCACTGCAAGGAGAGGTGAAAAAAGTACAATGTTTACCTTACTGGAAAATAAATAACTTGTCTCTAGAAAAAAGGTAGCAAAGAAAGCTACTAGTCAATACCATTAAAGAAAGAAGACAGCTCCCCCAGAAAGCCACAGAAGCAGTGGTTGGCAGTAGAGCTCCAATAAGGAGTAATGAAGGGCTCACCAGTATTCCTGAGGTCACTGGTGGCTGTTGCTACCACTGAGGAAAAGCAGCAGAAGGTGAATCCAAGAGAAGAAGTAAAGGTGCAATGCTTTGCAGAAAGAGAAATGCCTGCAAGTCAGTAGATCTCTCTTTAGTGATAAGCTGTCAAATAACATATCAGTATTTAAAAAATAAATTACAATCTCATTAAACACAGCAATAAATCATCAATCATAATTGAGGGCAAGTAGACAATTAGAACATATTGATGAAATGTCCTCAGATAGACAGAAGGTGCTTTATGTAAAGTAACATTTGTTGGCCAAAAATTTGAATGGGTTTAGAGAGGAATAAGTTATTTCCTTATTCAATAATAATAAGGAAAAAAACCCCTACAAACCATAGGAATATATGTGCTGCTTAACTGCCCATTGCAATAATAGGTACTGTTTATGAATGCTACACTGAATTTATACAATAACATGGAATGCCTGTAGGCTTGTCACAGACATGACACAGGAAAACATAGTATGAGCTAGCAGCAGTTTAGAAGAAGCAGAAAATATAAATAGCAGCAGTTCAAGCCTGGATGGCATTCCAGCTGGAAATTACACAGCAGCTCAGGTAGTGTCAGTAGTTTCTTTAAAGGACAGACATAATGTGGTTCTCCTGAAAGAACTTCTTCCATCTAAGGATTAGCTGGGGTTCTCCTGAGATCTGAAGGGAAAGGACTAATGAAGATCTTCTGGGCTCAGAACACTGCTGAATCATGGTAAAGGCAATAACATTATTCATTTGCAAGCCACACCTTCAGTTTTATAAATCCAGATCAATCTATATTATAAAAAAAAGGCTGGGATGAGCCATAGTTTACTAGAAAGAAATCACTGGACAAGATCAAAGAGAAATTTCAATCTTTTTTTCACCTGAGGTAGAAATCAAAGGATACAGGCTTTTTTGTTTTGTTTTTATTTTACATAAACACACCCTCTTATTTATTCCTTCATCTTCTGAAGGCTCTAGCCCAAAAGCAGAAGAGTAAGTCAACATTAAAGTCTTCTTTGTTAAGACAGCTTCAGAATAGACAATTCTTCTTTTGGCATTACCCTTATGGCTATTTGTCCAGGAAACTGAATTTATTGGTAGCTGCTCATAACTCCTGTTCCCCAGGAACTGCCTCTGAAAGTTTCTGCTTCAAGTGGTACCATGTGGCATCACTAAAGAATTCTTATATCTCCAAAGGATAAACTGTAACACTTCAAAGGAAGAATAATTAAATTTAAGTACAGGACTTAAGACTGCATAAAAAACACTGTAAAAGAGTTTTATGCACCTATAATGTGAGTATTGGATTTTTCTAAACAATTTCTGAAAGTTAACATTAAAAAAAAATAGTGTTTGTTTTCTGGAAAGCACCAGTTATGAACTGTGTCAACTCTGAAGTTTTAGTGATTAAATTTAACTTGGAGAGTTACTCCCCAAGAAAAATCTTAACAATTATATATAACAATGAATTTACATATGGGACCAGTACATTGCTATTAATATTTTCAGCATTTTAACTTTTTACAAGAAAAGAGAAGGCTAACAGCAAATGAACATATTACAAAAGATTTTTATTATCTTTTTGAACCTGACTCTAAATGATACATGAACAAACTTAAATGTATCTTCCTGCCATTACTAAATCTATGCAACTAAACCATGAAACACTGTATCAGCTCCCTGATCTTCCAATTTAATTGAGAACATCTGACAACTTAAACAGATACTGTACTTTCAAAGCACCCTACCAATTTGCCTTAATGGTCATAAAATAAAAGGTCTTAAAGCCTACTTTGCAGAATAATTAGATGACTTGTCAAAGGCCATGCAGGCGATTTCTGACAGCACAGGCACAATGTCAGAAAAGTTCACAGCTCTCATACCTGAACTCAAGTACATGAACTTACTTTTCCCTCCCATCCCCACCCACCTTTTTTTTTTTCCTTTTAAGCTTCACATGGCGCAGCAGTATCTTTCAGAGAAAGTCCCCGTTTCAGAGATTCATGCCAGGATGCCCTCCTCCTCCTTCCCCTCCCCTAGCAGTAAGTCTTTTATGAAGCTGGTCAGTAGCCTTTAATCATCAATAACTTTCTGAAACGTAGCAAGTGTGAGTTCTCAGTAAGAATAAAGGATTTGGAAGCACAAGAAAAGCTGCAATTAACAGCAGTCTAGTGCAAAGTAACAACAAAACCATACTATGAAATGAGTAGCCATGAGAAAAAGAAATACAGCTGAGTTAAGTCTCCTAGTTGTAAGCACAAATCGAAAGAAAATATGCAAGAAGATGGAAATGGGGAGGGAATCACTAGTAAATGAAAACTGCATAACCAGATTTTAACAACAACTTTTAATATTTTCTCAAACAGAAGGAAAGTTTATGACCCAGGCAACAATCCGCTGGCTGAGATAAGACCTGACTGTGCTTATGCTACAATCAGTTGTGCAGCCAGACCTCAGGAAGGCATATGCAATCTATTTTTATCACCAGCAGCTCGGGCGGTGACAAACAGTGCAGCTGCAACACCCAGAGCCCTGGGAAGACTTTGCCACTCAGCACTGTCTGGTGCCTTGGGCTGGAATTTCAGACCAGGTCCTACACTGGTATTTCTCCTCCTATGACAAGTCTGAAGACAAGTAGATCTACACCATTAAAGTCACACATTGAGCAGTGTCAGAATTTCTCAAAAGAAACTGTAGCTACTTGAGACCTTTTAACTGGAAGGAAATGTCTGGTTTAGGCTACTCCAGCTGGCAAATTAGGCCAGCATAGGGAAGGGATGATCCAGTCCCTAGTGCTTCTGAATTATGGGATCATCATAATAAAGAAAACCCCTTATTTTTTCCTATGTCTAGACAATAAGATGGATGTACTTGACATCAGTAATAAAGAACCATCTTAGACTATCTTTAAACAGTTACCTTTTTTTTAATTTACTACTTTGCGTAATTAGTAATAACATTTTGGAAGAACTTTCCCTCTGAAGTCACGATCTTGACCAGGCTCCCCACTTCCAAATCATTTTAAGACCTGAGTTTGTTCTTGCACAGCCTGCAGCCCCCTCCTATGCCTAGCATTTTTCAGTATCAGTATTGACACTGAAAGTCAAGAAAGCTAGTCCAGACAAAAATTAGCCTGATTAAAATGGGAATGGGGTGAGGGAAGGATTTGCTGGCTAGATCTCCCACCTGACTCGCTTCAGTCACAGAGCACTACTGCTGGCAGAAGGGGAGGTGTGGACAAGAAGAATGGCTTCTAACATCCCTAATTTAGCCTAGATGAAATTACCACCATATTTCATCTTCTCAACAGATTCCTCAGTGAAGCAGAAATGGTTTACATGGGGCACTCTTCACTCATTTGTAGCTCTAACAGCAGAGAAGCCTTGACCTTTTGCTACACTCCCACCTCCCCCTGCCCTCATCCATTTCACTTCCCCCAGCCCTTGCCCTGCACTCATCTTTCTCCTAATACACCCCACAGTGGCACAAAACAATCAAGGGCTGCTATCAAAATAAAAAAGGGAATTTCACCAAATCAGAGGGGAATTCTGAAAAAGGAGTTTCAGTTGTGGCAAGGAGAGGGACAAGTCTATGAAAACCAATGTTACTGTGAGAGCAACTCGGAACTTCAAATGGCCTTTTCAGGACGACGATTACTTTGTTAACTCCCTACTCTCGGGCTAATCCACAGCCAGTCTCTGTGCCGGATGTGCAGGCTGTGCTCTTCTGGACATTTGCTCCATTCCCCACTCCCATCCACCCTCCTGGCTCAATGCTGCAGTAGGAACAAGCTGAAGGAGGTCAACTAACCTCAGAATTCTTATTCCCATATTCCAAACAGCTCCGTGCCCACATCTCCAGCTACAGACCTTCTCCCTCTGCATGGCTCTAGCCACTTATGCTTATCCATAGCTTTAGCAATACAAGACTGCTGTTGAATGCTAATTGCTTACTAATGAAAACTAATCATCATGCAATTAAACTTTAATCACTAAGCAGCTGGCTGGGATCCAATCCATAACAATAATGGCAAAAAGTTATTAATAAGCCTAAGTGCTCTATCCATGAAGGCTATCCTCTACACAGAGTCCAGCTAAGTATATAAAATTGTTTGGAAAATATTTCCTCTGCCAACAAACCAGCCAGAACACAACAGGGTAAGAGCAGCAGAGTATAAATTAGCTAATAAGGATGGGTTTAAGATCCAGGGAACTCAAACTACTCTTCTGGCTCCTTCCATAACCTCAGGCACAATGTGCTGCACAGAAAGAACTTATTTTCTCCAGTTCTTGTCTCTGCAGAGTAACATTCTTTAAGGCAAAAAAACTAGTTATAATTTTGCTGTAGTTTCTAAAATTATTACATGAATACTCATCATACTTCAGTTTTATTTTTACTCATCTTTCTAAATCTAGGGAAATTAATCTAACCTCTTTCAGAACATATTTCTCTAATTAAAAAATATATTGAGGTTATATAACTAGGTTTATAATGGACAGATTAAAATCCACTTTTGAAAAGAAGAAAGTTTAAAACCTGCTTTCTACAAAGCCACAAAGATGATGAGAGGGCAGGAGCACCTTTGTTATGAAGACAGAGAGAGCTGGGGTTATTCAGCCTGGAGAGAAGGCTTCAGGGAGGCCCTACAGACCCTTCCAGTACGTAAAGGAGCTTATACAAATGATAGAGAGCAACTTTAAACATGGGCAGATAGTGACGGAACAATGGGGAATGGTTTTAAATTAAGAAGAGAGGTTTAAATTAGGTATTAGGAGTAAATTCTTTACTGTGAGGATGAAGCACTGGAATGCTGTACAGAGAAGTTGTGGATGCCCCACGTCCCTAGAAGTCTTCAAGGCCAGGTTGGATGTGGTTTTCTGATCTCATGGAAGTGTTGCTATAGGGTCTCTTCCAACCCAAACCATCCTGTGAATTCATGATTTTAAAGTAATTTCATACCACCATCAGTAAGTGTCCCAGTTTTGCCTACAGAATTCCTATCCCAATCTGGCATAAAGCCTTGTGTAGATAACTTTTTATGAACTTGGTTTGCATTGTTATGCTTGGAGAGCTTTCCTTTATTATTAATAGTAGAACACTAGTATAATCGAAGCATTATTCTTGCTTATTCAGTGATCAAGGAATTCAATATAATGCTTATTTTAAAAATAAAATGGAAAAATTGTAGATTTTTTTATTTAAAAAGGTCTTACAAAAAATAGGACACAATTCTAATAATCTACTAAATATTATATAAAAGAAAGTAATGAATTCTTACCTTCACAAATTGACCTATTTTCAAAGTCAGTAAGACAGATGAAAGATGAAAAAAAGAAATATTTTTTTTCCCCAAAAAATCAGGAAAAATACTTTTAAGTCTGCATTTTTGCCTAATTGTAATCAAATATACACCATTTTAAATACAGAGGCATGGAGCAGAATAAACTTATTTGCTAGTAGTGTTCTTCTAACAAAGCTACAGGAATACAGCTGAAGTGACCACCATCTGGAATTAGTCTAAGTTTAAAAAATTGGTTCATTTTAAGTTAACAAAACAAAACACCAACAACACAACAACTCTCCTCCAAAATGTTGGGGAATCTTAACAAGCTTTTTACCAGCACAGCTTAAAAAGATTCAAGCTAAAATGACACATAAATAGATTGCATTTACTCACTATTGAAAATTTCAGAAGAGTTTGGCATCCCTATGGTAACAGGCAATTGAAATCTTACCAAAAAAAGGCTGTGTGAGCTTGTGGGTAAGCCAGACAAAAAGCTCTAAAGCTTTGTCTAGATATTTCCTGCACAGAGAAGGCCCCATTCACATTTGGAAGAGCTTCCTCAAAATTAAGTTACTTAAATGTATTTTTAAATTAAAACTGTACAGAGATTATGAGGATCCCTGATGCTTTACAGAAAGGCAGCTGTGGAATGAGCAAGCTGCTTTTTGCGTACAAGTTTCCAGTGCTCTTGGCTACAACTCATGTAAGTGGGTAAACATCCTATTCTTTCCCAACACTCCATTGTCAGTAAATCTATTTTCCACTTTCCTCACTCCACATGCAAGACAAACAGTAAAATATAAAACCACATGCAAGCACAGAGATAATGCCTGTATTTTGGGATAAACTAATGACAAAGGTGCCTGCTAATAAAGATGCACAGAAAATACTTCCCTGCATCTTCTCTCTTCCCCATTACAAAGGGGTCAATACTGGAGTCGTTCCTCTTACCAGCATCATCTTTATGCTCGCGATCTCAATTAAAATGTGCTTCTTATCACCTGCAGTCCATAATCACCAATAGGCTGCATCAAATTCACCTCACTTCTAGTCACAGCAAAGCCAAAGAAAACCAACTTCATTTCACAAATGTAATTACTGGCTTCTGATAATTTAAGATACTGAAACACTTGCATCAGATGTGGATTCTATCTGCTCAGCTCTTTATAAGGCTTGTGGTACCAACGCACAGAGCTGTTGAGAGCTACCAAGCGCTGCAGCAGTAGTGATTCACACTTCCAGGTCCTCAAGAGAGGAAGGCAGTGAACTGAGATACAACAGTAGCTCCTCCCAAATTCTCCTCCCTGTGGAGGATTACTCTTACAGACAAGGAGTCATGACAGCAGAGTTTCAGTGGCACAGCAGATGGCAATGCCTTTCTGAGAAAACCAACTCTGAAGTTCATCATTCAGCTGTCTTTCAGAATTTCTCCTCCACCCAAAATTTCATGCTTTCTTATTTTTGTAACACTGCAGAAGAATATTAAAGATGCTGCCATTTCCTGAGAAATTAAAATTAGTATTATGCTAGTGTGCACATTTCCAGCTCAGACAATTAGGTATTTGGGCATAGTCTGTCAATGAAAACCAGGAATTCAGCCACTTTAAGGGTAACTGTAGAAAGTGCCTCAAGGTTCTGTGGCAATCCTCATTTGAAGGGCTAAAGCATACTAAAAGCTGTTTCCAGAGATAAAAACAAGCAATGTTCTTAATACACCCCTTTTCCAACCACTGCTGGCAGGGATTTTAAATCTGCCACTGGTTTCTCTTTCCCCACAGTGAAAAATTAAAAAGCTTCAATGTCGCTTCTTCCTACTCACGAAATGTGTCCCTACTAACAGAGCTCTAGGTGTAGAAATACAACTGTTACATCCTGTGTGTTGTCAGGCATGTTATTTTTGAAGCAGCAGATTATTATTTCAGTTGAACCCTGACCTAACACAGAACTCCACTTGAGGGGTTTTTTTTGGTTTCATGCTTTGGTTTGGGGGGGAGGGGAGAGCGAGGGTGGGTTTGGGGTTGGGGGAGAAAAAAATTACTAGGTTCTGCATGTTTTTCTTCTCTATGAAGAAAGATGATGAATAAAATGTTAACATTCTTCTCCCAACACTATTAAACAGTAGTACTATAGACCTGAAACCCTTTCAAATGCTGGTGGCACCTGGGCACAATTTTATGTTACAGCTAAATTGATCTAATGGTTATCATTACCAGTGGAAAGGACATCCCTCTCAGATGCAGCAAACATGGTTCAGAGGGTAAGCAGAGTCAGATGGCTGATCTGGCATGAAGATCCCCCACCCCAAGCTACTCTTCCGATGGATTAGCTAGCTACAAACCAACCCACTGCGCAAATGCACAGGTGGTAGATCTAGCGCAAGTGAAGTAGTGGAAGCAAGCAGCTTTCAAAGAGGATAAAGTAGGATCACTACTCCTCATGACAGCAACTCCCTCCTGGTCTGGTTTTGGGATGAGAGAGCCCACCTGTGCCAAATGAGACATCCAGAATGAACTGACACCTTTATACTTGTATGGCACTACAGTAGTCAGGTTTCTGGGCCTAGAAACTGTTTTGCTTTGTTTTGCCAAAGGCAGCTAACCTTCCACAATTTTCCCAGTTCATACCAATTCTCTGGCTTAGCCACTTGATTAGCTATGCAGCCAGGAACCTCTTATAAGCAATTACTTACAGAGCGTGGGAGTTTTTTTGTTAGGCTTCGATTTCCCAAATCTGAAAATATAAATAGCTTAAATCCTAGTGATCCCTCCAGGCACCTTTCTTTACCCAATTTACAGCTAGGGTCCAGAATGGTAGAGGTAAACAAAAGAAAAGAGTTATATGAAAGCATCAGAGTATTATAGAAAGGCCATTTCCTCCAAATAAGATACTGTGGAAGATCAACTATCAGGAGTCTTAAGTCAAGAACAACTTACCTGTGCAAAACCAGGAGCTGGGTAACATGCAAACCTACCTCTAACACTACAGCTAACAAAGACACATTCACAACATGAGGCACAAGGCTGCCACTGCCCAACAGTCATGAAAAATTCAAATATCTAGTATCAAGCTGAAGAGAAAGAGGCTTCAGGCATTTAGGTTCTAAACTTCTCATCACTAAAGTCTATCAGACCTACAAAACAGGCCTGTTAAGAGCCTTGAAGCAGGTAGATTTCTCTACTTTGCATAAAGAGCAGCTTTTGAAAGAGAATCCATGGAAAGCTGGACAGACAAAATTACAGACTGGTGACAGAAAACACAGAATCTTCTGCTACGCTGTAGATCATGGGCAGGTTTCACCCTTCACCATTTGTTACCCTAAAGTTCACCTGACTGAAACTCAAGATGATCTTTTCAATAAGGAGCAACAAAGGAAACAGGTTCCAAGGACTTATTTTCCATGTATAAGGATTAAAACACTTCTAAAGCTGGGAGAGATGCAGAGATTGATGAGAAAAGCATTACACGTTTTAGACCTTTTAAAAGAGATCTTTGAAAACAAGCTTTCCTTTCAGAGAACACTCTCAGCAGGAGTACAAGCTACATTTATCTTCAGCAAGGTCAATTTGGATAAGAGCAGGGGTAGAAGAAGAAAAAAAAATACAAACAAGCAAACAAACAAACCCATCCTAACCAGAAGTAATACATGTGCTAGGGCAGAACCTCTGCCTTGGGAAAAAACATGTCTTATAAAAAAGCTCTGTAAGAAACAGCATACCACCTCCTAGTGAACAGCTTTTTAGAAAAACAATAGCTGAACTATCTTCAATTCAACTTAACACAAAGAATGTTCTCTGCATTGTTCTTCTCTTCATTTACAGCTTCATATATTTAATACTGAGAATAAAGACCATCAGTTCTTCTGAACATTAAAACTGCTGACAATTACCAAAGTTACTCCATAATTCTTCCAGTTTCAAAGGTAACCAATAGTTCATCTTACATGGAAAAGAACTTCTCATTAATAGAAAAATGGTGAAAAAATAGACAAGACAGGAAACTTTCTGGCCACCTACAGTATTTGAAAGAAAACATTTTATAAGCAACAGGATCACCTAGCACTAAGGAGATGGCATTTTTTCAGTTAAAGATTTCAGCATTGGAACAAAAAAAGTCTAACTGCAAGAAGGCCACTTAGTACTGTTACTATGCATTAACAGTTTATGAGGGAGACAGACTCCTTGGCAGTTAGGCTCATCTGCTGGGGTATCTAATTTGAGCCTCAAAATAAGGAGAAGGATTAAGTCATTCTGCATCTGAAGCAGCCCAATTAATTGGATCACATTCTCAGAACCAAAAAGCATAGCAGAGTGACCAGAGTAAAAGGAACACCTTTTTGCCTTCAAGAAAGGCAGATTCTAGCACTTTGAAAACCACCTGGATTGCTGCTTAGCAGATAACACACACCATTTTCAGTCCAGAGTGAAAACAGACTTTAAGGAAAGCTCAGAGCTCAGGAGAGTCACTTCACAGTTTGATAAACCTTTTTAAGATAACACCTTCTCAGGAATTCTTCTTGAGCATCTGGTACAAGTTGACCTTTGAGCACCTTCACATTCATAAAAATCCTTCCTTGAGATTGACTACGGGGCAGTTGTCAAAAAAATTGCAGTAAGACAGACATTTATTCATATAAGAAACAATTTTAGAAGAAACAGGCGTTCAGGGGAAAAAAATCTATAATGAGCTTTCACGTGATGAAAAATAGGTGAGCTTGTGTGCGAAGAAACACAGGACGGGTTACTTGTATCACTACCTACATCAATGGCCTTTGACTAGAGGTTTAAGTTTCCTATTTCTATACTAGAGTGCTGCATAAACAACAGCAACTGAGCCAGGTGTCTAAAAGAAAGTATTAATGGTATGGATTCAGTTTAAATTGGTGCACAGTTACCCTGTTGGTACCACAGACAATTTACGTAATTTTTAGTTATGGGACTATTTAATTTGCACAGAATGAGTTACATACATGAATTATTCACTTCCAGGATCATGACCCTTCATATACCACATGCTAATGTCCTGCCTTACCTGTAGACAAAATCCAAGAGCTACATTCCTGTGTGCCTCTGCACACATCTCTCTACTTGTTCCTGGTAGAAGCAGCTACTTGATTTGCACATCTGCTTTTCCATGACAGCAATACTAAAGAACTGCATGTCAGAGGGAAAAAGAGAAAATGCACTTGCAAAGCACAGAAGAGGTAAAGAAAAAGCACATGCAACAAGCATAGGAAATCAGCTGTGTGAGCCAGGAGGCTGTCCTCAGGCAGCGGGGCAGGAGACTTGAGCTCAACAGAGCCTTTCCACTGCCTGGGGATGGCTTCTGGCAGGCACACCTCTGAATGCCCCATGGCCATCTCAGTGCTGCACGCAACCCTCTGAGAGCTGAAGGGATGAGGATACACTGCTTCCAGAGGAGAACTCAGCACAACAGCTTGCTACAACAGGAAAAGAAAAATGCTAGAAGAAAACCTTTTCCATTATTTGTCACAGGGGTGATAAATGGATTACTCTTATGGATGTTATACAAAGGAGCCCAGCATCATGTTAGGATACTGTGTTTGTATGAGACACAATACAGAGCTTTAAACTCTAATTTGGGAGGGGGACAGTATTAGGCTTGTCCTTGGCAAGCTGTGGGATGAGATGCAAAGGTTAGAGGAACAGGGTGCTAGTGAGGGCACTCGGCCCTTGACGCTGGAATGTGCTGGTCACACTGGGGCACACTCTGGAGTCTTACACAAGTGACCCAGGGGCTCCTGAGGTAACAGAAGCCAACAGGGATACCGGCAGGGAAATATCTCAAAAGAATTAAGGGCTGTTCCTCTGGGAAGGTGATGCAGCCAACAGCCTGACCAAGGTGCCTTTAACACCAAAGCACACAGAATGGGCAACAAACCAAAGGAGGGGCTGGATGCCACCGTGCTGCTGGAAAGTTATGATCCTGTTGCCATTACTAAAACTTGGTGGGACAAATTGTGTGACCGGAGTGTGACTATCAATGGCTATGAGCTGTTCAGAAGAGACGGAAAGGAGGGGAGAGGTGGAGGGGTTGCCCTCTATGTCAAGAGGTGCTTTGAGTGTGAAGAGCTGCCTCTGAAGAACAGCCATGAGCAGCTTGAAAGACTGTGGGTAAAAATCAGACCCTGAGGCAACAAAAGAAACCTTGCGGCCGGGGTCTGCTACAGCTGCCTGACCAAGGGGAGCCTACTGATGAAGCCTTCTTGCCCCAGTTACAGAAGGCATCGTGCTCACAGGCTCCAGTCCTGTTGGGGGATTTCAGCCACCTTGACATCTACTGGGAAAGTACCAAGGTAAAGTGCAGGCAATGCAGGAGACTCCTGCAATGCGTGGAAGAGAGCTTCTTGAGCCAGGTAATAGTCCTACCAGAGGGAACCTGATACTGGATTTGATGATCACTAGTGTAAAGTGGGGATGTCAAGATAGGAGGCAGCCTGGGTTGGAGCGATCGTGCATTGGTGGATTTTGCAGTCCTAAGGGATATGGGTCAGGTAAGGAGTAAAGTTAAGCTCCTGAATTTCAGGAAAGCAAACTTCCAGCTCTTCAAGGAGATAGTCAATAGGGTACCCTGGAAGTCTGCCCTCAAGGACACAGGAGCAGAACTGAGCTGGCAGATTTTTACTGAAGTCTTCTATAGAGTCCAAGAGCTAGCAATTTCAAGGAGCAAGAAACTGAGCAAGGAAGGCTAGAGACTGGATGGCTGAGTAGGGAACTCCTGATCAAACCAAAGGGAAAGAAACAGACACAGGCAGTGGAAACAAGGACAGGTAACATGGGAAGAGTATAGGGATGAAGTTCAGTTGTGCAGGGATAGTTTGGGGAAGGCCAAGGCAAAGCTGGAACTGAACCTGAAAAGGAATGCAAGGAATAACAGGAAAGTCTTCTATAGGTAGGTTAACCAGAAAAGGAAGGACAAAGAAGGTGTACTCCCCACCATAAACAACGCTGGCAAACAGCTAACAATGGATGAGGAGAAGGCTGAGGTACTCAACTTTTTTGTCTCAGTCTTCAATGACCTCTCTTCACACACCTCTCTAGTGGATGGGGATTGGGATAGGAGAGCGTCCCTCACACTGTATGCAAAGATCAGGTTCACGAACACTTGAGGAACCTGAATGTACACAAGTCTATGGGATCTGAAAAGCTCTATCTCAGATTCCTGAGAAAGTTTGCTGATGTAATTCCTAAACCACGCTCCATAGTATTTGAAAAGTTGGTAGTCAGGTGAAACCCCGGGTGAGTGGAAAAAGGGAAACATTGTACACATCTGTAAAAAGGGCAGAAAGGAGGACCCTGGGAACTACCAACCTGTCAGCCTCACCTCTGTGCCTGGGAAGATCATGGAACAGATCTTCCTAGAAGCTGCGCTAAGGCACACAAGGGGACAGGGAGGTGATTCAGGTCAGCCAGCATGGCTTCACCAAAGGGCAAGTTCTGCCTGACCAACCTAGTGGCTTTCTATGATGGAGTGACTCCTGCCTCCCTGGGAAAGGGCAAGGATGTAATTTATATGTAATGCTTTTGAAATGTAAGGCTTTTGACAGTCCCACACACAACACCCTTCTTTCCAAACTGGAGAGTGATGGATTTGATGGATTAGGAATTGGTTGGACAGTTGCATCAAGAGGGTAGAGATCAACAGCTCAGAGTCCCAGTGGGCATCAGTGACCAGTGGTGTCCCTCAGGGGTCTGTAGTGGGACCAGAGTTATTTAATATCTTCATTAATGACACAGATAAGAGATCAAGTGCACCCTCAGCAAGCTTGCAGATAGCACCAAGCTGAGTGGTGCTCTTCATTCACCTGAAGGATGGGATGCCAGCCATAGGGATCTGAACAGCCTCAAAAGGGAACACATGGGAATCTCATGAGGCTTAACAAGACCCAGTGCAAGGTGCTGCACCTTGGTTGGGGCAACCCCCGGTATCAACACCAGCTGGGGGTTGAAGGGATCAAGGTCAGCCTTGCCGAGGAGGACTTGGGAGTGCAGGTGGACAAGAGGCTGGACATGACCCAGCAATGGCACTCAGCCCAGAAAGCCAATTGTATCCTGGGCTGCATCCAAAGCAGCGTGGGCAGCAGGATGAAGGAGGGGATTCTGCCCCTTTGCTCTGCTCGGGTGAGACCCCACTTGCAGTGCTGCATCCAGCTCTGGGGTCCTCTACACAAAAAAGGACAGACCTTGTTACAGCAAGTCCAGAGGAGGCCACCAAAATGATTAAAGGGACAGAGCACCTCTCCTTACAAGGAAAGGCTGAGAGAATTGGGATTGTTCAGTCTGGAAAAGGGAAGGCTTCAGGGTGACTTAATTGTGGCTTCCAATACCTGAAGGGAACATACAAGAAAGAGGCTATTTACAACATGTAGTGACAGGACAAGGGTGAATGGTTTTAAACTGAGAGTAGGTTTGTCGTAGTTTGACAAACTACAACAAGGTTTAACTTAGATATTAGGAAGAAATTCTTTACTGTGAGAGTGGTGAGGCACTGGAACAAGTTATCCAGAGCAATTGTGGATAGCCCATTCCTTGAAGTGTTTAAGGTCTGATTGGATGGGGCTCTAAGCAGCCTGGTCTAGTGGGAGGTGTCCCTACCCACAGCAGAGGTTTGATCTTTAAGATTGCTTCCAATTCAAGTCATTATATGATTCTATAACAAAACAAAATGTACACACAAGACAATGGTCCCTGACTCTGAAAGTTCAGTCTTATAAACAGATAAAAAAATTGATCTAGACAGAACAGTGGAGAGCACTGAAAGACTACATATTACTTATCATATACCAAAAGTATGCAGAATTTCTTGCAGCCTTAAATAGGAAGGATAGGGAGGAAATAATTTTAAAATTAAATGAGACTGTGAATCTGAGCAACATGAAAATCAGAATAAAATGACAGACAATGGATTAAGGATGATGTAGATTAAAAGCCATGTCTTAAAGTGAGATTTTGAAAACTCACTATGAATTCAAGAATAATTTTAAAGTTTGTGCTGGAAGAACATGAATCTGGAGAAAAAAAAGGAAGCCCTACAAGATTATGGAAGAAAGTGATTGAGTTACCAAAAAGCTACTCAAAAGCATCCTATTCCAGGATATAAAACAAAGGCACAAGCAAACTTCAGTAAGCCCCACAGAAAAAACATGAAGCGATGAAAAACAGCCTCTCAAGAATACAATGGAAAGCAAGGAGGTAATCAAAAGACACAGGCAGGAAACAAAGGTGGAACAACACTTCAAGAGCAGCACAGCTGACAGTGATAATGTAGTCAACAGAAAAATGGAAAATTAGGCACTGGATCTGAACCTTAACTGGGAAAAGATCACCGTAAACACTGATTACAATTGCAGTAGAGCACAACTGAAGCCACAGTGGAGGACAAGAGACCCAGACAATGCACTCAAAGAACTTTGAGATGAAAGAAGAAAAAGGAAATTAAGAGGTAGCTGCAAAGGCAAGAGAGGCCACAAGCATTTTGTACACTCTTTTCTAAAAATAAAAGAGAAACACTTATTTCTACTGGCACTATGAGGGAAAAGACAGAGGAGTTGAGCAACTGATTGAAAGAAAGAGGTAGAGGAAGAGAACACAAAGTTCAAGAGAGGTAAGGAGATATTTTTGCAAGGTGCCATAAAGGCAGATGAAACGGTTCAGAAGAAGAGAAAACAAAATTTTCACTTGTAAGGAGGAGATGATTGTAACAGTTGGAAGAAAGTGCTAAAGGGTAAGCCAAAGCATATTCAATCAGAAAGTCATGAAGATTCCATGTAGAGAAAGAACAAATGTCAAACAACATGCAAAAACCCACATAAAAATGTGGATAACGGGCTGCTATTATTGAACTATTTTGATTAGAGCCTCTCAACACAGCATGTTTTAGCACAGCTGGGCTTATGTCCTTTGCACAAACAGGGACACAAAAAGGATCACTGGAGGATAACTCAAGCGGTTCAAGAACTGGTAAAAAAGGCATTTGCTATTGGGAAAACCAGAATCCTAAGTGAAAGAGACACCCTACACACAGTAAAAAGGGAAAAATCAGGCCAGAAAGATACAAATTCAAAATACTGGTGAGCTACCAGACAAATGAAAGCATGGCCACATTACGAGTAGAATCCAAATGGTGGCGGAGAACCTGAAAGAAACCTTGCAATTATCAGAGATAAGAAATTGAGCAGTTGCATCAGAACAAGTACGCAGGCATGGCTCGATGAAAACCAAATTAAATTAACTGACTATGTTTAATGAGAGACTAGAAACAAGAATGCAAGCCAAATCAAGTTAGGGCAGAGAAGCATGTAATTACTGTCAAAGAACAGTTGAGTGAAAATTTAGAACAAGCCAGGAATCAAACTTGCAGATAAAAAACTCATGGGGAGGAAACAAGCATGCTGTATGTAACAATACAGAGGAAAGAAGATAAAAACTGGATCCCGACACTGTTTAGAAAAGGAAGACTCTGAAGGCAACAGGGAAAAAGTAGTTCTATGCCTCTTCCATGAGCTGACCCAGGACAGAGAGCAATACAAAAAAAGATAACCATAAGAAAAGTAATGCAGGATACTGACGATGGCAAAGCAATGCACTTAACTGTGGTTTTAAAGCATCAGCTTCTGCCTCAGGAAATCAAGAACAGTGAGTGTGTCCATCCACAATCAGGCAGTTGTGAATAAAGTTTTTCCTTTGTCCCTGCTTTAATTTTACCTATTTTTTCTCACTCATTGTATACTCACGCTCTGAAGAAAGTAAATTATCAGTGTCATTTGTAAATGCTGAACTCATCAATATTAAACCCACACATATTTCACTCAATGCTTACAGATCTTTGTGCAACTCTGCTCTATCCACCTTATTTTGTAAGAACTGAAAATTCTCCTATAGTTGTGTAATATGTTTTATAGTGTAGAGTAACTCACACTGGAAGGAGCCCCTGCTGAAAGCAGAGCCAACTTTGAAGGTAGATCCACCCTGAGATGTAAAGATGCTTAGGGTTCTGCCCAGAACCAAATTTTGCATCTCCAAAACCAGGGCATTCCACAGCTTTTCTGTCATTTCCTCTCCCTCAATCCAATGTATGATTACACTCAATGAATTGTTTTGCCAATTGAACTGGAATTTTCTTTGCTGCAATTTGTATCTGCTACCACTTGTCTTTTCACTCTATGACTCCAAGAAGAGCCCTAGCGAACACTAAGTATCTAACAGAATATAAGAAGGAAGGGCAAAGAGATCACTGTCGTCACGAGAAAGCCTTTGGACATCCAGAACTTTTACTAGGTAATAAGCACCCAGCTTTTTGATGTCCAGAAAATCTTATCCGGTCAGGTGTGGCAGAGATCTAAACGAGGCCATCAAAAGGGCATCACTAGAGATTTATTAAAGATTAAAAAGTGGCTGTTTAAGACATGAGAAAAGAACAAGGAAAAACAGTAGTCCAAATGGCATATATTTGCTAAAGAAAGACAATAATTTTGTATAGAAAGGTTAGGTACTCACCATCTCTCTCGCAATCTCCACAGCTTCCTGCAGCCCATAGAGCCTGCCACAGACCAGGTAGATCCCATTGGCCCAGAGAATACAACCCTCATGGACCCAAAATTCATTGCTGTCAAGAGGTAGTTCAGGAATTTGTAACTCCAGCTCAGTGCCACCTTCTGAAGTGGGCATAGACGGTTTTGAGTCCAAAGGAGTCTTTTCACCACCACTGCCACCATCAGCGGTTGCTTTTTTACAAGAAGCTCCCCTTGAAAGTGACCGAGAGGCTCCGCTACAGTCCTCAGAGCGGTGCCGCCTCTTAAAGCGGGGATGAGCAGCCAGGCTTCTTTGTTCCTTCTGTTGTTGCTGTTCCTCCTCCTCTTCAGTATCTGTCTTGGAACCATTAGAAGCACTTTTGTGCCGTACCTTGACCTTGCTCTGCATTTCTGTGGCCCTCTTTGGAGGTGGATTCTTGGGCAAGGTAGCTGCATAATCCTGGGGGTAGAAAGGACCAAAGAGGTCACCCATGTTACGATAGCTGGCCCATTTGCCACACAGGCAGCAAACCAGATGCCCCAAGACAGAAGACTCCGTTACTACAGGGCCTTGCAGCATGAAAGTTGAGGTGGGCAGCACTTTGCTCTCCGCGTTGCTAGGAGGGGGTGTTGAAGACCTCTGTCCTTTCCGACCCCTCACCAATTTGTTCTGCTCCTCTTCCTCCGCATTTATGATTGTGCACACAGCGCCTAATTCACACTTGTTTACCACATGAATATAAGGGAAAAAGGACTTATTCTTGGAGTCAGTTTTATCTACAGACTGGGTAGCATATTTAAGCTTGATCTCTGGTTCTTGAGGCTCCACGATTGGAGCAGCCCGTCTAGGCTTCCGCTTCCGTGGCTGAGCTGCAGGTTTTCGCCTCTCCCTCCTTTGCCTCTTGGGCTTTGGCTCACCAGCACCCACCCCTTCTGCAGGCTGTGATGGTGCTGGTGGGGGAGGCGGGGGCACAGGCAGCTGCTGCTGTTGCTGCTGCTTCTTCTGCTTGTTCACACTCCCAATTGGCCTCCCTTTTTTCTTTCCAGAGGGGAAATATCCCTTTGGAGGGAAACCATCTGGCTTGGGTGAAATGTTTGTCACATCTCCATCCTTTTCCTCAGACTTTGGATTTGGTTCAGAAATGAACACACTGGAAGGGGAAATTGTTTTTGAATCGGAAAAGGTCAGAGTTCCAGCTCCACTTACAGATCCATCAGACCTTCCCTGACCACTTGACTTCTGAGAAGGGGGTGGTGCTGCACTGGATCCTGCTCCCTCTTTGCCAATACTGGTGGTTTCAGGGACCTCTTTTTTGGTTTTGTCATCCTCGCTGCTTTGCCACTCTTCTGAAGATCTTGGAACAGTTTTTTCACCAGTTGTATCCTGGCTTGCTGGCCCCACTTGATCTGATATCTCTCCTTTTCTCTTCTCAGCCTCTGGTCCATGTCCAGACACATTTCCTCCTTCAGGCCCACTCTTGAGGGACAGGATGTCATCAAGAGTGACTGTATCTGGACCAGTTTCAGCACTGTTGGTAGAAACACTTCTCCTGATATTGGGAGATGTAATTTTTTGAACAATAGCTTCCAGTTTTAATCCTCGCCCCTTTCTTGGGGGCAATATTTTGGTCTTCGCTGGGCTTGTGAGGGAAACAGCAGGACAATTCCTATTATCAGGACTTGGCAGGTCCTTGAAGGAATCTCCCTTTGCAATTGACTTGCCAGCATCTTGGCTTTGAGATGAATGGGCATAGGAGTTGTATGTTTTATCGGCTCCTTCTTTTGCTGAAGTCATCAGTCGCCCTTTATCTTCACTGCCACTGTTCTTCATATCATGTGGCTGTCTTTTGGTAGGGATAGGAGAGATGAAAGAACGGACCCTCCTCCTCATAATTAACGGGTTTTGCGGAGACTGGTCCTCCTGGCCAGGGAGCCTAAGCATAGCATTACTAGGCTTGGGCAAATCTGTGGATTCCTCTCGTCGATGCCCATCGCTGTCTTGAGGGCAAAATCTTTTTTGGTTGGCTGCTCCAAGAGGGCCGCTGCTTTTGGCAGGAGAAGTTTGCCGAGAGAGGTCCCAACCAGATTCATGATGCTGCAACTTCTGGCTGCCATGTTTCAGTTCGGTGCATTTGCTCTGAGTACTGTCACTCCCCATGACACAGCGCCCAGCTTCCTGGCTTCCAGTATCATGGTAAGAGCTACCTTGAATGTACATCATTCCATCCTTGTCATTTTTTAAGGGACTCCTTACTCTTTCCAGAAACTGCTGTTGTCTTGGGCTCTTCCTTGCTCCTTCCTGCCTGTGCTGAGCTGCAGCAATCACACCCTGAGCAGCGCTGCTTGCCCAATCTTTGTATTCTTCTTGCTGTTGCTGGTATATCTGTCTCTTGTAATGATACTGGGAATTCAGACTCTGGTTGGGGTCACCAAAAGCATGAGGCCTAGCATTCGCGTGATATGCTGAAGCTAGAGATGGGCCTTCCGAATTCTGAGGGTAGACAGAATGCAAGGAACCCCTGCTAACTCTTTCAGATAGTGCCATGTGTGGGTTCATGTGATGCAGATCTGCCCCTGGGCCTCTGCTTCTGCCTGGTGACATTTTCAGCTTATCAGCAAGATCCTGATATTGAGAGGGTGATTTACCCCTTCCAGTTCTGCCAGGTCCTCTTCTCATCTGTGTCGATCTGTTGTCCTGCTGGGGCATGTAGTCTGGAGCAGCATCAGAGACTGCAGCTCCAGGGCTGGCATTGCCTCGGAAAGATTCATGCTTGATGCCAGCAGGATGACAATGGTCTCCTGTTTTTTTATTGTTGAGACTAGCTGAGCTCTTTGACTGTTCAAAATCTTCTTCCTTTATTTGCCCACTGTGAGCTTTCATCTTTGTTTCCATGGATACTAAACCACCAGGGAGTATTACTGACTGGCTCAAGCCAGGGGCAAGACGTTCACTCCTTCCGCTTCTGGCCTCAGGACCCATGTGCCCTATGGGGTGAGGGCCAGGATCTCTTACAAGTTGCCTTAATGGAGATATGTCACAGATCACTGATCTCCTCTCTGAGAGCGCTCCTGCCTCATGGGCAGCAGACTGAGACTCCACATCGAACTTTCTAGCAATAGGGTAATCAGCTAAATTTATCTGCTTCATGTCTGGAGCTGCACTGCTAGACTTCCTATCCCAGGGACCCCAGTGAGGGCCTTCCAGGAGGGACCCCATGCTTTTGTTCAAGAGGCCTCTATTGGTCAATTCATTGGTTTGACTAATTAAAACATTGGGTCTCATGGCTCCCTCCAAACTCCCGGCCATCCCAGAATGCTCCTGCGCGTTCCTAGAATACCTTCTGTCTGGATGATGGTGGTACCCCTGTAAAACCTCTTGTAGGAGGCTAGGAAACTTCTCATTACGGCCTTTGCGCTCACTATGCCCTGGAAAATCCCCTTTTTCTTGACCAGATGGATACTGTGGAAAGCCACCAATACTTCTCTGTATACCAGGTGCTATATTATCCTTGTAGCTGTATCTTAAACTGCCAGGAGACTTGGAAGATTCTGTTCTTGCAGGAAAATTTGGCCCAACAACTGCATGACCAGGCTGGTTGTTCCCCTCCCCATTATGGTTAGTGTTATCGCCACTTTTGCTCCCTTTACCTCCTCCTTGAGTTTCTTGCTGAGTCCCTGCATGCCCAGCTTCTTTTGCTCCACTAGTGCTAGCTGGTGCCTGAGGGGCTGTGGAAGCATCATCTTGTGCAGGTTTATCTTGTCCACCTGACTTTTCTACTCTTCCTGTCATGGCTTCCCGGGAGACAATCACCCCAACTGCCTTTTCATTCACTTTAGGGGCATTTTCCACAGCCACCACAGCTTCCTTCCCATCAGGGGAGGCCACATCTTCCCTAGCTGCAGGACTGCTGCTGAGTTTTGATGGCTCATTCTGAGAGCCTTGTGCTGGTGAGGAGTTGGGTCTCTCTAAATTACCCCCTTTGTAAGTGGTGTCTGAGCTGGTGCTCTGGCCACTCAGCTGTCTCACCCTTTCCCCATGATCCTCTGAACTACTGGAACAGCCACCATCCAGAGACTCTGCCATGGGAGACTTGAGTTGCTCCTCTGCCTGGGAGGAGCCTTCTGAGTTGGTGCAGCTGTCAGCCTTCTTGGAAGAGGATGATCTTTTGGAACTTTTTTTCTGAGGTGCCAAGGCATCCGAGAGCAACATGTGCTGGACTGTGTTGGGCAGATTGGCAACTTGAGAACTTAGAGCACTCAGGCTGCTCAGTCCTGGATCTGTGAGCCTTTTTTCCTGCAGTCCTTCCAGTCCAAACCCCTTGAATCCACCCGCATGAGCATTGGGGCTTGGCATCATAGATGGCGTAGGACTAAGTTGAGGCATCATCTGCAGGATTCGGTTTCGAGAACCCATGGACATGTTGCCTTGCCCACACTGGAGATTTTCTCCACCTGGCATGAGTGGAGAAGGGGTAGAGCTGCAGCTTGGAGATTGAACCACAGATGCAGCAGGCGATGGATTAGAGATTGGACTGAAGTTTTGGTGGAACTGCATCGGTGACCTTACAGGAACTTCAGTCTGGCTATACTGTCCCACTTGACTTTGAAGAGAGAGTTTGGTGGCAGCATTTGAATACTGCATTACGTGCTGAGGTGGGTGCTGTTGCTGCTGCCCCTGCTGCCCACTTTGGGGCAGCTTAGATTGCTCAAAGCTTTTCATCGGTTGAGTTTGAAAGCTGTAGTTTGACTGGGTCCCATAGGTCTGTGCATTAGAACCCACAGCATGGCCTTCGTACTGCGACCCAGAATTCACATTGTAGCTTCCGTCATAATTCTGTCCTGACTGGCCAAAACGCTGTGGGGAAGGGAAAGAGGAGGAGGAGGATGACGAAGGTGGCTGATAGTGTTGGCTGAACTGACCCACTCGTAACTGGTAGCCTGAAGCAGAGGAAGGCAGGGTGGATGGACGCTGCATTGGCTGCAAGTGTGAGGTGCTAGAAGCAGACTGGCTGGAAGCCTGGGGTAAAGGCTGGTGAGATTGATAGATCTGCTGTCTCAGCTGCTGCACCTGCTGCTGCTGGCTAGAAGCCTGCTGCTGATACTGGGCACTCCCCGGAGAAAAAGGACCAGTATAATCCTGTTGATAGTGGGATACACCCCCAAGGGTCGAGTGTTGTGTTTGGAACTGGCCCACATGTCCCTCACTCCCATACTGACTCCCAAAGCTACTCCCTTGAGGGGGCCCATAGCTCTGTACTGGTCCAGAAGGCCTGCGCTGAGGTGGCTGCTGCCCTCCTGACACCACTGGATCTTTGTTGGCAGCCATATAGTAAAACTCTCCTGCTTCTTTTCTGAAACCTTGGTAGCTCTGATGGCCAGAGCTCTCACCAGGCATTGCTGTAGAGGCTCCTGTTGCTCCACGACGTCCACTACCAGCACCTCCTCCAAAGCTCTGGAACATCTGGGCCTGCTGGCGGGGGCTGAACTCTTCCAGTCGGGATGAAGTATGCACTTCCTGCGGGTAGCTCTGCTGGTTTCCGTGATAACTACTTTGCTCCCGAAAGGACTGCATGCTGTTCAGCAGCAGTGCAGTAGCTCGAAAGCCCTCCTAAATATGGAGAAAAAGAGAGGGGAAAAAAAAGGTATAATATGTTTCCCAGTCACACCAGTACCCCACTCAATTTCCCTGCTTCAACAGCAATTAAAATTTAGTATTTCTCTTCTACTTCCTGGTACATCAATGTTTAACCCCTTGTCTTGCAACCTGCCAATCTTCCAGGTAATGCAGGCCAGTAGCCTACTACCACTTGGAGTGCATTTCCAGCATTAATATTTCCCATCATCATTTACTAATATGTTTTTGTGCCCCTAAGGAGAGAAACTTCCAACAATATTTGCAAAGCAAAGGAGAGTAATCCTCACAGTCCAGCTACTCCCTATGGCTAACACTGGGAGTAATCCAAGTATTTTGCTACCATGCTTAAAGATGCGACAAGAACCCTGCAATGCTTTCAAACCACCCTTGGATTTACCACAGGAATGACAGCCAAGGTCCATGTTTCACACTGGGAAGATCTCTATAAGCAAACACTCAAGATACAATTGACCAAAGCTCAAACCAAGATAACCCAGCGAAAGGATCTATGTGAGCGTGTGAAAGAACTGGCACCAGAATCCTCAGTGCTCAGATCCTGAGTAATTCCAGTGACACTCCTAGGTGAAAACCAACACAAGACAACACGTCGCATTTTCTCCCCCAGCCATCTGCTTTGCTTTACAGGATGGAAAGTTGAAACAAGTTCACTCTATTTGAACAAAAGAGTCTACAACTGCATTCCTCAGGACTTTTATATTACCTTAAATGAAACAAAACTGATAACATTTGCCAGTCAGAATATGTATTTTGGAATACCGTGTATGATCATCTACACGTACATAAGCAACTCATAAGTAAACAAACTCCAGGAAGGCTCTCCTCTGTATTGCAACATATTATTCAGCATGTGGAATTATGACTCAGCCTCAAGGACTGGACCACAACTGCTGAATTGTTTGGGGACCCTGACTAGTCCCTCTATAAAAGCCTGTCACATTACTAGATGAACTAAGAAAAGTACAGAAATGAACAAGTATGTGCATGTACAGTGCCTTTAAACACCAAAACCAAACAAACAAAGAAAAAAAACAAAAGCAACCAAACAAAACAAAACTCCCAAACTAACAGATGACATAAGCATTTCATGTCTGAAACACCTTGTGGTTTTCTCTTCCTGAAAAAAAATATGGATAAAGCCACCTGGAGAGACTCCTTCCTTTAAAAGAACGTTAAGACAATGCTCACACTTTTCCAGGAAAAAGAACCCCAACTGCTCAGATTGGAGACTTCCTGGAAAACTTGCCTGCATTATGTTTTCATATTTAGTCATGCTTTGTGTTTGCCACATTCAGCTGAACTCCTTTAGAATTAATTTCTAGCTTTGCACTTAAGTTTTGTTCAAGCAGATCACCAAACTCACAAAAAAATCCAGGCACACAAATGAGATGCAGGCAAGATTTGGCATCCAGTTCTTTTCCCATCTGCCTACCAAGGTTATTTTTTTTACTAACATGTATGTTATCAACAGAAGACTCTATCACTGGAGTCTTTCATCTTCTACTATCTGTGTGTGTAAGCTACAGAACACACAGGCACAAAACCACCCCACAGCACTGCATGTCTCTGCAGCCCCTTTCCTCTAACTCAAAGGCCTCTTTGTGTTGCAGCCTTGGTTCATGCAGATTGATGCACATAATAATATTACTTGAATCAAAAGGGAACTGTCAAATTGTTAATACCTCAAATTCTGTCTCTCTTCTTCTAGGAAGTCAACTTTACTGCTGTTTTAATCTTATATTTTAAGTGTCATAAGAGAGATCTGCTGTTCTGCTGAACTTCCACTTTTTTAGCATTTTAAAGACTGCATATATCACATGAATAACACTTCTGTGAATGCCACACTGTGCCAATCTGTCCAGTTCAGGCTTATTATGGATAAACTCCTCCTTTTTTCTGAATCATTGCTTTTGATGTTTCATTAGTTTGAAGCTCCAGCCCTATTGGGGTAGGACTAAAATTGGGATACCTAAGGCAAGCTTCTTTCTTTTTTTGTGTGACTTGCTATTAAGGCAAAAAAAATGATGAGGGGGGAAAAGGGAAAAAAACATAGAAGAAAGTTATCAAGCTAAAGGTAAAAGAACATCTACTGCAACTGGCAGATGTTAAAAGCAGCTTCTCTAGATAAGCAGTGTGGGGCTCATTGCAATTGGCAATGGTCACGTGCCATGGAGACTGCGTGCAAGCCCTGGCTACCGCGTGCTTGGCATCCACCCTCTTTTCATGAAAGCAACATTTCCATCCTCTCACTGGCTCAGTCTCCCACAGAATCTCAGACTCAGTTTTTAAACATGACTTTACCAAAGCTTACTTTGCATAGTCTAGACAAGATCTCAGGAAGCCTCTTTGGCATTACATCATACAAAAACTTTCATCTCTGAATGATATTCATTCTCTGTAATTCTACCAACAGGCTTGAAAACTGCTATGTTTTCAAGCTAATGTATGTTAACAATGCTGGCAAACATTCTTAAGACTTGTTCGCTACTAAAAAAGAGTAATTTTAATTATATAATGAATAGAAACAGCACAAGATGTTGTAAAATGCCATTAAGAACAGAGATACAGTAAAGGTCAACCAAGGCACAAATTCTTATCCTCCATAATCTCATGCAATCATGTAACATTTATTTAGTCCAGAAGTTATATATGCTAACTCAAAACAGGAAGAACATATTTTTCTACTTCAATTTATTATATTTTTTCAATCTTGGAATTTACCCTGACAAACAAGAAGTTTTCATCAGGACAATACTTGCTTTGAGTATCTCACAAGGAGCCTAACTTGAGTAACATATCCAGTAGAATAGTTCCCTAAAAGAAAAAAGGCATTTCATTAATAACAGGAGTAAAAAAAGATAGGATGTGCTCCGACCCATTACATCATTGATATTTTAAGACATATAGCACATTTCCTGTCATTAATGTGCTAAAAATACAGAACTATTACAATTACTGCTGCAATAGCCTTTCTTAATAGTACCAACCCTGTAAAGTGCTTATATCTAAGTGCTACACCCTGAGCAAAACCACTGAGAATAATCCCCTGGACAAGTCTTGTTAATAAAATACATTCAGATAGATAAGGCCTTCAAAGTCTACCCCCATCCACATGTAAAAAAAGGATCTATTTTATTATTTTTTTACTAGAAGCCTTTAAAGAAAACATTTTCAGCTGGTATTTACTCCCCCTCATGCATGATCTCAAGAGGACAAAGCAGCACCTGCCAACTACAGACTACAACACAATCATATAAAACTCCGTAATGCTGGTGGTACACACCAATAATGCCATCCCCAGCAGAAGGGACAAAGTCCTGCCTCCAAACAAGTGTTTTGTTAACAGCCACAAAATACACACATTTACAGTACTTTCCAACACACACAATATGCAATGTCTTCGTTTATTCAAAGGGAAGGTAAGAGTCTGGCACAGCTTTCACTACTCCAGTGTCACACCTACACTCTTGCTACACGTGCATGCAGCTCCCTCAGTAAAGCTGCATGACTTTAAAGTATTTATAGCCTATAGCTGTAGAGCCATCTAAGCACATCCATCTAGACACTGCAGACTACGCTCACTAGGCTAAGCAGTTTCACTTTGCTCCAACACATTCATTTCTCCCCCAACAGCCCAGTAATCAAAATTTGCCTTCAACCTGGCAGGAACCAAGGAAACATATTACAAGCTTGTGTGGCTGATAAAAAAAACAGCCTCACTTACAGAATCACTGCACAGAAGTCTTGACTAGAAAGAAGCAATAAGTCCTCTTACCCAAATCTCAGATTTATTTGTGAAATATGTGAAGTTATTTCAAGCACTGTATCAATTTATCTTCTTCATGTGAACTTATTTTTAAGCGTAATGCAGATTTTCTATCCCGCTCAATCACGTGAAACAGCCTCACAGAACTTTGTTAACATAGGGGTTTCTCAAAATATGAAGATACTGCATTGTGACCTCGCTGTGTGCAAGATTATCCAATGCTAGTCAACAGCATGTAAGTATCTTTCAATGCTTCCTGCATGTGTATCAGAGTGCCCCTGACCAGTGCTGATTAACAGAACTCATCAGTACTCCCACATCAAGATTACTCTGTGAGATGATCTTCTGCAATATACCCTGCTAGGCTTTCTTTCACAGCCACACAAATCTTTACAACTCTTTTTGTCCCCATTACCAAAGACTGGACAAATAACAGGACAGCTGCCCAGATCTCCCCACGTAACACTGATGCCAACATAGTAATGCATCACTACAGACAGCTCATAACAAGTGAACTAAAAACCACAATACTGTGCGGACACACCTAATTCTTGACTATAAGCCTATAAAGGAGCAAATGAAACCACCATCAGCTCATTCAGTAGGACATAAGTGAGGTCTTTCCGCTTTGTTAAATTTTCTTTAGATTTGGGTTGACTACCGTGATCCATCTGTGCAGAGATGTCTCAGGCAGCAGTCAAATGCAATGTATCTTTAGTGCTCTGTCAAAAGCCTCTCACTTCCTAGCATGCTTATCAGGAAAGAAAAAGCAGTTTCAGGCATGCAATGAACAGTAAGACCATATTTTCCATAGGCCAAAATGTACACAAAGAAGTTGGGAAGGGTTATAGAGTGTCCACGGTTCTGATTAAAATAGACTCACTTGCTAAATGCTGTGCAAGTGACAGATATGTACGTAAGTTTGCAGCCACTTCTTGCCACAACTCATACAAAATGCAAAAATCACTATTTTTGTCCTTCCTCATTCTATCTTCTTAAACTAGCAGAGAACACACATAGCCAAAACAATCTCAAAAGCCAGAACCTGAGTATGAGCAATTCAGGAGTATATTTTGTAAGAAATAATGCACATGCTCCAAATTCAGCCAGAAATAGAGGAAAAAAGGATTTCCATGTACTGAGTACCATTTCTATTGTCAAGACCAAGTTGCTAACCCTCATTTCTGCAGGTACAGAGCTATTACTTGCACACCTGATCAATGGCTGGGCATAGACAGACCTTGGTTCAGTTTTGGAGGAACACTGCTGCTTTTAAGGAAAGGCAAATCAGTCACCTATGCTACAAAATGATGAATTTAAAGATCAAACTTAAGACTACATTTAACAAAGTAACAGATATAACTTATTTCTTCTACATTTGATGCCTTTTTAAAAGGAGAATAATTAAGACTAGTTTTCAACATTAGGGGTGCTATAGAAGTAAACGAAGACAGTCAGCCCTTCAAAAAGTCACCAGTTTGTCCATGCAGTAACATTCACTGCTCACTTCTTTCAGAAAGTCATGTTTCTAATATTATTCACCACCACACTTCTAAAGAAAACTACAGTCAGATCTGGCTCTCACCAAGCCATCACGATATATTCTGTCGAACAAACCTTACTACACCACTCAAACCTGAAACAGGATACAGTTAATTACCACGGAGAGCACCAGACCCTATGGAAGCAGCTAAACTGAAGTATCTTGTAAAGTAGACCAAAATGAAATTAAACCCAGAATAGTGCATTAATGGAAACCGAATTTTATGATTCTAAAAAAATCACAGCACGTCTTAGAAACCGTATGTAGTGGTTTCACATGCTTAAGTACCTATTAATAATACGTATTAGCAACATGTCTTGCAAATCAGTGGTAATACTGGTCTTGACAAAAAAAAAAAAAAAAAAAACAACAAGCCACTACACCAAAACTTAATTTTGTCCTTCCTAGTGAAAACTTTTATCAAAAAAAATTCCTCAAATGAACTACAGCTTGGCCAAGTGTGCTGTAACTAGCTTCCATCATCTCAAAGACACACTATGCCTTCTTTACCAAAATGTCTGTACAGCTTTTCAGAATGTCAGTATGTATGAGCTGAAATCCAAACAATTAAGGAAATGGTTCTCACAGAATGGGTGAGGAACAGATGAGCGCGGCAGAAGGAGCACAGTGAGCTTTGTCAGTTGAGAGAGGGGAATGCTCTGGAGATTATTGTGCTAGATAAAATCTACATTCACATCTTTTTCATATATTTCCTTAAGTGACCACAGAAAAAGCCCAACCACAGTAAGCCTGAGTCAGTGTACCTTCCTGTCTCACAGGGGAGATGTAAGCAGACATATTCAGAGCATTCAACTGCTATAATAAAAGGCATCATGTAAACAAACGACAACAAAAAATAATCAAATTTTGCATGTGGCTATTACTTGGCTGATGCTTTCTTCCCTCACATCCAAAATATTTTTGTAAAAAACCATTTGTATAACACCAAATCAGAAATACACAGACTTTTTTGCATCTGCAAGTTTTCCTTACTCACTAAGTGAAAAAACTAAAATGCCATCTCCAGTTTAGCTTTGCACTTTTAGTGTACTGTTAAATACATATTCCTAAACATGAAGAAATAAGAAATTTGACAAGAACAACTTCTGTTGTAAGCCAGTATTTAAGTTGCAGTACTATGAAAATATGTATTTCTAGAAATATAACAAATAATCAAAGTTCAGCAGAATTCTGGCTGATGGTATGTATCTGATTTTATTATTATGCCATTGGTTCTCAGTCTCAATCAACAGCACAGATGCACTTAAATAGCTTTCAAAATTCTACCAACCTCTTGTTGAAAGCTATCCATCCAAATTTTTAACAGACACTGCTATTTTAGTAAGAATCTTTGCAAATCAGTCAGATTCCATTTTATGTCAAAGACTAAAACAACAATTTTGGACCCACATATAGGGTCAGTCTTCTCTAGCCCAGTTGAAGAGGTCCAGCTTTCTCTATGGTGTTAACACAGCCATTCACAAGCAAGTCAGATCAGGGAACTGATACGGTCAAGAAAATTCTTTGAGGGAGAAAAGCCATTTCTGACCTGACAGATCCATTCACTGTATCATTACACAAACATCTGTACCAGCAAAACAGACACAGCAGGAACTGTTTTAAGTGGCGTGGCTACTGAAGGGCACTTGAAATCAGGAGCTCATATTTAAAAGGCTCTTGGTCTTTACACAGTAGTTGAACTACCCTTCCTAACACCAAAATAAAAATAATACTGAACCCTCAGCTCTTTATTTTTTTTTCCTCTAAGCTGCAGATCAGCCGATTGCACATCCTAATCCATCTCACTGGTCCTCCGAAAATTTTGGCAATTCATCACTTCATTACATACCTCTTATTGCAAATTGACCTGTGTCCATACCCCCTATGTCTTCAAGCAGTCAAACATGATATCTGCTCTGGCAGTACAGCAAATCTGAACATCCACTTCAAGAACCACTTCTGATCTGCTCCTCCTCAGACATGCAAGACAGGAAACTCAGCAGAGGCATCACATCTCTCACTAAACCTTCACCTTTCAGTTACAAAACAATGAAAAAGAGATGTCAATTATTAATTGCAAGAGGAAAACAGTAAAGTGCAAGCAGTGTTGTCAGGTTCTATCTGCCCAAGCTCCCAAATTTCTGAGCAGAAATTTATCCAGTATCTAAAACACTCAGAAATACACAGTGGAGGAAATAAAAGCCCACCATCCTAACACATTATTTTAAATTAACTTCTATCATTTTTCATACTAAGCTGTAGCCCCAGCCTTGATGACAAGTTGCTAAGATGAGTACTTGTGAGGGTCATATTAAATAGTACCTCTAATATGTCTGTCCTTTCTATTCAACATAGTCTGTACAATTAAATCTTTTTCTTCTTTTTTTACAACGTCTGGTGCAGTGAGCCTATAACTAACACTCCTGGGAACTCCTCAAGGCAAATGAAGCAAATTGACATAAAATCAGTATCAGTTATGTGCAAGTATTATTACAATAGAGGCTATGCACTGTACACATGAATTATATCCATTGATTAGGGTAAAACCATTGTTGAAGATAATACCACCTATTTACATTACAAGCAGTAACGTTAAAATCAGGTAGAAATAGAACCTTGATCCATCTAAACTAACAAATGAAAGAATTAATGTTCAATTGCAGAAAAGTTGTACTCAAATTTACACCTTCCAATCATCTTATTGATAGTTTTTGTTCCTTTAAGGTAATAAAAAAAAAAAATTAGCTTTAACACTTTCAATTTTCACTAGCCAAGGTTATCATTCTTCCTATTAATTCAGCACTGTATAGCCCTAAATCAATGCAGATTTAAGAGGAATTTGAGTGTGGAAGGTCTGCAAATACTACTGCTATGGCACACTTTAAAAGAAAATACAGTCAAAGCCATGTCAAGTTTACTGATTAAAAAAAATGGAGAGAAACCTTATTTTTCCCAAACATAAGAACTGTTTGAACTTGTCTCAAAAAAAAAAAAAAATATCAAAGCATTTGTAAGATTTTCACACTAGAAGAACGAGAACTTTTTCTCGGCCTAACATTTCTCCTTGTCTCCTACAACCTATGTCCTCTAAATCCTTAGCTCATTTCTCCATACTTTAGATTCCACAGCATCTGCCTCATGTTGAAGCCACAAACTGAAGCAGACACATTCTTATAGTAAGCTTTGTCTTCTGAGACTAACAGGGAGTGACTAAGACTACAGCCACACTTATTTGGAGACAGGAGAAACAGTTCAGATTAATACAAAATAACTTTATACATTTAAATAATTCAACAAAGAGGCTACTTCAGAGGTAGGACTATTTTAAGGAGGACTTCCCCCTTCCTATCTACCCATCCCCACCCCTGCAGGCTTTTTTTGAAATTTTCAGATTGGACCAGTTTCTTGAACCACCTCATTATGCACCCCCACTGTAGCTCCACTGGCATAACCAAGAGACAGATGAGAAGAGAGAGAGAAGGCAGCACAAAGCAATGTTGGAGCAAACAGCTCAGAACTCACTCCTGAGGTTTATACTTAGCCTTGGCCTAAAGCACTTAAATTGGTTCGCTCTCACCAGCTCCTCCACTGAGTCAAAACCTTTCAGAAGCAGTCTTTCTATGTCAACTTTACGCATAAAAAAGTGATTAAACTCTTAACACACCTCAGTTAGAAGTCTGAAAAATCTAGGTTTTAAACTCAAGACACTGTAACCAACAAACCGCACACTTCTAAGTTTTGTTGCCACAGCCAAAGGCAGGGAATGTCAACAGCAGTCAGACCACACCACAGGTACAAAATTAATGAGCATAAGCAGTTCAGAGAAATTAACAACCTACAATTAGAGATCTTCTCACAACCGGGTTTTAAAGCCTTCTCCTTCCCCAGAGGATTTCTGTATCACCACAGTGATAGTGTCAGGAGTGTTTGAAGCTGGAAAGCCGACAGACAAAGCTTCCACTGCATGTATTCCATGTCATATCCTAGAGGATATACTCTTAAGGAAGTCAGCAGTTGAAAGGAGAGAGGAGGGATGAATCCAAAACCAGAGTAGAAAAAAAGCCTCTGTAAATACTGATTAGTGGAGGATAACAAAGATACTGCACTCAGAGCATACTTTTTGGAAATGCTAGAGTTAACATTTGAAAGTAAGAGGGAGTTTAGATGGTTCACTACTCTCAGAATCAGTCCCATCATTCTCTTTAACTTAAGTTCTCACATTCCTGCAGTCATTCATGTACACCAGGGAGGAGAGAAAAAACAAAACCAGAAGACTCCATTGTTTCTGTCTCCACCTATCTCCTGTCACGAGGAGGCTAAATAAAGAGGTACAATTAACATAAAACATACACGATGGATAACCTATAACCATTTCACAATGCTAATGTAGTCCTAGCGCTCTAGGACAGGAAAAGAAGGACTAGATCGCTTTTCACCCCTGCTCTAAAACTTCCCAACTTTCTATGAAAAAAATGAAGTTTGCTACCTTGTTTCAGCTAGAAAGATGGCAACTAAATGACTTTCACCTTGAGAATTGTTCCTGATTTAATTCTTCAAGTCCTGTTAACCAACTGACCAAAAGGACCTTACTCCTTAGCTTAATCCAGAAAGGCAACACACACATAGAGCCAAAATTCCATGAGTAAACACAGACCAACAAAGTCTTTATAAACATTGCAGTTCTGTGGATAAGTAAAGAAGTTTATTTCCTAAATCCTCCTCCTCCCTTCCACTTTCAGGAACTCCCTAATGCTGTTTCTCATTGAGCTAAGAGATAGGCTTTTGCTGGTGAGTTTGACCCAGGTTTAAGGAAGTTTTCTTTTTCACCAGCTTTAACAGGATTTTGACTATGCTGCAGAGTATACATATAATTAACCTCTTCTCCTCTCCTTGCTATTTTCAGCAGCTCTATTATATATACACTCTCCTTTGGTTTTCCATAAATTCTACATTTCAAACATAAAACAAGCTGTATTCATGCAAGGCAAAAAGACAAGGAAACAACAAAATGAACATGTGACAAGTCAAATTTCTATATCCTAACTGCAGGATACTACCATCATTGAAATAAAAATGTACTCAACCAAGCAATTTGCAAGCAAGAACACAGTTTTGTCTCTGATAACCAGAATATGAGAGATACCTAATATAGAAAAGGTGAAAGACACCAAATGTAGAAAAGTACACACAGCAAAAGGAAAAAAGGCCACAATGCAAGAATCCCTTCTCTCCAAATTAAATATGCTATTAGTTGAAGTCAGAACTGTAAAGGTGCAGAATACCACACTGCAATGGACCCCCAACTCATCACCAAAAACCAGTGCCCTACCATAGCTGCTAAACAAACAATTCTGCAGCAGAGTTCTCTTTATGCACTCTCAGAGTAACATGGGATGAGATGTTTTTCATTAAAATGCAGTGATTTAGATGGAAGGGAGATAAGAACAGCACAGTTCAGTTTTCTCATGCAAAATAAAAAGTGTCACTTTGGAGCAATTCTCAGTTATGTTCCTGCTACTTCCACTCTCCAACGCTACAGAAAAGAATCTGCCACTCACTCAGCAATGCCCTGCAATACAAAGACAATCTGCTACCTCCTTCTGTAACAATTTTGCCCAACTCATTTAATTTACTGCCATCTACGTATCTATTATTATGGTACTTATCAAGACCTAGCTAAAAGACCAATTTTATGTAGCAATACACACAAGGTATGGTCAGGATCAAGAATATCAGAAAATATGATATACACATTTCATGCTAAAATGCTGGAGAAGGGAGATAAGAAAAACCTCCCCCATCTCCACATATGAAGTGAAAAAGAGAAAACTTATAGTGGGCAAACCAACTTACACAACATGACAGAACACTGTTGAATTCATTCTTTTTCCCCTGAATGCAAGATGAGAAACAAAAAGGGAAAGACACACTTTATAGTATCATGGAATCTGCTGGCTTGTAAAAGACCTTTATGATTATCAAATACAACGCCTCTTATAGAACTGACAAAGCCACTACAAAACCATGTCCTTAACCCCCACATCTACACATCTTTTTAAATACCTCCAGGGATGGTGACTCCACCACTTTGCTGGAGAACCTGTTCAAATGTTTGACTTCTTCAGATAAAATCTATTTCTTAATATTGAATCTAAACCTCCCCTGGCACAACTTGAGGCCTTCTCTTCCTGTCCTATTGCTTGTTACTTGGGAGAAGAGACTGAACTATACCTGGCTACAGCCTCCTTTCAGGTAGTGTAGAGAGTGATAAGGTCTTCCCTGAGTCTCCTTTTCTCCAGGTTAAACAATCCCAGCTTCCTCAGCTGCTCCTCCTAAGATTTGTGCTCCAGACCCTTCACCAGTTCCATCGCCTTTCTCTGGATGCGCTGCAGTGCCTCACCGTCCTTCTTGTAGTGAGGGGCTCAAAGCAGGACACAGGATTCAAGGTGCCTCACAAGTGTACAGGGGCTGGCCACACTGTATCTGATAGAAGCCATATTGCCACTGGCCTTTTTGGCCACCTGGGCACACACACTGGCTCGTGCTCAACTGCTGTCAATCCACTGGGCCGCTTTCCAGCCACTCCACCTCTAGTCTGCAGCACTGCATGGTGCTGTTGCAACTCAAGTGCAGGACCTGGCACTTGGCCTTGTTGAACCTCATACCACTGGCCTTGGTCCACCAACCCAGTCTGACCAGATCCCTCTGCAGAGCTTTCCTGTGCTCCACCTGATCAACACTCCTGCACAGCTTGGTGTCATCTGCAGACTGCCTCAGGGTGCACTCAATGCCCTCACCCAGATCATCAGTAAAGACATTAAACAGGATTGTCTCCAGCACAGAGCCCTGGGGAACACAACTCATGACCGGCTGCCAGCTGGATACAACATTCCTCACCACTCTGAGACTGGCCATTCAACCAGTTTTCACCCAGCAAACAGGGCACCCCTGCAGCCCAGGAGCAGACAGTTTGTCCAGAAGAATGCCAGGGAAACACTATGAAAAGCTTCACTAAGGTCCTGCTAGGCAACATCCACAGCCTTTCCTTCATTCATTAAACAGGTTACCTTGTTGCAGAAGGGGATCAGGTTGGTCAAGTAGGACTTGACTTTCCTAAACACATGCTCACTAGACCTGGTTGAACCATATGTGCCATATGGTGGCACTTAAGGTCTGTTTCATGACATTCCTTGGCACAGAGGTCAGGCTGACAGACCTGTAGACCCCTAGATCTTCCTTCCAGTCCTTACTGTAGACGGCCACCAGGTTTGCCAACTTCTAATCATCTGAGACCTCCCCAGGTAGCTGGGACTGCTGATGGAAAGCAGCTCAGGGAACACTTCTGCCAAGTCCATCAGTACCCGTAAGTGGTGCAGCAGGGTCACTGACCATTTTACCTTGGATTATAGGAGCTTCTTTCTTCTCCTCATCATTGTCTTACAGCTCTGGGGACTGGATGGCCAGGGAACAACTGGTCTTATTATTACATACTGAGGTAAAAAAAGCACCTCAGTCATTTCCCCATTCTTTGTCACTTTGTTTCCCCGTACATCCAATAAAGGACTCTCTTTGGCCCTCCTTCTGTTGCTAGTGTATGTTATAGAAACATTTTTATTGTCTTTCATGGTAGCAGACAGACTATGTTCTAGTTAGGTTTTGGACTTCCAATTTTCTTTCTGTGTAAGCTCACAACATCCTTGTACTCATCCCGAGTTTAATGCCCCTTGGTTCAAAGGTTGCCTCTTTTTTAATTTCCCAAAGTTCCAGCCAAAGCTCTCTGTTCAGACAGACCAGTCTTCCCTGCCGGCTTATCTTTCAGCACATGGTGACAGCCTGCTCCTGCACTTGTAAGATTTCCTTCTTGAAGAAGTCCAATCTTCCTCTGCCCTTCAGGAATGCCTTCCAAGGGGCTCTGTCAACTAGGCTCCTGAACAGGCCAGACTACCTGCTGTCCGGAAGTCCAACATGGAAGTTCTGCTGACTCTCCTCCTTACTTCCCCAAGAACTGAAAACTATCCTTGCATGATCACTCTGCCCAGGATGTTCTCTGACCATCACATCACCCAACAGTCCTTCTCTGTTCACAAACCACAGGTCCAGCAGGTGCCTTCCCTAGTTTTCCACCTCATCATTTGTGTCAGGGGACACACTCTCCAGGAACCTCCCAGACTGTTTCTGCCCTGATGTTTTGTATTTCCAGCAGAAAACATAATGCTAATCACATAGCATTCCCTACATTTATCATATAACCATTTATGTTAATTTTTTTAAAAATCACATATAGCATTTCCACTATTCCAGAACTCACAGAAAACTGTTAAACAAATCAAATCCCAGGGAAATTTAAGTGTATCCAGTCATATGACCAAAGGTAACAGCAAACTGCAGATATCTAATTGAAGGCTGATTAACAACATTTCATTATGGTGTACAAAGGTTTATGCTTATTCTGGCAAGCATGACGGCACGTATTTTTCTTTCAGCTATTAAGTTTTAGGTATATTTTTCCCAGTCATTAGTGATGCTGTACATGGACACAAGCCATTCAGTCAGCTCAGCTAATACCAAGTCTTTAGATCAGTTAAAAGCCATTAAAAAGACACTTTGCAGCATCTAATTTTACAAGGAAAGTGATATGAACAATACATCCAATAAACTGTACTAAAGCTTCCAGCACAGCAGCTCCCTATACAATTTCCAGCTAAGTACTGAGCTCTTATCAGAGCTCATCAGAGGGTTCTGTTTAGGATTTGCAATTTACTAGCAATTAGATGACTGAGTTCATACTAGTAAAATACTACAAAATAAGTCATCATATTCCAGCACAGAATATGCAATGAATTCCATACAGTTATTGGTATGAATGCAGGCATGCTGTGTGCTTGTAATGAAGAGGTAGGGGGAAAGAAAATAATTTCCCTAGCTTTTTTCTATTTGTTGCATCACAATTCAGGTGAGAAATAACAGCCTTCCCAAACAGAGAACAGGTCAAATCTCAAGGGATTCAAGCCAGGGCTCCCCGACAAAGAACCTGGTAACACTTTTTCCCCTCTTCCAATATCACCACAGGTTACAAAGACTGTGCTAAAAGAGAAATACAAAAAGCACTGGAAAAAACACAAGCTTATTCACTGTCACCAGGCTGAGCTGACAAGAGGATGCTTGCACTTTTGGCTACCACTGCTTAGCTCCATTCTTGAGGAATCACTGGTAAGAGGCAAGAAGAAACAGGAGTCTTACTGCAAGATCACTGCTCTGTTGTAACCAAAACTGGAGGTTTGACTGCTTGTGCTGTTGTTCGTGAAGGCAGCAAGAAGTTCAAGAGTTGGTAAAATGCAATTATACTTTTTTTTTGTCTTAAAAGGCAAACAGGCAGCAAAGCACAGAACATCCAGAGCAGATCTTATCCTCCAACAGAACCAAACAGAATCCACTGCTGACTACATGTCAGTCTTGATTTTTGAGTCTTTGGGTCTTGCTTTTTATTATTGTCCTTTCCTGTTCTTAAAATGAAAGGAAACTCATGTACATGCATAATAAAGAACGTCACATGCTTTGCCAAGTGACTCCAAACAAATCAATATGTATCTTAGTGGTAAGCACCAGTGGAAAGGCTCAGCTGAAGCAATCAAGGAGTGGTGCAGCCAGACACCAGTGTGATACAGATGCACCAGTAGCGCTGTATATGGCTGAAGACATCTTCATTTTTCCCAGCTCAGTCAAGACTCAAGTCTAGTCAAGAACCATCAGGAATGGGACCCGGGCAATAAGAACAGCTGAACCACTTGGGTTTTTTCCTTTTAATAAGTAAGAAAGGTTTGATAGGAAGAGAATTGTACATCAGGATCCCACTACAGGAATAGGCTCTCCTGTGTGATTTTAGGGAAGTATACACCTCGGCTTACACTATGTTTGTGTCCTGTTTCAGTAACACCAAATGCTTTTCTACAATAAAGAAAATTCTACATAGTATATCAACACTATGAGAAGTGGGTTTAAACACTTAAGACTGCCTTTTTTTCTGATTTTAGAAGTCCAAAAGCTAAACCAGAAACTAAAATGTTATTTTGAAAGAGATTTCACCAAAAGCAGTCAATAAAAAACATCTTTTGCTATCAAACTGCAGTTTTAATTTCTTGAATGGTCAGAGTTGGTTGGTCTCAGTCCAGTCTCCACCAACAAATCAGTTAGTTGGCTCTTCAGAAACTGCCATCCACAATCTTCCCCATTTCAGAGGCCAACCATGGGATTAAGTAACACAAATTCTCACACAGCCAGTTAAGGTACACTATGAAGTCTGAGAAGCCAGCACTGCCAAAAGTGTTACTAAATCTTTGTAACTTATAAGAATTCAGGTTCCCAAAGCATGAGTGTAATACCTTTTCATAAATATAAAACATAACTGAGCAAGGTATGCAAAAATAAACACATGCTTTAATTAAAAAGCTATCCCACTCAAATGAAGATCTAGCATGCCCTGTGTCAAAAGGCAAGATATGCATAAGTCAGCTATAAACTCTTAAATATCCTTATCTCAAATTATAGAGAAGCCAAGGAAGCAGAATGAAATTATTCAAGTTTATTACATATGCCCTCACTCCAGCAGCATGCCAAGCTGGTAGAATAGCAACAGGACACGCGCACTGCAACTCTTACGAAGGGACCCCTCCAAGAGCAGCACTATTGCCATTTCACTGTGCCCAATGGGTGGGTGAGTTAAAGAGGGACAAAAAGGGTGTGCAATTATTTTCTTTTTAACATTGTCCTAAGAGCCCAGAAAGGTTGTCTTTGCACACATTTCCACAACAGGAAGTGGGAGAGGGGAAAAAAAACTCAAAAATCCTACACATTTCACTCTTTGCCCTACAAACTTTATACATGTATCGATCATAGACAGAACCATTAAGAATGTTTTCACTTACACTCTGAGTACCTTTTAAAATGTAGCGAGCAGGTTAGTAACAGCCTGTTTCTTCAGCTGAAGATTAAGGAAGCTTCTGACAATAAAAAGAGGTCTCCTTTACAACTAATACACAAATAAGTTTTCTTTCATTTAAATAACCTTCACTTCTTATTTATGCATTATACAAACAGATTTACTCCTTTAATAAAAATTCACTTCAGGCTATTTTTATGTAGCATTACTAATAAGGAAAAGAAATGACAACAAAACCAAAATTCCTGATCTCCTATCAAAATCACGAATGATGAAGCTGCCCCTACTTTGATGAAGCTTTCATGTAGGGAACCATGCTTAACCTGCTCCAGGCTGCAAAGGTATAAGAAAGTATACATTTCAGCAAAAATCCATGTTTCATCAAGCCCAAAACCTCTGAAAACTGATTTCTAGGTCAAAATACACACAATTCTACTAGAAAGGATGCTAACAGACTTAAAGCCAAGTACTCTGAAGAATACCAAACCAGCAAAAAAGTCCAAGAATTTCCCCCTAGACATTTAAACCTAACAATACAAAGCCCAAAAGCTATCCCAAAACAACAAGATTTAAAACAGTACAATAGGAAAGTAGTATTTTTTATATAAAAAGTGTTGTCATACTTTCACTCAAATGGCATAGTAACTTGCTTGTTAATTTAACCAGAATACACAATATGCCACAATACACTATTTTATATACCGGCAATTTACAGAAATGAGGAATGACTATCCTCCTCTCCTTGTAGCATTAACAAAGTTTAGGTGACAGATGACTGAGCGAATAAATCTTTTTCCTTTTCTTAATAGTAATTCTCTCTGCAATATACTAATGCAGCTGCCTTTTTGAATGCCAGTGGAACCTAATATTAAGATTAAATAATACAGCTTCAAACAACTCAAAGTGAAATAACATGGAACCCTATTTAAAGATATGGATTTAAAGAAAAACAAACAAAAACCCAATCAGAAACATTTCAGCCAAATTAAAATTTAAATAACAGTGCTAAAAATTGTTTATCACATACACTTGATCAAATGCACTTGGTTAGGCTACATAATGCCCATCAATAAGCCTCAAAAAATAAGCTAATCTGACAAAAGAAGTCTAAAAAATGTGTAAAAGAAATCAGCTCTTCTTGAATTGAGTTCAGCCAATGTGCTACAAACCTAATCCAGAAGCTGCTGCAGCTCCATCATCCAGTCACTTCATTGTTCTATAACATCTGAGTAGAGGTGATCCAACTGCTCCATGCACATCTATTGGTCAGGAAGCATGCTAAAAATCACACTCTCCAAAGAATTCACATGCACGCAGCAACAGATGGCAACAAGCGACACAGACATGAATAGCTTTCAAAATGCTAACCTAAACACAGAAAGCTCTGAAACTCAATCCCCTCACAGGTGTACCTCTTATTTTTATTTTGTTTTCAAAGGAAGACTTAAGAAACACTGAATGGTACAGAAAGCAATGCTGCAATTTAATCAAACTAGCTGTCCTTCTAATGAAGGAAAAGGCAGTACACACAAGAAATAAAGGATTCTGGTGGAGCCAAATCTACCCATAGTGACAATCACTTGTTGATTCAAACACAAACGTGCTCTTATTTTCACGTTAGTAACAGAGCCCCAGTACTATTAGGCAGCTCTGATACATAGGTTAGAACACTTATGTTACATAACTTTCTCTTACTCCTTCCCTCAAGGCAGGAAAAATAACTTCCAACTGCAACCCTAAACACAACTTCCAGCAAGGTAAGCACCATTAAGAAAAGACAAACTGATCTTCACAGCAGCCCGAACGCATTATATCCTGATTATCTCTGCAGATAAGCAACAGCTACGTTGAGCCTCCAAAAAGCAGAAAGGCACTACAAACCTGAAGCATTCCCAACACAGCCTCTCTACTGACTACAATGTGAGCACTGTGCATCCATCTTCTCCAACAGTTTTAATCGTTTATCTCTTCAACGAAAACACCAAATGCCACAAAAACTTCACAATTCTTGTAAAAAACCAATCTTCCCGGACGAGAAAACAGGTGGGCACCCCACCAGGTAGCACGAGGGCGTCTTCGAACACACGTAAACAAACATTTTTTTCTTCTTTAAATAAAAAAAAAAAAGGGGGGGGGGGGGGAGGAGAAGGTTAAACTTCCCAGGAGCCCTTTCACAAGCCCCCTCGTCCCCAGCGCTCGCCCTCCAACTCACGGATGAGACCCTCACATCCCCTCCCACACGCCCAGGCGACCTCGGCTTCCCCCGCCAGGAGCTCGCACTCCCTCCCCAGGCCTCCCACACACACCGACACAGCCCGGGCGAGCACGGCCTCCCCTTACCTGAGACCCCCCCCCCCCCCCCCCGCCGCCGTGCCCGGCGCCCTCCGCCGCGGCGGGCGGGGCGGGCGGGGCGGGGGCGGCTCAGCAGCCGGGGCGGCGGGGCCGGGGGGCGGGCGGGGGCGCGGGGGCGTCCGGTTCCATCCTCCTCCCCTCACTCACACCTCACACTCACACACAAACACACACACACACAGGAAATAACACGGGGTCACCTGACCCCCGGCAGCCAATGGCGGCGGGCGCCGGTGGAGCCAGCGCGCGCGCCAGCGGGAACGGCGGCGCGAGGCGGCGGGTCCCGGCCGGGCGAGGGAGGGAGGGAGGGAGGGAGGGGAGGGGGAGCGGGAGCGCGTGCGCCAGCGGGAACGGCGGCGCGAGGCGGCGGGTCCCGGCCGGGCGAGGGAGGGATGGAGGGGAGGGAAGGGGAGGGGAGGGAAGGGGAGGGGAGGGGAGGGGGAGCGCGTGCGCGCGCGCCCCCGCGTGCAGGGACGTGCTTTCGCTCGCGCGCGCGCGCGGAGGTGGGGGGGCGGGGGGGGGGCGCGTGAAGGAGCCGCCGCCCCTCCCACCACCGCGCGCCCGCTTAAAGGAGCCGCGCGCTCGGAGCACGTGGGCGAGGCGCGCCCGGTGCGCGTGCTGCACCACCCCGCCCCTGCGCAGGGCTCCGGGGCTGCCGGCCGGGGCTCCGCGCCCCCCTCCGCCCCTCCGGGCAGGCACGGGGACGGCTCACGTTTCCCTCTCCTCGTAAATCAACACCGCCTCTCTCCACCCCCGCGCCACCCTCGCGCTCCCCCAAGTCATTTTAAGAACCGGCTGTGCTCCGTTTGCCCGCTTGTCTCCGCCCGGCCTCCCCGCCAGGCACAGCGCGTACAGCGACGGCGCAGCCCTGAGCCGGCCCGGAGCCCCGGAGCACACCTCGAGGCGGCAGTCGGACCGTACGTCGGGGCTGGGCGGGCCCCGTATCGGAGGTGTCTCAGCGGAGGCGCGGGGATCTCAGGAAACAACATGGAGGCGGCAGTGCCCGGGCTCTTGTGCCCCCGCAGCCCGCCTGGCCGCGCACCGCCAGCCCAGAGCTTCTCGGGCCATCAGAAGTGGCACTGCCGGCCCTCCGAGTCCCCGCTGGCTTTGCATTTGGGAGTCTGGTGTGTCTAGTTGCACTTCTGTGCCGGAGAGATAATTAAGCTCTTTTCTGATCATTCACCAGTTTGTGGGTTTGAGAGCGAGAGGGCAAGAGGCTGGTGGATGGGGCAGCTGTAGAGCAAGGATGCAGTGCCTGTCAAATCATCACCTCCTCCATTTAAGCCCGTATGCCAGCAAAGGAAGCTCTATATGACATTACACTTTCCTCCATCTGCCACTCAGAACATTTCACGTGAAAATGCAGTAAGGCTGGCAGTCTGCAAAGCTCTTAAGTGCTGGGCAGAGAAAGCTCAAGATGCATTTAAAACTTGCTTTGCCAGGAACTTTACTGAGCAGATATGACACTTTCAAAAACTGTCCCGTTTCCCAAGCTTTGTTTCCCAGATCCTCAGCAAGGCGTACTCCACGAGAAGGCCTCTGCCCAGAGCTCATCCAAAAGGCAATGAACTGCTGAGAAGGACTGTGTTGTAAGCACAGCCAGTTGACAGCTTCACTGATGGCTCCTCCACAGGTGACTTGCTTTTTATGAAAAATAAATACAAACCACCACATCTCATACCATGCATTATCAGTCAAAAAGAATTTGGAGGCTGGCTGAAATTCCATCTAGATAAGCCTAAAATGATGCCAGTAGTCTGGGGAAAACAACCAGAGCAGACAACAATTACATGTGCTTCTACCATTTCTCTTTCAAGTTAACGATTTGTGGGTGTTAGGGACTCCCCAGCTGCTGGTCAGGCAATCGTGCACCTGGAGCATCTAGGAAAGACTTGCCTGCTCCTCTGCTCACTCGTCTTGCAACTTGAGAGGCACTGGCTCCTTTCTGAGGCGAGTCTACTGCTGTGATCTACGCCTTTTCTCCTTCAGATGAGAATATTGCGATGCGCTCCGCATCAGCTCCCTGGAATTGCAGCTGGAGCACACAGGCGCTGCCTTATTGCGAGCTCTCGCAGTACTGTACGCCCTGCTCTCCTCGGCACTGGCTGCCCATTCACAGGTGGTGTTTCGGGCATGGTGCTTCGCTCACACGAGGTGGAGGTCATCGCTTCTCTTGCCTGGAGAAGAGGCTCCGACAGCACATTCACTGTGACAAACAGCGAGGTTGCTCTCGTCAGAAACAGCCTTAATCTTGTTGACTGCCAGGGCATGCTAAGAGCTTGGTTACAGCAGCATTCCCCCTGGGGATCCAGGACTGTGATAAAAGCTGTAATGGGGTGGGGGAACTCAATAAGATTTTTATAATTTGGTTTTCCATTATCTGTTTTCTGATTTTGAAGTGAAGCATCAACTGAGGTCAATCCTTTATGTAGATTTATATGGTAGGAGTGCTTAGAGCACTCTAACTTAAGCTAAACTTAAACTTACCTTAAGGTAAAACCCTTTGGTATATAAAAAACAGGACAGCATGGCTTATCTAGATAAGCTTGGTAGAACAAGGTATTTTTTACCTAATGTCTAAAATGAAGTTGCAGCATAAATAGCAGAAGTTTTGTAAAATGCTCAAAAACGCATATAAAAATACAAGGACAGCAAACATTCCCAAGTCAAACATTTCTCAAAGGACCAAAAATAAATGAATGCACAGAGTTAAATATCTGGATCTCTAGCCTGCTGCAGAGCAGCATTTCCCATCTCTGTTATGACTACTTTGTAGGTGTTACAAGGGAAATACAACAGGAGTTACTTTTTAAAATATTTAAAAGCTTGAAAACTATATGGCTGATTTTGAAGGATGAACTGAAATTTTATAAGAGCTCATACTATAAATGCAGGCAATTGTCACACCATTGTCAGCTGTTGCATTACAGTAGGCATCATTGGCAATACACAGCATCAATTTAAGTGCAGAATGTAAACAAAATTATCAAAACTATATTAGTTAAATATCACGCAAGTAGAGATGCCATATCCTTTGCAGCTTTCCAAGTGATATATCAGGCTTCAATGTACAACCCCACTCAGCTTAATGGATAATTTAATTCTCTCAGAAACTAATTTTTGGCTGTCTGCAGACTCCAGATGAAAAACCACTGTCATTAGTACACCTTGTTCACATTGCCAAGTTCTCCTTTGCCACTGAACATTTCATTTTCTTTCCAGAAGAAAGAAATTCAACCTTCTGACTTGGCCATTCAGTGACATCTACCTACTTGACCACCATCAGTTACACAAAAAAAAAAATTGTTATACATAAACTATTACTAGGACTAATGACAAAAGTAACCCCATCATGCTACTAGGGCTACAATCCCACACACATGATCAGGGTGGAAATCTAACACCCATGCAAGCCTTTCTACTTCAGGGTAAAGTCCTCAGTTGCATCTATACGCTCTCACCCTTCAATTCTGAAAAGAAGAAAAAACCCCAGGGATTTAAAGCCAAAAATGGTTAAAAAAAAACCAAAACACAAAAAAACCCCAAAAAATTAAAATCCACTCAAAAACAATTTAAAAAAACCCACATAAAGGATCAATTTTACAATCAACACAACAAACTAAAGAGATTTGAATGTAAATTTCCAGCAAATACATTCCATCATCCAAGAGTAAGTGCTATAAATTCAGCAGATGTGCTACACCACAGTCATAAGAAAGATTGAAGTCTCTGCTTTTATTGTAAGAAATCAGCTCGGCCATAATTGTACAGAGCCACCATGGTACTACCACAACAGAAACTTTCCAAATCCTACCCACTTCCTCCCTGAAATCCTCCCTGCCATCTCTTAATCAAAATGCTTTTGAGGATAGAGGCACAAATAAGGCAGGAAAATGGCCTCAAGACTTGGCACCCTCCTCTATGATGGATGGGCGATTCTGAGCAAAATAAAGTCCCCTGAGTAGCCCTCTGGGTTAGTGCCACTGCTCCCACCAGTGCTGTCGTCATTACACACATGCAAGCAATGCTGCATCTTACTGCACGTGAACGCTGCAATGGCTAAAGCAAATGTTTTTCCCTGTTATGCCTTAATGTAAGGCTTACCTTGCACTTCCCTTTCCCCCCACTCACAGATCCCAGCGAAAAATTGTCCTTCTGACCCCAAGGGGACTGACAAATGGAGATGGAGAGTCTCCTTCTGTCTTTGAGGTCACCACTTCTGATCTAGCCATAATTCAGTAATTACTCAGTTCATGTGGCTCTCCAGAAGCATACATTAGCAGCTTGGAGGGGGAACAGAAGGATGACACCATTCCTGACCTCAACCACCTCTCATCTTCACACACTCCCTGAGCTCCCTCTGCCTGGAAGGGGGGAGGACAATAAGTGATGCAGGAGGGGAATTGAGAACAAATTTGCAGGTAACATAGGCTGGAAAGGCTGTGAGCACCCCAGTGTTTGTTAGAGCAAACATGATTTCTGAATGCAGCTGGTGCAGTCCTCTGAGAGACTTCTTCTTTACAAAAGGTTTCACTGTTGATGCAGCACTAGGAAGGTGAAGCCTCCATGGAGTCAGGCACAGATTTCTCACAGGCAGGGCACCCATCCCCTCAAAGTATTACCCTTATCCTAATCTTTTCCCCCCTTACACAATTTTATGCCATGCACAGGCTCACCCCTGCACTTTTACAGCTTTCTTCTAGAGGCTCTTAAGTGCTATGGGAATGGGCATTAGTGACTACCTTGAAGATAGATAATACAAAACATGACAGCAAGACTGGGCACCTACAGGTCACGCAACCGGGGACTGAAACGGATATTCATGGTGGGACAGCTACATCTTTAAGCGAGTGGAAAGCAAGGGCAGCTTACCTGTTTCTCTTTCTCCAAGAAAGACATCAGCATGGCTACATTCATCAACATTTCCTACCTCTCTTCCTACCCAGCCCCAGGATTTCCCATACCTTCCTCCTATTTTTTTAACACTTAACTTCAGATAAAAAGTGTTCCATCTGAACCTACACAAGGGAGAAGCAGTATCAGACATCTCCCAAGGAACGGCAGCAAAGACAGAGAGGGCTCTCCTCTCATTAATTCACTGATACTTAACTTTTCCCCTTAAGACTATCAAAGGATCTGTGCTTGCTGGAAAATATTTTTGACAAGCATAGATTTTTAAGTGTACTGATGGTCATGTCTTGGGTGCATCACTTGGAAGCTGCTCTTCTCCAGACACTGGGAATGTCACAATAAGCAATAGTGTTAAGTCCTACAGCCCCTTCCTGCAACAGAACAACAACTGGATTGAAAGACTTTGGAGCATCTCAAAGGAAGGAAAATGATAAAGCAGCTGAAGGTAGGTAGTGTGAATCACAGCAGGAGAAAAAATTAAAACTCTGCAACACTTCTGCCTTTTCATCTTCCCATTACAAAGAGCTGATTCATGAAAATAAGATCTTTGTACCTTAAGACCTCCTCTGCTTCTTCTGCTTCTTCCTTTTGCTTCCTGCCAAAAAGCTGCTTCTGGCAGAATAGAATTAGTTGCTGTGAAAGTGATTGTGATGCTGCAGACAAAAGAATCTGAGTCCAGCAGAAAAAGCGAGAAACAACAGAAGCTGAACTTTTAAGGAAAAGCCAATCAAATTTCCATGCAGATGCCCAGAGTAATAAAGGTGGAAATTAAAACAGAAAGCCATACAAATGTGATTCTCCAGCAAGACTGTCTCCAACAAGGCAGAAAAGTCCATCAATAAATCTTCATTATCTGAATTGCTAAGCATATCTAAATAAAAGTAGAAATTCAAATATTAGAACTTGTCTTTTTAAATTATCTTACATAAAATCAACTCTGCCTTGTCTGAACATGTTTGACAGAAAGGGATTTTTTTTCTCTCTTACTTCTGCTAGCCCTTTACAGAGGTCTCATTTGCTGGGGTGGCTTTTTCTGCCTACGGGGAAGTGGGAATTTCTGGGCTTAACAAGCACAAATCCCCATGACATATAGTTCCAAATTTTAGAGGCAACTAAGGTTTTGATTCTTACTTTGTTCCCTGTTGGCTTCCTCCCTGATGTATGCAATAGCTGTTGAATCTCAGCTGTTCTAACAGGAGAGGAAAAAAAAGGTCCCTGAAGGAACAGCTTCAGTTCTTCCAGTCACCTTGCTGCTACCACGCTCCAGAATTTCAGGCACATGAAACAGCACACAAGAAGAGCTTGCAGCAGCAAGAGGCCAATGCAGAAAGCATCAGACTGGATCAAAACCAAGAGAGTCTTCTATATTCATCTGGTAAGAAGTCTGCACTTATATTGGGTAGTAGAAAACCAAGGGTCCACTAAAGATAGACATTGCAAAAAATCTCATTAACTTCTTATCACAGAAATCAACTTCTGTGCTTTTTTTTTTTTTGTTAGGTGCAGTGATGTTCTCTGGTCCTGATTCATTTGAGAGATTGGTTTATTGAAAATATTTCTAAAGTTCCACCACAGTTTACTTACATATCTCCTCTTGCTAACAAAACATGAGGGAAAAAAAACCTACTTCAAACACAACCACTTTAATTACTTTGTATCTTGAGACTCATTAAAGTTTATTCAATGCTCACACACTCTGATTCTACATTTTAAAAAGTTATTAATGTCTTATTTTAGTGCTCTGCATTACTTTAAAGTTGCACTCAAAACCAAATCAGGATAGGGCACATGAGAACATATAGAACTTACAACTTTGAATGCAACATATTCCACTATTTATGAACGCTACTGACACATTTGGGGATGGGGAAAAGTAACATATTTTCATTCACATTACCTAACCCAAGTGATGAAAATGCTTTAAAAGCCATTAGGTAACAAAGACACAACGGTCCTCAGTTAAGAAAATTAGTCTTTAATTTTTAAAGGCTGGACAAATCTATCTTTAGAGAGTCCAAGCCACGTAGTAAAATTTAAGTAACTTGGTTTTGTTTCAAGATTTGAGGAATTCTTCCAGTTGCCTACTTAAGTTCAGGTTTAAACTAACAAAACCTCTGCTTACATATCATGGCTTTCATCATTCCTCTTGAAATTATCTTCTGCAGATAGAAATCCTGCTGGCACTCAGACCTTCACTCAGGACTGAAGGTCTCCCATTTAACTTCTGTAAATGTGCTGTGAGTAATCAGACCTAAACAAAATACTATCAGTTCCATTAGGGCTCTGAAAATAAGGTCAGCACTTCTTAGGAGAGCAGAAGCAAGAACGGATACCTCAGCAAGCACAGTTCATGTCCACCTACCAACTCCATAAGTCACCACTGGTTTTAGCAAGTTTAGGAGATAGCCCAAATTTCCAAATAAGAAACAAGCTATCCCAACACTGACACTTTCAATGAGAACCAGCAGCATTTGTGGGGGGAGGTCATTCCCTGACAACCCTGGCTGAACCTAGGTTTCATGATGAGACACTGGTTACAGTGGTGGAGAGAGAGCATTTCACCAGGGTGACATTTCACATACCCTGGAGTACCCGCCCCCAGCTCAAGGATCCCCTCATCAGGGCCAAGCCTTTTCATAGCAGGGAGCAAAATGTGAGAGAAGAAATGACTACTCTTCTCCAAAAGTAACAACTCTTGCAGTGTGATTCATTCCACAGGCTAAAGATCAAGGTGTCGGCTTACTCTTAATATTGGTGAAAAAGGGTAGTCAGCCGGTTTATAATCAGCTAGCATTATCTCCTCTCGAGAAACAGTAAGTCAGCAGCTAGCCTCAGGTGATAAGTTGGGGGTTTCCTTAACAGTCCTTTTCATTGGGACACAAGTTTCAAAAAAGAAACACATAGAAAAGAAAGACAAAAAGCAGTTGTGGTTACAAGAAAGGGAATATCTTAACAGAAACAGGGACGAGGAGAACTAATTAATGCTTTCCACTCGTGCCCCTTCACCACTGCCTGGAAATTCTTTTCTGATACACACATTGCCGGCCTAGGGCTTTTGGAGAGACCCTTGCACATCCTCACTGATTACTTCCCCTACTCAGGGAGTCTGTCTCCCTGTCCTTTACCCTAAATGCTTTTATCCTCTTGATGAGGTCTCTTACCCAGCTGGATCCTGCCTCCTTCTCCCACTGTAATCTCTGAACCTGAGAGAAGACACCTGGGGACCTTCCACTTTGCTTAGGAAAGAGATGTAATCCTTTCATGTGCTAGCATGGGGCTGAAGTGATGCACATCTCCCCCCGACCTGAACACCTACAGTTACAGTCCTGGGTGATGGATGCCCCCAGCTGAAGAAAAATCAAAGGAAAGGGTTTTCTCCACTGTTTGCTGCTCTTTTAAAAGCAGGTGTAGATAAAGAACTGAGGAAAGCCCCGTAGGGGATAATCCTGCTGTACCCAGACAAAATAACGAGGCTTAAAATCTCTTATGTATCTGACCTTAGCTAAATCACATCCCCAATGTCCTCTGCCCTCAGTTTTGCAGGGTGCATTTCACTCATCGCCCCCCACCTCCCAGACTCACACACAGTGTCCAGTCCCACTTGGTCATCCCCACTTCTGCTCTCCCTACGGCCAGAGGTCCAAAGGAGGACGCCTCAGTGGTTCTTTTGACTAAATTCTCCAAGCGGCCTGTGGAAGGATTCTAGGTTTCATTTCCCAGGCAAGCTAGGTAGTGACTCAGACAAGCCAATAGACAGTACTCTGCACAGACAACGATTTTTATCTTCAAAGTGCTTTACAAACTTATAAATCCTTACTTCCCCTCTGAGAGAAAAAAAGAAAAAAAATCCCTAAACATCACTATTGTGATGGAACAGAGACGGAAAAATGCCTAAAAGTTCTTTCATGTTGGAGCAGAGGCAGAGGAGAGGAGTCCTGGGGTGCAGCAGCACTTTGGGTTTGGGGCTGTTTGTGGCTTTTACACCAAAGACCTGGATTCAAATCCTGTTTCCTATCATTCCAGTAGGACAGAGGCTCTTAAGCTGTGGCCAGCAGGTCCCTTCCCCAAGGGCCGTGGAGCTGGGGCTCTGAGAAGCAGGTGGCAGTACATGGGTGTCTTCCAAGAATCCACTTGCCTGTTCAGACTGCAAAAGTGCTGCACAATTAATTATACATCTGTGCTACAAAAGATCAGCTCTATAACTGCAGGGGGTGCTATTCATCAGCCTTGAAACGTATTGGCAGAGGACAGCCAGGGTCCAGTAGTTGAAATAAAGAAATAAATAACTACAAAAGCAGGAGGTGCTCTGGGTCTTTAGGAGTGAAGTGCAGCAGCAGGACCCAAGTGACCCGGGAGCGGAGAGAAGCCCAGCCCTGCAGACAGTCGGGACGCAGCGCTTTTCACAGGAGCTTCGTATTCATATTCAGAGCAGCAGAGAAGCCACCGGTCATCGGGGTGATCAGGGTGACACGCGTAGGCAGAGCGGTGGCAGCGAGGAGCCTGCCTGACACCTGCCCTTTTCGTTTCTCAGCCCTCCCCTTTCATGGAGGCAACAAAACATCACATTCCCAGTAGTGAGAATCCAGTCCAAAGTGGCTTCACCAAAGGGCGAATTCAGAAGGACCCCCTTTTGCTCATCCCTTTCTTTTGAAACCCTCCTTTCCTGGAGCAGGCATTTAGCAAGTACAAATACACCACAACATTGGGCATCCTTCCACTGTCACTCTCCACTATCCTTCCTCCTCCAGACACGCACACTAACACAAAATGACGGCTTCCTCAACAGACTGAATGAGCAAAGCCCTCGCACTGATCCTTAATTGTCTGCGCTTTACTCCCTTGCTCCAGTCACATTATATCACAAAACTCAAAGCAGCCCACCCACTGCCCCCGTCTTTGTCCAAAATCTCAAGTGAACAGTAAATTTGACACAGGGAAAAAAAAAAAAAAATTACGAAAGAAGGGAGGGGCAAGCTAACCCCCCACTTCCCCCCTCGGCTTTCCTCCTCCCCCTTTTTTAATTTTTATTTTTAAAAAATATTTTTTAGGTTGCTGTTTGCTGGTGCACCCACATTGCTATTGTGCAGCTGTCAGTTAAAAAAACAACAACAATCACCAAACCACCCTCCCCAAAAAATTAAGAAATTAAAGAAGAAATCACATCTCACAGCCCTTGAGAATGTGACCCTGAGGCCTTGCCCTTCTCCCTCCTGATGCACCCACATATCACGGGGGAATGGCAGGCCCCCTCCCCATCCACCCCCGTGCTACTCTGAGCCTGCAGAGCAAGGGAAAAAAAAAAAAAAAAACACATCCAAAACCAAAACAAAATTAATTAAAGAAAAAATCAACGAGAAATACATGGGGAAGAAAACGGGGGGGAGGGGGGGGACGACACCTCCCCCCCGGCATATGCATAAACCCCATAACCCATTTATGTCGGTCTCGCAGGAGCCAGACTGCAGCGAGCAGCCAACAGCTGGGGCCTTTGAAAAGGGACAAGGCGAGCGGCTCGCCGTGCCCAGCCACGCCGGGCTCCGGCTGCCCCCGCCGCCCCCAGCCCTCCCCGGCCGCCCCCAGCCCCCCACCTCGCCGCGGGCACCCCGGGTGGGCACGGCGGCGTCGCGGGGGCGGGTGACACGCACAGGGCGCCGCAGACACACGGCCGCCACCGCCGCCGCCGCGCGTGGTCGGCGAGAGCTGGCCTCTGCAGGGCAATTTTCCACTCTCAACTTTCAGGGAGAGGGAGAGAGAGATAAAGCCCATTTACTGTACCTTTCTGGCATCTTTCTCAGCTTTCCCTGCTGCTTCTCCCCACCCCCTTCCGATTTATCTCAGCTACTGGTTTTATAAACCGAGAGGGTGGAGAGGGGGGGGAGGGAAGAGGAGAGGAGGGGGCTTTTTTTCTCTTCTCTCAGCCTCGTCTGCACCTTCTGCTTGAGCCCGCCGGTGAAGTCACAAGACCGAGTCTCTGACATCACACAGAGCCCACAAACGCCGGATTGTGACTTCACTGCAGGGTAGAACAGGGAGGAATAGGAGAGGGGAGGGGAAAAGGCTCTTATTCAAACACATATCTGCAGTAGTAACAAAGGGAACTCAGGAAATGGCTGGCCAAGAAAATGGCTTTTTTTTTTTTTCCCAATAAATCATACTCCCTTTTTTGTTGTGGGTTTGGGGTTTTTTTGTGGTTTTTCTTCACAAATAAACTTTGTGACCACAGTGGAAATACCTTCTAAAAGTGGCCTGGGCAGGACAGACAGCAAGCGCCAGTCCAGGCGCCATCCTCCAGCGCAGCACAGGCACCAGCAGCCCCTCTGGGACAGTACACCTGCCGTGGCCCCTCTGGACCTGCCGGGACTAGAGCAGGACGAGGTGCTGGGGTGAAGATCAAGGGGTGGCAGTGGCCACAGGAAAGGCTCAGGGGGCCACGGCAGAGGGGGATGGCAGGGCAAGGATGGAAACAGGCAGATGCTGTGGGTTGTGCCTGAGACAGGCAGGGAAGGCAGTGCTGAGAGCCACCGGGCAAGCAGGGCCACGCAGAGTGAACACCACTCTGTGCCACAGCTCTGGGAGCTATGGGCCGAGCAGAGGTAAGGCTCATCAGTGGGCACTTGGGGCTTTTCTTCCCCCCACCCGAGGATCTGAAATCACTACTAAACTACAATTTGAGAAAAAGCGGTCAGAGTAAAGGTAACAGACTTGTATGTAAGGCCTAAGCAAGGCAACAGGGAAAAGAGTGGTGTCTTCAATTCCCTAGGGTATTTTTAGGTTTAGGTGCCCTGGGGAGGGGAAGACAGACTGGGGTAGATGAAAGAAAGGCCAGGAGACTTTGATGTACTCCCAGTACAATGCAATGCTCGGATGTTGCTTTGGGAGCAAAAGCTGATGATATAAGACTTCTGCAGTCATTTCTGAAATGAAGCCTAGAAGGAAAAAAAGGCTTATTAAGTAGCTATTGGCTTAATGTGACCTGGAAAGTTGTAAGATTTGGGGCTTTTTTTTTTTTTTTTTTTTGTGTTTATTCAGCTGGTGTATTTTTTTAACATCAATTTCTCAAAATTTAACACCACCTCAAACATGTCAGTAAATAAGCCCCCCCCAAAAAAATCTGTTATTTGTGTTTAAAATAGATTTTTTTTTTCACCTTTTGAAGCAAGGCAGCTCAATCACACTGTGCTAATCATGCCTGAAGGCCAGGAATTCAAAGGAATAAGTCAAGGGCACAGCCAAGTAAAATTAAAAATAAATTTTAAAAAATTAAACTGTGCTAATTGCAGACGCTATATTTATGAAGTTATTGGAACTGCAGAGCCAAAGAGACAACAGCTTGTGATCCTCACAGTGTGTCCACTCCTCTCTCCAACCTCCATCCCTGCCCTCATCAAGACCTACAAAGCAATTCCCATCACTGTGTCGACCTGGAAGGGAGGAGAAAACAGCACTACCATCGTAGCCTGCCCTTTCCGCAACCTGCCAGTGAGGCAGGAGGGAAATCTGTATGTGGAGCGAGCGAGAAGCGAGGAGGAAGCAATCCAGATCCCTGCCATGAACCAGCTGGCAAGTACGTTCCCAACTTGCTGTTGCTGGACGGCGGGAGCACCCATGAGTGCCTGTGGTGCTCCAGAGGGCTGGCACCAGCACTGGAAACCCAAGACACTTGTCGGAAAGTTTTGTACCCCAGCAGCTCTATATGCTTCCAGCATAAAATCCAGACATCCAGAAGATGGTCTTCCAGGTTGGAGTTGCTCCATGGCCAAAGCCTTTGTTCCCACATCAACTCTGAATCCCAGTGCCTTAGGGCATCATCCCAGCCCTGGCAGAGCTGCTGTGTTAGGGAAGATTTCCCCTGCTGTTTTACAGTGTCTCCATGCCAGTACAGCAATAAACCAGGCTGCAATGGATGGAATAAACTCTCCTGCCTCTGCTCGCGAGAGGGAGGGAAAAGGTATGAATTGCAAGCAGGGAGGTCCCCATCCAATCTTGTATCTTTCAGCACATCTTGCTCCTTGTTTGGCCACAACTTTACTACCATTTTTATATCAACTCCTTTCATTTTTTATCTATTCTTTTCCACCCTGATGACTGCATGAGAGGAAACCTCCATGTTTATCCCACTCCTCTCTCGGGGAATCTCTCTCAACCTGCCGGTGGCAGGGAGGTAACATGGCTGCCAACATGCCAGGATGCAAGGTGAGGAGGTGAATGGGGGAGAAAGGGAGGCACAGGAATTTGCTGGGAAGAGGAAAAAAAGAAGGGGGAAAGAGCAAGGAATCTTAACACATACACACTGACTAGCATGGGCTTGCTCCAGCTTGGCCCACGATGCAATTACCTGACTTGGAGGCTGGCCAAGCCTCCCAGGTTAAGTCCCTCTGCACTTGTGCAAAACGCTGTCAGAGCTGCTGGGACTGTGAATACTCAGGGCTCCAGCAGCATGCCTCATCCAAAAAGGAAAAAATAAAAAAAAAAAAAAAAAAAAAAAGAACAGAGACAGGGCAGGGACTGAAAGGGCTTATTTTCATACAACTGCAATTGTTTTGTTGATGCGGAAAGGTAATTAAAAAAAGTTCTGATTTCAAACGTGCCACAGAATTCCCAGAGCCCGGAGGCTGCTGCTTAGAGGCAGATTAATCACACTGAATTCTCCATCTAGATATTGCATGCACTCCAAACTCCCACCGCTAATAGCTCTAATATTCTCCTCAGCGTGTGCATGCTGCTGGTGTTATGTTCCAGGAATATTAATTCCCCAACTCGAGCTCCTTTTGCTTGCGCATGTACCCTAAAGGCTTGCTGCTGGGCACCGGGAGATTATGGAAAAGAGAAAACAGGACTAGAGGAGAACCAGGGTGCAAAGGTACTGGCTGCAACTCCTCAAGGAAAGTCATTAATGTTCTTTGGATAAGCAAGCCGTCCAAATAAAATCTACCTGAAGGCCAAGTTCTTTAAACAAAGACAGCCAACTACACACGCACAAGATGGTTGAAATTAAAATGAGCTCCCAGTGCTGGCTTTGTGTTACCCATTCGCACTACCCTGAGACTTGCTCAGAATCTCAGTCCTGTTAACTGTGAGCTCTGAACTAGCGGTTTCTTCTGCTGGTGTCTTTCCTCCAGCCCCCCTTACCCCTAAGCAAGGCTTCATGCATCTAAAACTCTTGCTGCCACACAGCAGTAAGAGTGAAAATATAGCAGGTTGTAGCACTTTACACAACAAGTCCCCTCTATCCCTAGCAAAACTGACAGGCCAGGGGGTTCATGGTCCAGCTCAAGGGATCCCCAAGATCCTCATTCCACACAGAAAACAGAAAAGGAGAAGGTGAAGGCAGGAGAGAAACATATAAATTTTCTTTGCATTCAACTAACTGCCATTCCTGATAAGCAAGTCAGAGTGTGTGCGATCTATATATATGGCCAAAGGGCCAGCTGCTAAGCTTTAAAACCAATGCACGCTTGAGAAGTACATTTAAGATACCTATGATGTAATTTTCAAAGCTGCTAAATGCCCAATGCTTCCAGTGCTGTTCAGCAAAGGTAGTCACCAGATTAAAACAGTTCCCTAAAAATGGCCATACCAAGACTCTGGAAATTACCACGCAGAAGAGACCTCAAAAACGGATGGTGCTGGTCATGCTTTCATTTAGTAGGATTACTTTCTTGACAAGAAGCTGTCGTGGGCATGATTTTCTTTGTCAAGCAGTCAAAATATGTATCTCCATGTAATGTAAATCAGTGTACTTATGTTAGTACTGAAAAATCAAAAGGGGTTTGCCCCTTTTGTTGCCGGTGTTTCTGATAAGCGAACCAGCACAATCTCTGAGTCACAGGTTAAACTGGATGTTCAGACCATCCCATCAGCTGTTCTCACAGCTGAGAACACCTTACCTAGTCTCTGGACTAAAATCTGTAACACCACAGGTGCACAGGCATAGGTGGTGGCCCTCTCCACAATCATGGCAGGTCAAAAAGAAAAGTCTTATCTTTATGGCTAAATATTTTACAGCGGGCTGTTGTTGCTTGGAGAGAAAAGGATAGCAACGTTTTTGAAGCTTCTTTTTCTTGCTATCTGTACCATGCAGGTCTACAATCATACGTGCACCTTGAATTCTCAGCCAATTCCTTAAACTTGGCTTCTGCTGCAGGGAGAGAAAGGACAGGACTCCAACTGAGGCGCGATCTGTGTAAGGCCCTTGGGGCTTAACTCTGCTGTAGTGGGCAGGGAGAGGCATGGGCTTCCTCCACTGTGATAAACCAAGGCACTGGCATCACTCTGTGTAGCTTAGGTGCAAATCTGTGATCCTCTTTCTCTCTTTGTGCACAAAAAACGAAGCTGATAGCGAAGCTGACATCTAAATCCTCAATATTGCACACCTGAGATAACCCCAGGTGGTTTTGTTTTTCAAACTCAAATATACAAGAAGGGAGAAAGACAGAAGGATTTAAACCCTTGTCAAACCCTGTCGCCAGCCCCCTGAGCTACAGATCTGTGAACTCTTACATGGGATGAGGGCTCTTTGCTTTTATCTCCCTGTGCAGTGTGTGTCCTCAGCCCTTTGCAAACAGATGTTCTGCCCTCTGAAAAGGAATCGAGGGGGGAAAAGAGAGCATGAGCACAGGGGAAAAAGAGAGAGAGCACGAGCATGAGCAAGAATGCTGTTTGCAGATGTCAATCAGGACTTCAGTCTAGGTCTAACCTGCCAGTCCTGCAAAAGGAGGATACATGAATTTTCTAGTTGGATAGTCAGTGTTATCAAACAAGAAAATTGTGAGTTTAGCTTGTAATGCAGTCTCACATTCAGTAAAAAGGCCTTGCTACATGGAGACAATGTGGGACTGAGGAGCCTATTCCTAGCACCTTAAAAATTAAAATTTCACTACAAATAACCCAAATGCAATGGTCAAAAATAGTACAGCATTTCAGACCGTTTTTGTAGAGCATGGTAGTATTTGGCAAGGGGAAAGTGATTGTAGGTAGAATACTGTCAGGTTTGGGGAAAGCTTTCTCTGCATTTAAAAAAAATTATATGAAGGAAAATATTCTTGGGAATGAAGTCTAATGATTACATGTATATAGAGTGTCATCTCTATCTTGGCATTTAACAGAAATCAACTCCCCCATGCCAACACCCTTCCCTCCAGCCACCCACCCTGATATTCTTCTTCACCACTTCCCACCCATTAACCCAGTACCTGCAGTGCAGTGTTCAAGTGGGACTGGCGGAGCTGCTGCCGCTGTCATCTCCTCGGAGCTGGCAGTCACCTGCCAATCTCGCCCCCACTTCCTCCTCCCTCCTGCTCCCCCCCACCCCTCGTCAGTGCAGCTTTCCCTGGGGATAGATCTCTCTCCCCCCCCTCCAGCAGCCTCACAAATAAGTACTGTTAACTCACTAATATACCCTTCCACGGTTTTTTAATTACCAGCCTTGCACAGGGCACGAGACTCGCACGTACAGGAGAAACGGGCCAGAGAGGCGGGCTAGCAACAGGGCGGCGGAGAGTTTGGGCTGATGTGGGCTTCAGCCGAGAGACGGCTCCTTGTGCTGGAGGAGGCTGGCACAGGCAGCCTGCAAACCCCCGCGGGACACTGCCACCCTGGGCACGGGCACGTGTAATGTGCCACTGTGCTTGGGGAGAGGGGGACTTGCTCCTGCAAGGGTCGGTGAGGAAAGCTGCTCCTGCAGGACAAGGGGATGTGCTGCAACACCAGCTGAGGAAGCATCATCCAGGACAGCATTTGTTTCTACGGTATTTTAAGTGGGAACCAGAAAAAGGGGGGGAGGGGAGAAAAGGAAAAAAAAAAATCAGGTGCATTTCTGTTCGTGTATCTTCATCAAATACGTCTCTTTTCACATACGAAAAGGACTTTTTTTCCTCTTTGCAAGACAATAGTCTTACTTCACCTTTTTTTGTGTGAAAATTCATCGCTCTGTGGCCTGAGGCTTTTTCTTAGCCTTTTATTAAATGGACACGGCTTACTGAACTTTCAGACAACCTCTCCACCTAGTATTTGTTTGTTCACACCCATTTACACTCTCTTGATTTTTAACAGGTCTGAATAAGGCTTATTTTTTTAAACACTCTGTTAATGAAGTTTTATCTGAATAGTCATAAGCCTATTAGTGCTCAAGTTGTGCATCGAATTCCCCCTCCCCCCTAGAGGTTAAACAAGACCAGAAATCCTTTTGTATTTGAAATAACACGCTGAGAAGAAAAGAAGCAAAGAAGGATAAAAAAGCCCAAGCCCCCCATTAGATCCCTTTTAAATCAAAAAGAGACACTAGAAAAGGGGCATAACGCAAGGCACTTTCCCCGTTCCCCCCTCTTCATTCTTCTCCTCCCTCCTTTGTAGGTCACCTTTACTATGATTACATTGATGCTTCAAGTCTTCATTTGCTTAAATAAAGGAGTAAGTTCAACACCCCAATCAGGTAACCACTGTACCCCAGGCAGGCAATGAACGGGAAGGGACATCCAGGGAGGCAGGCACCCTGCCTAAGGCGAGCACTGGGTCCTCAACACACGAGTGGGACTGGGGGCTCTTCCCTGGGAAACAGCAGGTGCTTTTGGAAGAGGACAAGTTTGACAGCACGGCACTGAAAATGCTGGGCTTGAGTGGAAGGGGAGGAGACAGACATGCAGTGCTGAGGGATGGCCCTGACGCTGGCCTCTGCACCCCGGGAAGGGCTGAGGGCAGCAGTCGAGGGGAAGAGCATGGCAGTCGTGGCCTAGGAGTCCTTTGGCAGCTGCCCCTCCATCCCGGCAAAGCATCCTGGCAGATGAGAGAGCCCCCGCTCCCCTGAAATAAACAGCAGCCTTCCCAATGCCTCATTAAACTAACACAGCTTCCCGCCATTGCCCCGGCAACCGACACAGGCCTCCTGTTTGCCAGCTGGGGGAATTAAAGGAAGCCTGGCAGCCAGCCCCTGGCTCCTCCAAAAGCTCCCCTTACACAGTCAGAAAGCATCCCCTGGCAGGGGAGGGGACCAGGTGGCTCCCAAGGTGCCAGCTGAGATGGGGGAGTCCTGCCCACCCCCATTCTTGCAGGCTACAGTCCCCAGGGGTCCAAGGACCCTGCCACTGCCACCAGCACTGCTGCTGGAAGGCAACACAAAGCTGGAGGGCTTGCCAAAATGTTCCCCGAACTGGAAAAGGACTGAATAACCCCTGGATGGTCCAATAGCACAAAGGTGGGCACTACTCCCCTCCACAGCATCACCTCTGTCCAAATGCGATCAGTAGTTCACATTAATTAGCAACACATTCCTCTTGCTGCCCATCCACCAGCTGAGTGAACAAAATACATCCTCTTGTCTCTGGCTTTTCCTTAAACGACATTTATACTGTGGGGTAAGCCTTAGCATGACCCCCACTCCCTTCAGTCCCTTGGTGGATGCAGAAGGCACCACAGACCACCAGCTGCCCCACCCTTTGCTGCTCACCCTTTAAAGAAAGGCTTTCAGGAACAGTTCCAAATAGAACTGAGTTGTATCAGCCTGTGGACGCCCTCCTGCTCTTCTACCTATTCTCAATCCATCCGTTCAATACAAGTTGATGGGCCCTTCAGCCAAGGCAGAGACACCTCTCTACAGATCCTCAGCAAAGGAGCTCTGCCCAGATCCCAAAATCAGATCTGCTGGGCTGGCATAGGTGAAACATACCAGCTGCTTCCAGCACCTTCTTCCCACCACTGTCCCAGGCCACTGAAACCATAAAAGAAGCTTAGCAAATTGGTGAGGAGAGAAGAACACCTCACTTCAAAACAGCAATGAATGAAGCAGTACTATTCACTTGTTCGGGCATCCACATCTGTTTTCTCCTGTTTTCCATGACTACTGGCTGTGAGCAGAGGTCTCACAGGGAGAAGCATTAAGTATTTATTCCAGCTCTCGGTTTGTTAGCTTCTGATGCCACCAATGTGTTTGATTCTGCTTGAAAAACTACACTGCTTTTTTTATTTTTAATCCAGGGATCCCAAAACAACCAATACAAAGGTACCTCCAATCTCCCCAGCAGTAGCTTAGCTTTCTGCAGCTCTGCAGCACACATTTCATAACAAACTTCACTCCGTCTGGAGAGATGCATTTCAGTCCTACCTCTGAACAATCTATGCCCTACTCTTCTCTTATTTTGTGATGATATTTAGCTTTGTGAAATACTACTTAGCTACATTTAGAACAATTAAGGAAGAAAAGGAGGAAAATAAAGAAATTAGTACATTCCAGATTCTGGCCACAGCTCTGCATTGCATGAGGAAGTGGCATGTGGAAAATGTGGAGCTGTTTATAAGCATTCAACAGCACTCTAGCAATCTTGCAGGGGCAAACATAAAGGTAGTGAGTCCAAGCAGCCTTACAAAAAATAGCTCAGTGATTCCACCTCAGTGACAGAAGACAGCACTGTAGTTAAAGGTGTCTGAGCAAATCTTGAGCAGAGGGAAATAGGGGTAGGGTAATACAATCAAACACCTTCCTTCAGTGCAAAGCTCTCAAAAAGAAGTGTTACAGACTGTGAAAGGGGCGCCTTTAAGGTTAAAGGGACTGTAAATTATAGGGAGGAATACTGTCTTATCTTTGATGAGGGATGTAGAGAAAAGGGGACACTTTCCCCTACTTGTAGGAGAAATTAAAAGGGGAAGATGTGAGTGCAGACCGCTGCAGGTAATAGCCATTGGACTGGGGAGCCTGGTAAAAAGTGGTAGGCCTGCCAGTGGTCCTGGCTTAGCCCTCTCTCCTTCTCTGGAAGTTTTTTATATTCTCACCTGGTATGGGGCTCTGACCTCACAAAAAAATCCCATACACACACAGAGAAAAAAAGGCAGGTTCCTATTTCTTAAGCTTTTCTTTACAGCAATAAAAGAGCCTGGAGATTTAAAACCAAATGCTTTCCCCAAAAGAAAGCCAAATTATGTTTTTATTAGTTAGGGGTTTTTTTCGCCCTTCAGGTATTGCTGAGGTGTGGAAGGAGAGGCGGCTGACAAATCCTGAGGCAAAGAGAGACCTGCAACAACAATCGGGACTGGTCTATGCCCTGTCCCCACCTCTCCAACTGGGAAGCACTTGCAGCCTGCTGTTGCCAAACCTACTTTTATTTTTTCCATTCTCCTCACTAATTAAACCTTCAGTCAGGTCCGTCTCCCCTCCCACCTGGACTAGTTCAACTCTCTGCTTTCACTTTTTTTTTTCATTCTCCTCCAGACCCAGGAGATTTTAGTTTCTCAAGTCTTGAAGTTCCCGGAGGATGGGTTGGGTAAGGAGCGGTCTCTTGGCTCAGGCGAAACGCGGTCCCCCTCTGGCTGCCGTCCTCTGGGACTGGTTTTCCGAGCAGAAGAGATCGCTGTCAGCGAGCCAAAGGCGCGCAGGGCTAGGGGAGGTGCTGGTCTCCGTGTGCACACCGCGTCCTCCTTCCTCACTGCTGCCATACATGATTAATCATCCCTGAGACACGCCTGCTGCTTCCCTCTGGCTCTCCAACAACCACAACAGCGGCGGCGGCAGCAGCTGAGAGCACAGGGACCTCCTTAGGTTCCCGGCCCCAGCCCAGCGAGCGTTTCCCAGCGGGGACCTCTGATCCTCGCACTCATCTCTCCCGCACATGCCGGTCCTGCCTCACGGCCTCGCAATCAATCGTTCCCCTCCCCCCATTTTCAAACTCGGCTCATCTCCCACCCCTCCCCCACCCCCCTTCCATCTGTGTCTAATTGCATTTCATCTGTAGTCATTCTCTGGAAAACTCACCGGGAAGGTGTCCAGGAGACTAGCACAAGCTTAAACACGCGCTTGACACGGGGAGCCGGGGAGCAGCCCGCCGCTCCGCTGGGCTGGATCAGGGGCCCGAGGGAGCTGGTCCTCTCAGCAGCCCAGCCCTCTCCTCCCTGCTCCGGCAGGGGATGCGGTGCCTGCCAGCGGGCGGGGGGCTGGCAGCTGGAGAGAGGCGGCAGGCAGCCAGGAAGGGCCGGTGAGAGCCAGTGGGGCAGAGGTGAGGCTGCTCAGATGCCAGCTCGTGCTTCACCGCGGGAAGCATTTGCTGCCCTCCTTCCTCCGCCGAGCACCGTCGGCCTCCCCGTGGGCTCTGCCAAGGCAGCGTGGGGCAAAGGTAGGGGAGAGGCAAGGTCCCACCGGTACGACCTGCCCCCAGCATGATCCGCAGGCTCCCCTGGCTTCTGGCTCTGCAGAACGATGTCCCCATCCCCGCACTGTCCACTTGCATCACCGATGCTCCTGCCTTAACCGGGGCACACTTAAGCCCGACACGCAGCCGCGTCTGGTATGGCACGTGTATCCCTGCTGGTCTCACAGCCCCACAGTCCCACCCCATCACCTTGCTGCTGCTCTGATCCTGCGTGGCCTCCTGTAAAATCCAAACATTTCCCAAGGGCTTGCTCACCCTGGGAAGGGAGCGATAAGCTGGGCTCTGAGCGGACGGCACACTGGGCACTGCACACCGACTCACGCTGTAGCCACTCTTACTCAACGCTGCCGGAGAAAGCAGCTCAGCTCTTTACTGCCTATGAAAAATGCCCACACAGAAGAGTCAAGAACAGCGGGGGAGCCATAAACTCACACCCCAGTGTACTGCATGCCAACTTCCTTGCATCAGCGAGCGTAAGTGCCCAGTGGTTTTACACTGAAAGCAAGGTTTCCTCCTGGAGAGGGAGACCCTGAATGTGGGCTACTTTAAGGTTTTAGACCTTGGGGAGAAGATCTGCAGCCCAAGGGCTGGGCACAGAACACAAGTTCATTTCGCATAGGCTGGAGCCACCTGACTTCACACATCACTGCTGGATAAGGTGAAGCTGTGGACTGATGCGTGGCTGCCCAAAAGCCCAGCTTGGTTCTCAACAAGGGGAAGGCTCATCACCTTTTCCACAAAGAGTCAGTCTTCCAGCTGTAGGAGGATAGGGAATAAAATACTAACCTATATAACACCACCTTCAGCTTTGTCCATTTGCAGGCAAAACTCTAAATATAAAAATTCACAGCTCAGATGAGGGTGACAGATTTATTTCATTAGGTCAGTAACATAGACGCAGACAAAACTTTTCCCATTTCTTTTTGCCATCATCTCTACAAGCAGATCTGCTTCTATCCAGACTATCCAGAGAACAGTGATTACATCCAGGTAAATCCCAGGATTTTCCCTTCACTTGCCTTCCATTGACAATGGTTACCCACCAAAATCAGTTCAAGAGCTACCAACACAGAAATAAGCAATTGAGTTACCACAATTAACAAGTTACCATTTGCCAGCTGAGTCACAGTAACACTGAATCAGGCAACCTCCTGATAGCTTAGGCAAACATTTTAGTACTTACTGCAGTGAAGAAAGATCACAGAGTCAAACTACTATAGGCCAAGTGATAATTTATAATCTTATTGTGGTAAATAAACTTGCTGGTGATCGTCTGTTCATATATTTTGCTCTGCCATTATCACAAAGAGTCAAATCTTGATTCCACCAAATGCCACAAGCCAAGTTCATTCCTGCAGTACAACTGCAAAGCAGTTTGTAGTGAAGATGTAAAAAATCCCTACATTTTTATCCTTCTAAACCCCTTCTCAAGACAATTATCCTAATGAAAATGAAGCTGTTCATCTCCACAGGCCAATTCAACACAAAAATACGTAAATGTATCATTAAATAAGCACAAAAATCATCCTGCCTTTTTCCTCATTCTTCCTGAGTATTGGACACTGAACCAAGAATCTGAGAAGTCTGGGTTTAGTTCTGAGTTTTAATACAGACTTTCTGCACCACCTCAAACTGCACAACACAGCTCTTTATTAAGCTGTAAAATGGGGAGGCTACTACTACTGATACAAAGCAAGGTGAAATACATGCACCAGTACTTGTAAAAAGCTCTATACAAAAGACAAAGGTTGCATAAATAACCAAATATAAATATACACATCAGATTTATTTCTGTCCCAGAACTCTAACTCTGTAAGGTAGTCTACAGAGAAGGGTTATTTCCCTGATGCTTTCCCATCTAAAGCAAATGAATACCTGAGAGAGAACAGACAGCACTCCATCTGCAGATGAATTTTACCTGCTTTCAATGCCAGTTCAGAGCCAGAACATGCTGGGAGTAAACAAAATCCATTACAAGACAACAATTTATGACAAATGAGATCAATACATGGACTGAGGACCATTGAACAGGTTCCACCATACACAGCAAGATGACAGACGCTACCATCACCCTTACAAACTCTTGCAGAGGTCAGTTGGGCAAGATAGAAACTTACCCGATCTCCCACTGCGAGTGGCACTCTGCTGCGTGTCAACGCACATCCTCCACACTGGCAGAGGAAGTTTTTACTGGCACTGTCTGAACTGTATAGTAACAGTGCAATGACTGTCAACCCTGTCTCATCAGCACAGAGTTCTCCTTACCAGAGAAGGGATGCACAATAGGGAAGGAGAATTACGTACACATGAGCAGTGTTTCTCTGATGCTCAGCATAAAAATCTAATCAAAATTGTACCAGAATGGTGATGTGAAAAGCACCCTGCCAAGTCAGTAATAAATATAAAATTCATCTCTTACATTTCCACAATATATCACCTCTCATTCCGCAGTACTTTACGCATTGTTGGGACTCAGATGAATCCCCAAATCAGAACAGATTTGTATTGGAATCTAACATTTTTGCTGGCTTCACATTCATTCAAATTACAGCCCTAAGCAAGATTAGGGTAACAGGCACTTAAAATGGCCCCTTGAACGTGGCAGCAGCCATTTTAAATGGGCCCCAACTCCTTCCAGCCACCAGACTGATTCCCTGAAGACCATCTTCTACCCACCCGTCACTCCTGAGCCCTGCATGAGGTCCTGTTTCTACTCTGTGGCAGAGGAAAGACGAAGTGGTTACTTTAGGGTGCATAAACAGCAGTTTCTCCCCAGTAGGCCCAATTGAGGATATCCTAAATCCAAATACAAACCATCTCATTTTGGAGATTGCAGCCACCAAAACCTGAGCAAGCCTCAGGTTTAAAGACAATAAACTCCTATCTTCTTGGTTTTTACCCTTCCCAAGCAATACCGCTGCACGGGTATTACACACAGCATCTGCAGGGATCAAGAACTCTGGAAGAGTTGACCAATCAGCAATAGTAACAGCTTTTCCTTTTTCTGAAGTCCTTGTGAACTGAGAGAAAAGTAGATATGGCAAAGAGTGAAAAGTCATAGTCTACCTCCCTGTGGCTCATTATCTTAACACCCATCACTAAATCCTTCCTGACAGATGCATTTGCCAACTACTCTGATGGGAACACTGAGCAGTGCCATTCTTTCTTGTCCTATCAATATGGCTATTTGACAAAACTGCACTGATTTTAGTCCCAAGGTTTCACTTTCTGAAAGACAGATGCATAAAAGACAGAAGGTGTTAGAAACCGTGAGGAGCACTACCAATGTTAATAGCAGTAGGTACCTTAAGACATAAATGCTGATTGTAGTCCTTCAAGCATACCATACATAATCACTGCATACCTAAATAGGAAAAGCATCTTCTAAATGCTCAGCTTAGACTAAGGTGTCTAAACAAAAACCAGGTTTTCATGACTGTTCAAAAGCCTTGAGCACTATGTGTTCAGTTCTAAATTCTGATGTTGCCTCTAACAAGCCACAGGTGATCTCAAACTCCTCTGCCTCATCACCAGTGGTAGCACAGCTAACTCAAGACAGCTGCAGTGGAATGCCTTGTAAGGTTTCCCTTCTGTCAGTAAGGTTTTGGAGATCTTAATATTTTTCATAGTCATATCTATTCACTTCTTGGGGCACTGACTACAAACCAAGTTGGAAGAAAAACCCCTTGGAAGACATAATAATATGAATGGCTTAAAGTCCATTAAAGCAAGAAAAAAGGAGCTAGTAATACTTAGAGATGCATCCAAAAAGCATTACATTATAAAGGTAGGAATGTTCTTTAGCTCAAATTACATTTATCTGTATCTACAGTGATGAAATCAGGACAGTTATTTCACCTCTGGCAGCAGAAACACAGCTGCAGCACAAGCAAGAATCGGCTCCTGACATTAAAGAACACCCCAAACCCTTCCACAATGCCATTTAGCTTTACAACGAAACGATAAACTATGCATCATTTGTCTTCCTTTTTCTAGTATAGATAAGGCGCTAGAACAGCATCACCTAAACTGTGGTCCATAGGTCACTGATGGCCTGTGAAGCATTATAGGCAGTCAGTGCAGTGCCCTGTGTGCAAACAACACTCTGCAAACCACAGCACCCAGTAAAATGGGCTGTGCATTGCCCCGTGTCATTTTTCTCCTTAAAAACTTGGCATGTTTTTATGCTTGCATGACAGATAAGCGTTTACATCTACATGTAAACCATTGTCCAGAGGGCATCTGTTTTTACCAAGGGGAAGAGACAATATGAGACCCTTCCTGAGAGAACCAGCCATCACACCTGAACCATCAGTGTTTGGTACTCAGAGCCACTGCAGTGACACAGGCACAGGAGATGGAGGATGCAGTCTCCTGGAGAAAACTGTTGTGACAGAGCTACTTCTGTGTACAGGTGGGCACTGCTGGAAGCAAATATCTGCACTTGCTGCATGTGCTCACTGTATTATTAGCAGTCTCTAGAGCTGACAATCCTCAAATTATTTTGGCTGCAACCATACCAGAAAGCTAGTATTTAACTCTGGGCTAAACCTGCTCAATAAAACCTCGTGACAAAATAAAGGTTGCAGAAGAGCAACAAGTGCATTATCAAGAAGCAGAAATTATTTACAAACACAAAGACTAAATAGGAGACCTCGCTAAGCAATGGCCAATGTGCTGGGACCCAAACTGCCTACAAAGCTCTGAGAAGGACAAACTAAAAAGAGGATCATTCAGTGCCACCTGAGTATTCAACACAGCCATGTTGCTGCATGGGGAAAAGAGGACAGATCACCTTAACAGGAGACATACGGTCTTGTCTTCTCAGGAAAACATTGGAAATGCAATCACTCGGCACAGCTAAAACGAAATTGAACGCAAACACCAGAAAACACATGGAAGGAAGTATCACATCTACTGGATTTTGATCATGCGTGGAGCTAGGTAATCAGATTAGTGGGGTGAGGGGGGGTGCTGTTGCTGGCTAAAGGATATTTAATTCCACAGCTAAACTGCAACTTACTCTTCACATCCACCTTGCTTGTGTCTAACCAGGTTCCAGCGTGGGTCAGTCCCTGTCACACAGAACTGTGACACTCCTGTACCTACAGTGCAGGGAAAGAGGCTTCAGGCAGAACCTCCATTCTTGACTCTGCCAGGATAATCAAATAACCCTGCTGAATCAGACTAGTTGTTTGCTTTGCTTAAGATGTATTTACTTCAACAAGTAATTAATATTTTAAGTAGAAAAGGCCTTTGTTAAAGATTCACCACATTCACCCCTTTCATTAACATTTTAAACCTTCACATTCATAGATTCATTTACACCTCCCACTTGTCCTTCAGCAATGGCAGAAAATACCAGTTTACATTCCTAGCTTCTCAAAGATAAAAGAGAAAGGGAAAATAAAACCAAATCCTCCAGAAAATAGCAAAATTAAAACCTACATCAACCAAATTACCAAAAAAACCCCAACCCAAACAAAAACCAAACCTAAACCTACCAGGTCTTCTATCCATCTCCAGAAAGAAGAAATGGTGTCCGAGCTGTTTCAAAATCTCTCCCCTCTCACATGCAATACTGCAGCTGTAAGATGAATTAGAGGAGCAGCTTGGGCAACTGGAGCATCACCAGCCACTGGAGAAGATCTGAGCCTCTCAAGCTGGACATGGGGCTGAAAAGTCTCCCACTGCGGCTCTGCACCCCAGTGCGGCCAACGCAGAGAGGTGTGGGCTGGGGGGATCTGGTCTCCCTCAGTACCTGCAAGAGGGCCCAGATACTTCTGCTGTGCCCGCAGTGAACTCGAAGTACCCTAGAGATGGACAGGTACCACCGGGGTGGCAGGGATATTTGCATATGTTAATTGCAATGTCAAGGTGTTGGTGCCTGCCACACTCACCTCTTCAGGAGGAAACAGCAACAACAGGATTCGGATCTACCTGTGCCTGCTGGTGACGTCACAGGCAGCTATTTCCAGCCCTGTTGCCATGGAAACCACCAGGCCTCAGCACCAGTTAGCAGTTCAATATATAATTTACTTATTCTTTTTCACCTAAGTGATTAGGACTCAAAATACAGAAGCATCTCACACACCCTCAAATCGTCTGATTGTTTCATAGGAATTTCTCAAAGGCGAAAACCAGCCTGAAACAGTGAGCTGGGCACTCCCCAGGGGTAAAAAAACCCAGGCAAACAAAAGCCTAAACAAGATTTGAAAAAAAACCACAACCTTTTTCTCCACTTCTTCCCCTGCTGTCCCAACTTTCAAGGAAACGTTGTGGCTCTCCCACTGCTGTCACCATCAGAAGGAGATGAGCCCACAGTGAAGGAGGAGATAAAAGCTTAACACAGGAGCTGCTACATCTGGCAGCATCTTTGGTCCATCCCACCCAGGACACCACACTCCCCTGTGTCCTCTGATGCCACTGACAGGGCAGGGCATCTGCCCCATTCTGTGCCAGTGGTGATGGGGCGCACCAGGACACCCAGCAAGTGTCCCCTGCCTCCCATGAGTGATGATTGTGCACTAAGGAACAAGTCTCTCCTCCTTATTAATCTTAGCAGGAGTGGTTATGGGTGCTGCTAGTCAATGCAACACCTACCCTGGGGAAGGCAGCTGCCCCATCTCCACCTCTTCTTATAATTCAGGATTCAGTGGTTGCCCATATTTTCCGCAACTTTCTTAACTAGTGCTGCGGTCAGAGGTGAGGCGATTTCTCTGCTTTTTTCACTGCCTAATTAGTCACTGCAGAAGCTTATTGGAGACCCAAGGTTACACTTAAACATACTGTTTCATTGTGAGAAAATAGAAACATTTTTACTGGGAGAATTTTCAAGTGATACATCTGCCTTCAGGTAGTTTCAAAGTATCAGTCTTAATGGTTTTTGTTGTGCTTCATTATATTTTAAACCAGCATTTTTCAAAATGGGAAGTTTAAACATTAATTTTGAGAACCAGCTGCTTTGTGGCTGAATCACGCAGTCTGCCAGAACAATAAGAACAGCAACACTCCCCAGCCCTCCCCCCCTGTTTCAACCCTGCATGGGCCGTCCCGTTCTTATTTCCCGAAATAAGTCATCACAAACCATCCCTGCTGCATCCCTTCTCCTCACCAGTCCTTCCTCACACACAGACTTGGCAGCAGGGAAAAGGGAACAACCACCACCGAGAACAACCAAACAAAGCCAAAGGCATTATTTGGCACAGTTTTAAATCAGGCACATTACTCTCTGTACAGTAAAGGAAGACAAAAAATCCACAGACAACAAACTTTCTCTAGCTACTTTTTGTTGATGTTTTAAATGCTTTACATGTTAGAAGTTGTCCTCTACAACACAGGACAATAATTTAAAAGCCAGCAGGACAAATTGGCAGGGGACTGTGCCAAGCCATTAACACAACGGTTTGAGGAACTATTTTCTAGGGAAAGGAGGGTGCTATCAGACACCATTGTGACCTTGAAGAGCAAACTTTAGAGATCTTCCTACTCCAAATTATTTAATGTGATCATCTAGAGTGTTCAGATGCTTTAAAAAAAAAAAAAAAAGCAAGCCTCATTTTGCCCTAAGTTTAGAAACATAAGGGTAATGTCTGAAAAGTACAAATCAGATAATCTACAAAGGTAAGTGAACTGAACATACCCTTTTCCTTATTCCATCCCTTTGCTTTCTTCCAGCTCCTTGACTTAACCCACCTTTCTCCAAATCACTGCTTTCATTTGCGCTCCACTTCCTTTCCTTGTTTGATCTGCAGCATCTCCTTTCCTCTCACTTTTTGAAGAATTCTTCCCATTCCTGCAGCTCAACACCAGCCTCCTGCCAGTATCTCTCAGTCTAAACTTCCCTTTTTTTCTGTCACTGGTCCCTTTCTGCCCCTTCATGCTCTTCATCCTAATTCTGCTAGGTCACCAGGTGTGTCCCCTCTTCTCTAATATTAAGATTCTTCTACCAATATCAACTATATTAAGTAAGCAGGAGCTACCTTGATTTCAAAGATAATGGAAATAAAAGATAAATTTACAAGTGACTGAGCAAAGGCCACATGGCAAGCCAGTAGTATCATACAGAATAAAATGCAGAATCAGGCTGATCTGTACCTGGGCCCCTTCATAGCCTGAATTAGATCACAGCACTGACCATTTGAAACAGATTTATGTCAAGCCTGAACCAGAAACAGCCACTGAAAAAAAAAAAATGTTGTTTGGCTGTACATTGAAGCTATGATTAAAAAGATGATTAAATGTTTCTATTTTGGACAAAAAAAAATACAACAACCACAAAAAGAAACCTCAACTCAAACAACAAAGAATGTCTTTAAAACCCTTTTGCTACAGTAACTCATTTCACACAGGGAACAAGGCAAGAAAAACATGTTGAAGTGACTTTAGCAATGGGAAAATGACTGATACTTCGGACTGAGCTGACAGCTGACTTAAGAGTCATTTCTAGAGCTAACGTCTTCCTTCTCCCCATGGCCTCAGTGGTCTGGCATGTCTCAAAACTTGAAGGAAAAAAAAAAGCCCTGCTGATTTCATAGGGAAGTAGCCAAAGAGCCTGTTTGGAGGATGAAGTCAACTACATATGGTTCTATTTATTTGTTTGTTTTGGGGTGGGGAGAGGGAGTCAGTGGCAAATTCTCAGCCCTAACAACCAGCTCACAATAAAAGCTTATGAAGTCAAGAGTTCCTCAAGGAAAAGAAACGCTCTTAAAGTTTGTGTTTATTACATAAATGCCAACATATTTGCAAGATTCCAAAACTCGGGCAGCATCCAGCTTGAATGATTAAAGAGTATTTCTCCTTGAGGATTTGAATCTAGCCCAGATAAACTGTAATCCAACACTGCCTTTGGATTCCAGGTCAATACAATCTACACAAAACCCCCTCTCTGTATACAGAGGTGATACAAAAGAGGTACACTAGGCAGGTCATGTCCTAATGCATGCTTAGACCTCTACACCACAAACCAAACTGAGCTGCATTTAAATGCGTGACCAAAGCTTTCTGCATTTTCTTTTAGTAGGGAGAAGAAAAATCTCTGCCTAGGAAACAAAAATACCCCTTTGTCTATGCTTTATGAATGGGAATTGACATTTAAAAAGGCAGGAAATGAGGTAAGGTTGCTTTTTCCCTCATTTTCTGTATCATGACCATGATGCATACATACATTTCTACCTTTAAGAATATAACCACATACTCATATAGAGATGCATCTCATCCAAGCACTGGTCACTTGGGAAAACTTAGAAATTCAAGAATTCTGCAACTCTGATCCTACAACCATTACCAGTTGGGAGCTAACATACATTTCTTTTTTTGTTCATCCTGAAGCTTTGAATTATAATTTGCTCATTAGCCTAATAAATATCTCATCCTTGTGTGGCCCATAACAGCAGAAAGAGTAGTTATTATAGCAGTTCCCCACTGCAGCAGAGGAAGCTTGTCTGACCTCAGCATCCCTCAGCACCTTAAGCAAATATGGATCCAGTAGAGCCATGATCCTCATGGAGCTTTCCTGCTATAACCCAGACACAGGAAAGCAAGAGGTGTGACTCTTCTCTCTCCAGAGTGCACGGAGACTTTTCTCCAGTCACAAGAGAACAATCCCATCCCCAGGGGTTTTCTCCATCTGCTCAGGGTAAGAGAAAATTAACAGTCTGTGGCACAGGGGCAACATGCGCTTTAAAAAAGGTTCACTAGCTCAAGTGCTTTGGTTGTGCTGAACATTTCAGCTGTGAGCAACATAATTTCCTGTCATTCCACTTTTCCCAAGTTACCTCTACATCTGTCCTGAATCTATGTGAAACTCCTGCTTATACTTGCGTAAGAAACTAAGAGATATTAACAGTAAACAGATTTTTATGTATTTCTAAAAATCTTCTCAATGAATGACCCCAAAAATGAGTCTGGTTTGGAGAATTTTTTTTGGTTGACAGGGTTTCTGTTTCTGTTCTTTTCTCTTTTTTTCCCCCAGTTTGTGGTGATTGTGTGTTGGGTTTTTTTGGGGTTTTTTTTTGGTTTTTTTTTTATGTATGTGTGTGTGGTTTTTGGGTTTTTTTTTTAAAGAAAGCTGAGATTGGGATTTTGATTCTGTTGAAAACTCCCCTGGCCCATTCCCAAAACATATGCCTGATGAGCAGAATGATGACTCTCCTAAATGTACTAAATAGGGCAATTTTGGGACCTCTTCCAAAATCTCTTCCAAAATCTGTCCATCTTCTGCCCAGCAATTCATCATCTCCCCCAAATCTCTAACTCCACTGCATGCATTCTTCAGCCCTGGCATCGACATTTGTCTCTCTCCCACATTAACCCAGTCACATCCCACCTCTGAGCAACACCTCTGCTCTTCCTGGAGCTGTTTCCTTTCACCGACATGACACCAGCTGAATTCTCCAGTTTACCATTCCCAAAGCCAGGTGTCTCTGGGGCAGAACCCACTGCTGGCAAAAAGAAGAGGGATAATTCTATGTCATAGATCTTTGTTTTCTGCTGCAAAAACAGGCATCAATACAAAAAGCAGAGGCATCAAGTTCTGCCTCTTCTACACCAGCTCACACGAGCTCCAATAGTCCACTTGTCCCTTTTCTCTTTGGGATTCCTTTATAAGCAAGGCTGAACCCTCTAGCACCATCATCTGACCTAATCCTGCCCTGCTGAAATCCCATAATTTGCCTGCACAAAAGATGGAAAGAACGAGCACTGATCTTAGACTCCAGACTATCAATGGTCCCTGTACACAAGAGACTTAAGTACTAATATTGCATATGCCCAGAAGAGGTGGCAGAAAGACTCTTCTGCCTGCAGCAGGTGAGAGAGCTGCAATTTTCCTGGGAATTGGTCTTTTTCCTTTAGCCTTCTGATTTACAGAGCAATCAATAGGTTTCTGCCCATTGCTGCCACCCCCTTTAGTTTCAGAATTGATGGGCGGCAGCGCTCCAGTGCCATTGTGTTACAGACAAACTGCGAAATGCCACCGAGGCAGTGCTCGGCTGGGTCACGCACAGTCAGCACAACACAACGGGCCGGCGGGGTTGGAAAGCTCTGCACGGACCTGACCGTGCCAAGGCATCCCGTTCCCACCTGTCAGCAGCCCTCGCCAATGCCATTTCTTGCCCCGCAGAGGTTTTGACAGCAGAAATATTCTTAGGTCTCTCTCCCGCTCTCGCACATGTATACACATACACGCGTTTCATCGGATCACTTCTCAGCCTGCAATAGCCTTCTCACACCCTCATAAAGCTGGGAAGTACTATTAAATGGGGATAACAGGAGAGGGCAACGGCAGGAAGCAGACGAGTTAGCTAAATGAGCTGAAAACAAGTTGTCAGATAACACGTCAAGACAATCCAAGTCCTTACTTCTGCTGAGGGGGCAAAGAAGCCCCTCCTGCCTCTTTTCCCCCAGCACATTTCCCTGATTAGATCTGGTTGAAAAACGTTGTCTTTACTTGGCTACTTTACCACAGCATACTTGCAGCAGTAACAAGGAATGTGGGAGACAACTGGGACCGCTCCATTTGGTAACTGCTGATCTCTATCTACATCAGCCTATCACAAAGCCATGCCCTCCTGAACAACCTGACCCCTGCAACCCAAATGCCAATATTGCTCCATCTATGGGCCATAGATTTCAACTCCAAATGGCGAACAGCACCGGGTAAGTGCAAGCCTGCTTTCATTCTGGTTTTTCCATCTGCTTCCCTTCCCCCAGCTCAGTCGAAAGGGGTCCAAGCCTAATTCTTGCCTTCCTCATCAGATGCCCACAGCCAGAGCTTACAAAGGGAAGCCCTCCAGCAGATCCTCTTCTGGAGGTGCAGAGAAGCTAAACGTCATCAGCAGATGCAGGCTTGGGTTTGAAGCACAGCAAGTCGAGTCCTCATCCAGTACCTTCCCCTCCAGTGGGATGGCCTATCTTCTCCCCTTTCCCTGAACTGCACATGTTCCAAATGATACTGCAGCCACAGCACTGCCAGGACCACTTAATACAAACCTGCAGCTTGAGAAACAACTGTTTAGTGCATCATATCAACAAGTACCTGATTCATAACTTGACACCCAACCCCACCCCCACCCTTTCACCTTCCAACATCTTTTGAAGATTTTTTTCCAGGACCAACTTACAACAAACCAGCTTTCAAAGTCAAACAGACGTAAGAATACCTTAATTACACTGCAGCAGGTGACACACCTTTTCAAAGCTTTAAGGAAACAAAACACAAACCAAAACAAGCTTCTCCTCCCACTCCTCACAGAACAACATGAAGGAGTCTTACAGAGAAGCTTCTCCTCGACATCCTCACAGCAGGATCCTGGCTACTGGTGAGAAAGCCAGTTTCCAAAGCCATTTCCCCACTTGCTGTCTCTGGATGTGACTGGGAAGCAGGATCCATTTCATAGAAGAGCCATGAAAAAACCTCTTTGCCCATCACCCTATCCCACCAGGAGCAAAGGCTTTGCTCTAGCTCGGAGGACAGCCTTTGTGCTGGCAGGCTAGGGGATATTCTGGGCAGCCAGACAACACCACATTCCTTTCCCTGTGAAACTTGTATGAAATGCTGCATCTTAGACAGACACTTACTAGTGTTTAAACTAACACTTTCCAAAAGAGAAAAAAAAAACAAAAAAAACCACATTTAATCAATATTCCCAACTGGCTCAAGTGCTCATATCTACAATGCAAGGAGAAGAGAAACACTAAGAGAAGCAAAGAGAGGGGAAAGGGAATGTTTTCAGATTAAATGAGACACGTGAGAGAGAAATGACAGAATGGTCAGCAAGTGCCTTCCAAAGTCACACAGCTGTACAGGAGCTTTTTGCACCAGAGAAGAGCTCTTCTAGCAAGCCAGAAAATAAGCTGCTGTCTCCAAAGGAGCGCAAGGTATAGTGTGAAGAGAAAGTAAAGGAAAAGGGAAGCTCAAGCTGCTCAAGCAGCTGTAATGCTTTGACTGGAACCAGCAGATGATAAGCTGTAAAGCACATTAGCTGGATGTATAGGGTAAGTATGAACAGAGGGATCCCGCATTTTTGTCTCCAGCGCCTGCAGTTCTGGCAGGAGGCTCCCTGGATATTTGGACATGGAGGACAAGTGAAATTTCTTAGATGCAGGCACCACCCAGGAGGAGGAGGTATTGCCAAATTACAGTCTCTACAGCCACAGGATAGAAGCACATGGAGTTCCTCTGACAGTCCAGAAGACAGACTGGCCAGTATCTTAATTCAGTTAGACTTTTGCAAAGATAACAAAAATATCCACAGTGGTATCAGGCACAAAATCAGTTATAAACTAGTGCAGACTCTCACATTTCCAAGTGTATGAAAGCCAACTGACAGAGACATAAAGAAGCAGCCTCTCTCTTAGGGTCATTGCTCCAAATTACCCACACTGGAGTAGTTCTTCACTTTCCGGGGATACCTGGCATCAGCTCTGGCATCACAGCCAGCTCCAGTGCCCCAGACAGGGTATCAGACTGAATGGGTCAGTGGGTCCAACAGTGGGGCAGCGTCTCTGGCACTTTACCATGGGCATAGAGCAAACCACAGAGCTACACATGAACCATGACACCCCACACAATGATGATCCAGCAAGATGCCATGGTAAGAGGCTTGGAAGAACCACTGACAGTAGACGTGGTCTATCCAGCCAACACCTCACTCATTTTCATCCATCATTTATGTTTATCTTATGCAACCAAAATAATGAAAAATCCAGCTCTGTGGTATTTGACATTGAATTTTGTGCTACCCTACTGCATCAGCCTGCAACCTAGGTCTCAGATGCATAAGAGTCCTACAAGAAATAGGAATAACCTACAAATATCAGGAAAGTAGATGTCCCTACCCAATAAGGATTAAAGATCAACAGTTCTCTGGGGCAGAAATGTGGCTTACAATAAAAACTCAGGGGAGGGGACTAAGAAGGAGGATTGAAATATAAGGCTACATTTAACATAAAGCTCTTCTAGTGAATGACACTTCTACTGTGCAAAACCCAGCATGGCTCATCTTTACCTGAACGGCCCACCCATGGGGTCTGATCAACGAAAGTGCACATTCCACTGCTGAGGGACAGGCCAGACAGGCAAAGGCAGGTGAAACAGAGAGGCTCTGTGAGACCTCTGTGACCTCTACTCTCCCAAGGCACAAGCTGGAAGACAGTGCTCCTAAAAGGTAATGAAAAATTGAGAAGTTTGGAGTGGGGGAAGTTCAGATTCTATATTTGAGATTCTGGGAGCTGAAAGGGAATAAAAAGCTGTTTGAAGACTAGCTCTGCTAAAAAACCCTATGTGCAGACATAGAAACAATGCTCATTTTACATTAGAAACCAGGAAACGAGGTGGAAGGAGAATGCAAGACAGTGCTGTGTTTCTGCATTAGGGTTTTTAAGTACACTGCAGGATTTCTGTCTCAGAGTACTCATTGAGTTACATCAGACTGTAATGGCCTGTTGATTTTGAGAGATTATGGCAGCGCTGCTGAAGCAGGGGGAGAGGAGATGGAAGGAGAGAGAAGATGTGATGCATCAGCCAGCGTGCACACACATTTCAGATGATTACCCCTACACTCCTGTGCGAGAAAGACACGGCGGATTCACAGCAGGACCAGGAGCAGACCGTGCACGGGACCCTGTTAGCAGCCAGCACAGACACAGCAGGCAGGCTTTTGCCCCTCTGGGGCAGCAGATGCCAAAAGCAACATTTCTGCAGGAGCCCCATCCAGGGCTGGCAGGACCAGAGCCACATGGTGTGGCATGGCAAGCATAATGGAGAAGGTCAATCCCATGTTCAAGGTGTGCAGCGTGTTCCTGAGATGGATTCAATCTCACTCTGTTAGGCTGACAACTTTGCTTGCCTGCCTATTTCTCTCTCCTGTATTTCACAGAAAAGATGGTATCCTTTCCTTTTCCTTTCTTTGCTCCCGGGCACAAGCAATCAAGAACAAAGGATGAAAGAAAAATGCAGGGGGGGATGGGGGGGAGTGAGGCGGGGGAGGGACATTTGAGAGTTAGGGAGCAATCTTTAGCAGAGAGAAGATAATTTAAAAAAAAAAAGGAAAAAGGAGATGCAGAGGCTTGGAAAAAAAAAACCCACAATATGCAAATGAGGCAGAACAAAAATCAGAGCTGGGGAAAAATATAAAATCACACTAAACCAACCCATGTCTCCATAAGCTCTCCGTCCCTCAGACAAGGGGATTCCATTGGGGTGAGGGCTCCCAGACACTTCTACCACCCTCCACCTCCAGCAGACACCCATGGCTCACTGCAGGCAGGCAATCTACCCTCTGGGGCATAGCAAAGGAAGGGAAGAGGAAAGAGTAAAGCAATTCTGGAGCAGTGAAAATCCTTGTTTTCTCTCTGAGGTAGGGAGCTGTGGGGCAAACAGAAGCAGCCAGGTGCTTCTAACACGATGTCTGTCAAACAATCTGATTTCAAGCTTCACTGGAGGAGTCCCTCAGCAGCTGCTTTAATCTACTGCAGCACTTTTCCCCCACAGCAGGCTGCATTCCCCTTGTGCCTCCTCCACTCTTCCACCAGGACAGAGGTCCCACAGGAGCCGAGACCTCCATCTCAGCTGGCAGCAGGTTGCCTCACAGACTGAAACACCTCAGGCCATACCACAAGCTAAGGAGGATCAGGCTTGAACTGGAGCTTTCCAAAGGGCATCCAGCTGCACAAGGAAAAGCAGGATTTTGCTCCTGCAGATGACATGCTATTCTTAATGCAGAGCCCTCACACTGCTCAGAGGTGGGTGTCAGCAAAGGTGGCTTCTTCCCTCCAGACCATGGAGTAAATAACTCATCCATCAGCTTGATCATTAGCAACACCGTAGCTGGTGGTGTGTTACGACACACCATAGTGCAGTTACCCTTCTACTCATCATCATTTATTTCTTCTCCTTCCAAGGTATGGCAAAACATCAGTGTGTGCTCCTCAGCTGGGAACAGTGAGAGCTGTAAAAGAGAACTAGGAAGCAGCAGGATTCCTGGCTTTTAGACAAAGTCTGGGGCTGACTCACCTGAAATACCACTTTTTAGCAGCAGGAGTGCTCTCCTTTTCATGTAAACAGCAGCTCCTCTGCTCCAGCTTTCTGTTCTCCTTCCTGTCCACGTTTCTATTTGAAACATTATCTGTTTGTCCAGTTCTGCCTGTGAACACCTGAAGCTAGTATGGGTTGGTCCTAACAAAATATTTTTTTTTTAATCTATCAATATCAGAAATATGGCATTACATTTACTTATTACCAAGGAGCATCAACTTAACTTAGTAAATACTAACTGACTAGAAGTACAAGTCACAGTTGTGTTGCAAAGGCTAGTTAAAAAGCAATTTCAAAAAGCTGACACATTCCACACCAAAGGCGTCTAAGCTCTGGTGGCATGTGTGAAAGCAAAAGCTAAGCCTTGGACTGTATTTTACGAAGGACCATGGATATCAAGGTAAAGTAAACACAGGAAGCTGTGCTGGTATTGAGGGCAGTCAGATGTCTAAGGGGAAAACACCAAGAGAACAAAAATACAGCGGTGAGAGGACAGGGAGAAGAGAACAGGAAGTTTTAGCAGAGATTTCTGCCATGCAGATTGGTAACTCCAATCAACTGCAATGGTCACATGCACCTCCAGAAACCGGAGTGGCTGCAGGCACCGACTGAATTTCCCAGGAGCTCCCTTGCTCCCAAGCGTGACTTCCCCACCCCAGAGACCCATAGGGAGGCAAAGTGAGAAGATGTATGATGTCTCAGTTCACACCTTAGCCAGGTCTGTGTCCCCATCAGTAAGAACTGCCACCACAACTGACACTAATTGGTTCTCTTGTCATGCTGCAGAGGTGACACAGACCACATGGGCACAGACAGGAAGCCTCCCTCTCCGTGGTCCCCTCAGGTCACAGCTAGGTACCCTGGTAGCACAGTGTGCACGCATAGCTGGTGTTGCCACGATGTGTGATGTCTGCTCGGTGAAAAAAGAGCATCACTATCTGGAGCTGTTGAGCCTGCGTCACTCACTGCAAGAAGCGGGGGGTGGGGGGGGGAAGACAACTACCAGCTTAAACCAGATTTTACTGGTAGGAGCATCACCAGAATCCAGGCTCTCAGGGACTTTACAAGGGATCCTGAAACATTACCGGCTGCAGTTGCAGCCTCTGTCAGCCTGGAAAAACAACAATTAGCACACGTGTGCATTAGTGCATGCATGTGTTTGCATGAGCCTGCAGTGAAAACATAAACAGTATGAGGAAGAAAGAGATTGTTGTTTGAAGCTCAAAGAAGGTATTTGTAAAAATCTGTGTGCAACTGAGAATGAAAAGAAGGCCAAAATTACTTTCATCTTTCTGTGAGGCAGAGGGGGCAGGGAATTAAGCACACACACCCCCCAAAGCAATGCCCAGGAAAAATTACGCCGCTTGTGATAAATGCACTTTTCTGGTCCTGTGAAAAAACTGACATAATGAAAATACCTTGAATGCAATTACTGGCACTTGTTTAGCATGGCAGGGCACTGCACTGCCACTGGGCTCGCTCCTCTCTGCTCCCAATTAGCATGCCAAGTACTCCAGCCACACACATGGGCTCACGGGTCAGGGATTGGCGCAGAGGAGCAGCAAACAGCTACCTGCCCACCAATGAGGGAGCGAGAGATGCGCTGGAAAGCTCCAGCTTCCTTCATTTTACATCCTCCCATCCCTATCATACTCTTTTCCTCCACTCCTCCAGGGTCTCTGGAGGCAGTGATAAAAACCGCAAGCTCTCCCCCTCCTCTCTCAGCTGGTCTCATTCACGGCTCATGGCAGACCCGGTTTCCTCTGGGGACTCACTAATGAAGACGGCCAACCTTAATCTCTTTCCCCCTCCCTGACGGGTCGATTTATAGTTCCACGGAGAGTCCTGGATTGCAGCCAGAGGGCTTGACACATTCTTCTTGTTCCAAGACGAAAGGGGAGGGGGGAAGAGACAGGCTTGCGCGCACACACACACACACACTCTAAAGTCACACACACACACACACACACACACTTGTGATTTGGATTCAGCTGGAAGATGCAGCTGGGAAACCTGTTTACCTGTTCCGAAACGGCAGCTGAAGGGAACATTAGCCAACAGTGCCTTTGTATATATGTGTACACGCCAAACATCTTTGTGTTTCCATAGCATCTCTTCCAGCCCAAAGACCCCAAACCACAGGGATCACTCCCTCATCACCAGGATGAAATAAAGCATCAGTTGTGTGCCAGCAGCATTACCCGCGAGTCATTAGGAGAGGAAGCAAATGATAACTTCTCCAGGATAAATGGCGGGGGGAGGGAAAGGGGAAATTTTAGACAGGCAGGAAGTAATGAACTGGAATTTGGCCAGGACACTGAGGTTACTGTCCCCTCATCTCATGAGAAGTGGAGTGGGATCTTTAACAATCGATTGATCAAGACTTTGTCTCTACCTCTCATTCGTAAGAGTTTCCAGTACTGTCTGCAGCTTCTTCAAGAGCAGTGCTGGTGCATGGGCTCAGCTGTGGCTCAGAGAGAAATGCACCCCTCTGGTACCCCCACCTGCCCTTCTACAGCACTGCGAGGCACTGCCTGTACTGGAACTCCTCAGACCTGTCACTGCCACAGCTGCACCTTCAAATGAACCAGAGAGAAGGAGAGACCTGGCGATTTTTTTACAACTGAGCTATGAGGGAGCATCCCTTCCTTTCCCCGTGTGGCAGTCTCTGCCGTAGCCTTGTCGGAGCCCCTGCCTTGGTGCTATTTGTTCAGCTCAGCTTCCCGTGCACACAGCGGGCTGGCCTGCGCTGACAGCACAGCTCTGCTAATAGGGTCAGTCAGTGAGCTACTGCTGCAGAGCCGCAGGGGAGCACACAACACTGGCTTTATTCCTGTAAGACCTATACATTACGTCCTCGCCCCCGCCCCCTCAGGAACCAAGTGGTGGATTTAAAAGGAGCACTGTCAACTCATTTAGGCCCATTATTTTGCACTAGAAGAAATGGGCTTTACAAATCTCAGTGGAAGCACACTCTCATTTCATCTTTAGGTAATCTTGAATGTTTCAATTGCAGGGCTGTAAACCACAATGCAAAAAAGCACAGACAAATAGACCAGATCAGATATGAGACTGCCCAGACACAGAGTTCCCCTTGCCAAGCTGACTGCAGAGCAAAAATAGAAATGAACACTGCACATAATTATAGTATTTTACATTTCCACTGCACTTTCCATTCTGAACAATCCCCAAATGCACGCACATGTGCATGTGTGTGCATACAGAGAGGTAGGACATTGGGAAAATTCACTTACTTCACTAAAACCAAGAAATTGTAGTCCAGTGGTAACAGCTTGTACTGAACCAAAGCCTTCATTAACACAAACACACACAAGCTCATAGAAAATCATTATAATGTGAAACAGGACTAAGCCAAGCCACAGCAATCTGTAGATCAGCAGCTCCAGCACTTCTGCTGCTGCTCAGCATTTCCCCCAAAACAGAAGATTAGCAACTGATCTTTTATTACCTCTCGCCCTCTTGTTTCCCAGTGAAGCCCAAGGTGCCAATTCCACTTTGCTACTGCAGGGCAGGGGCAGCTCTGCAGCTGTCGATCCACAGACTCCCTTTCTCCCGCTGTCAAGTGCTTTGCAGTCTGTAAGCAGGCACATCCCCCAGCCCTGTGGGCTGCAACAGCCCCATTTTGCAGCCAGCAGAGCATCTGAACAGGGGAACCAAAGCCAGGGACAGTGCCCAGACCACAGTGCTCCTCTTTCCCTCCTGACAAAAGAGCCCATACCAGGAACAAAGGCCTGTTCTCTATTTTGTACCACCCAAGATGCTCTGAGCAAGGATGAAAAGAGCCAGGAAAGAACACTTGAAGATAACCAAGAGTAGAGACCTGATGCTCTAGCAGAAACCTTCGACTTTCTCAGGAGGCTAAGAGGCAGAGGAGAGAAGTGCACACACCTCAGCCTGGGATGCTGGGTCACTCCTTTCTCTTTCCTGTGTGTCTGTGGCAAGTCAGTCTCATCTTCCACATATTAAGTATCTCACAGTAGTTTTAAACTCCCATCTGAGCACACAGGCATTTCAATGCTGGTATGTGGCCAAGCACATGAAGAATGGGGGTAGGAAGTTCAAGAGGAGACAGAGAAGGAAGCAGCTCTGAAGCACTACAAAAACGAACTAATAGGTCAGAAGCAGGGAAGGAAACAGTCTGAGGTTATGAAATGATATAACAGCTGGCTTGAGAACACCAGGTTGGTGGTTTTTTTAAAGAAAAACAGGAACCTCACCAACAAAACAACATAATCAAGTGCAGTACACAACTACCTGTTCAGGGAAGAGCCTTAGCCCTTACACGAGCACGAGGCCAATATCTGCCTTTAATGCCCCTCAGAAGAATCTGTTCACTCAGCAACATGCTGCAGTAATGTCTAAAGCTCAGTGAATGACTGGCCCATGCCTCTCTTGGCAGATATTCTGGGGCAGAAAGATATTTTGTCAAGGACACTGCAACAACACCCTCCCCAGTACTTAAGGAAACAGTCATGGGATTGCCATCATCCAGAGAGGACTCCAGATTTTAATAAGGTCACATCTGAAAGAGCCCCACCTATTAAGCTGCATGGAAGTCAATTTATCGACCTCAGCACACGAAGTTGCGGTTGCAGGGTGTGTAGGTAATTCATACCTGATGCTCAAGGCCATCCCCTCTGGCTAAAAATGGGAGACCAATGCGATTTCTTAAATGTAATTTAATTTAGTAATCCAGTGCTTTATTCAGAAATGCAAAGAAGAGCCTGGTTAAAACACGATTTTTATTTTGACAATGTCACTTTAACAACAAATAGCTGGCTGCTCAGTTCCCTTAGCAGGAGACAGCAGGTGCTCAGCTGGCTGATTTAACAGCAGCCACAACTGCCACCACGAGCTGCTGGGTGCAGTTCACAGGCTGTAATTCCCAATTCCCCTGATGTAGATTCCCAAGGAGGGGGAAGGGCTAAGGAAGTGAGAGGAAAGGCAAGGGGGTGAGTTTAGGGTGAAGTGTTACTGAATTAATGAACAAACCTCACTGACACTTCCCTGGGGCATCCTCACTAGCCTGATGGGCACTTAGGTCAGCTGCCTTCCCCCAGCCTTGTGTGCACACCTTCCTGCATAGGGGAATTAAAGTCCTTTCACCCCTCCTTCCCTCAGGAAATAACATGCCCACTTTTTACATGCATGCAACACCAACAAGATACTCCGTGATCTTCAGAGACCTTCCCCAATGGCCTCATTTTATGGAAACCAGTGTCCTCAGTAAACAACTGGAGAGCTGGAAGACCATGTTGTACAGCCTCGTGCCTACAGAAAATCAGAGCTATGGAAATGCATCTTAGAAGAGGGTATGGTACAGCTCGAGGCCTGTGGCAGAGATTGTTAGAGACCGTCTTACAATCATCTTTAAAATTAAAAATAGACATGTGCATGTGACTTCGTGGTTTGGTTTTTGTTGCAGTTTGGCAATTGTATTTTTTAAAGCATACAACATAAAAACGTCAAGACCAAAATTCTTGCCATTTCCTTTACCTCACCCATCTTGCCCATTCAGCAATTAAAGTTTTTTCTAGACTGAAAGACTATGAGAATTGGTGGGCCAAGAAATGGTATCTCCTGAACAGCGAGAAGTTGAAAGCTGTGTTGTTGAATGGGAATGGGATTTTACTCAGCTCACAACAAATTCTGGATGGTCTTCACTTGATTTTGCTACTGTCTATACCAAGACTTGAATTTATTGAGTTATTTTAAGCTGCAGAAAGGCAAAATTCTCCTACCTACAATTAAAGTATTAGAGCTCACAAAGACATCCATTATACCTCAGTAGCAGTTCTCTAAGGCCTCCAAAAAATTAGAACACAGAGCACACATTACTCTTTATTGCAGCCTTAGATATATCAGGCTTGATGACAGTACCATTTTTTAAATCCATTGCGATGGGGTGAATGGGGGAGATAAACTGGTACAAGCCTAGTTTAGAACAAACATTCCCTTTGGGTCATCTGTAAAACTAATCTAGACCTAACACTAGAAAGCACGCTCAAGGACAAACAAAATCCTTCCACTTTCTTTATAAGCATGCTATCAGTGGAAGAGGTTTGAGTAAAAGTAATAATATATCAGTGTATGAGCCGACTGTTATTGTTGGCTACTCAAGCAAAGTAGGACGTCAACAACTCAGAATTTACAGGGCTGGGAGCCTGGTGGGTCCCTGGTTTTTATTTTGTGCCAATTCGCATTCACTCATGCTCCTGGGTAAGTGATGATGCCGTCAGCAACCTCAGCCCAGCTGGAAAAGTGGGTTAAGAAAGCAGTGGACACTCATCAAAAACTAGGTCTTGCCTGCAGAGGGGTACACAGGAGAGGCAAGCTGAAGCACTTTAAGTGGATGGGTAAAATGACATAAAACACCTGTATGGACAGATTTATACAGAATGCGAATGTATCCCTGATTTGCCTGCTTCACTACTAAACCGATTTTTACTAAATCAGCTGAAAGTTAATTTCAATCTAAATAAGGGTATGGTCAGATTAGCCAAGCAATTGGGTCAGGGCAGACTAACAAGTTGTTGTCCTTTCAGACAGATATCAGTAACTCACCATATGTGCTTCCAGTCTTCTGCAACACAAAGAAACTTACAGTATTCTCAGAGAAATTGCCCACAAATTGTTTTTGTGAGACTTAAAAATCAGAGGGGCCAGTTTGGCTGGGAGTCAGCAATCTGGTATGTTGGCAAGGGCAGGCTACAAAGGATATCCCAATAGTTGCCAGTCTAGCACTATTTCTTGGCTCCAAAATTAAATAGACATCAAATTCTTAGTTTTCCCCCAAAAACACAGCTTTGACCCTGTACGGATGCTGCCTCGGGAACACCCAGAGAAGTTGCCACCAAGAAGAGGCATGTCTGCTGTGGGACGTTTTCCAGCCACTCAGAAACAAGAAGCCAGGCAAGGGCTGTTGCCAATTCACACACACTACTCCAGGACTGGGCAGTAACTCAAGAAAATTGCTCCCTGACATCCTCCCAGCAGTGACCCCAGCCATGTACCTGCCTCAAGAGATGCTAGCATGCCTTTATGGCTTTGTCAAGAGACGCCTCACATGTATTGGCTTCTTTACTTGGAGAAGGGCCCACCAAGCCACCTGGGTTCAACACCGGGTGGACAGATCTCCTGTAAGTGGACATTGAGAGATGAGCTTGTCACTGAAATACAGAGCTGGCACAGTACCTGTTTCTTGAGGAACAACAAGTTGCTGGCAGCAGGGAAAACCCTAGTTCGGTGTCTACCTGATTTTCAGTCCTTCCTGTCCTGGGGTTACATCATCCTTGACTGGAATTTTGTAAGAATGAGAATACAAGGACAGAGAGAGATGTCACTGCTCCCCCAACCCTCCTGCACCAGGAGCTGGCTGGGTGTGGACTCAATCCATTGTACCTGACCATACCAAAACCCTTCCAGCCACTCTGCCAGCATGCCATGAGTGCCATTCTCTCGTGGCAGTTCCATCTATCAGTACACATGAAGTGCCAGGGCTGCTCACTGTTCGCTCTCTCCCCCTCACCAGGGCTATGCAGCATTAATGTTTCACTGGCAGCTCTCACTCTTCTCACAGCCCCATCAAGTACATCTCTGCTCTGACCTACTGCCCCAGGCAGCTGGCTCCTGACCCCCAGAACCCACAGCTGCCCCAGCCTGGCTGCCCCTCAACCCCAGCTGTGCTCTGCATGCCTTTGGAACAGGAAAGTAGCAATACCCCTCACTGCCCCAGGCAGCTGGCTCGGAACACCAGACTCATCCTGCCTGCAGCTTAACTGGCATATTAAGGCTGGAAGGGGAAAATGCCCAGCACCCGCCCTGCACCCCTGCCAGCCCCCTCCCTTCCCCTGCCTGCCACCATAGCGTAAACCCTTTTGTTTCTCAAAAATATTTCTCTGCAGAAATTCAGCAATTATTTCAGAAAAATCTCGCCCCTCACCACTGGTAGAAATACCATAGTCTGAGACAGTAGCTCTCTTGATGATTGCAGACAGTGGAATATTCCAGAAAAAAAGGAAGATTTGGGGAGGGGGAGGGGAGGAGGTATCTGGGATCCAATCTTTCTCTCCCTGCCAATCCCCTCCATCTCTAGCAGATTTCATTTTTATCAACAGGATTTCTGTGAAATTTTCACTCAATCCTCCCTCTCTCCCATTTCAACTCCCAGCTAAGCTCAAAGGTGCACAAAAATAACGTGCTGCCACCCTTTTCTTGCAGGCTGGACAAATAAGTCCTCAGCTAGCCACATGGAAGCCATTAAAAATATATTAACATACCCAGCAGGGTCTGTCACTTTTTCTTTTTCTCCTCTCCCCCCCTCTTCTTCTTAAACACAGAGAAGGAAGAAATCTTGCCACAGTAACAAGAGGTTTTCATCAAGTCTCATTACCTCAAGCGCAGCCGCGCACCACAGCCCCCACAGAGAACAGCCTTTGGTTCCCTCTGCCATTAAAGAAACAAAGATCTTAAACAAAAATTAAACCCTGGACAGCATGAAGTTGGGAGCACATGAATGGATCAGGCAGGGAAGGGTATGAGAAAGCCAAGGGGATGAGCAGGAGCAGAGCCACCAGACAGGGCTCCACTCTAGCAGCTCCGGAGGGATGGGGCAGGTTAAATGTATCCCACAGAGAAGGGCAGAGGGAAGCATTTTCAACATTTCGAGCCAGCATCAAGGTATGCTGTATTTCCCACACTTAGTGACACAGCAACATCCTGGAACATTAATAAGGCTCAGGGTGAAACCAGACCAGCAATAATGATAAAAAAGCACAAAGCTTTGTCTCAGTCTGTGATGTTCCATGAAAGGATGATTTTGCACACTTTGACACATGTCCATTTTTACTCCAGGGCGTCCTCATCCCTTCCAAACAGTATCATGTCCCATGCATCCTGGAGCGACTGCACAGCACATCTTAACCTGCAGCAGCTGCTTTAAGCCTGAAGCAGGTGGCCGCTGGTCTTTAATAGCTCGGGAGGAGGGTTTGAAGGGCGGAGGCAGTAACTCTACATTTAAACAAGGGATTTCTATACCAGGGGGTTGTTAGTCAAAGGGCTATCAAGTCAAAGTGCTCTTAAACTGTAGTTTTTCAAGTATTTATTTGAGCAAATCGCTGGGTTAAGCAGCTTTCCTCTCCACCTTGGCTACTTTAATCCAGATCAATTCCCTGATCCAGTTCAATGTGCAGCAGCACGTTCAGCTGCACCGGCACAGCTGAACAAGTAGCTGAGAAGCAGCAGCAGGAACTGCTGAAAACAACCCTCATAAAACTACACCCTCGGATTCAACAGGCATGACACTTAGACCCAGGGGAGCAAGACAATGCATGCAAACCCCATGAAAACAAAGGGAAGAGGGATACTTCATACATGGTTAACAGGGAAGAGATGAGCTGAGTCAAAGAGGACACAAACTAACCAAAAATCTGGCGACAGTGTGGCCATGTTTTATGCACATCTAGACAAGACATAAGTTTTATTTCTCCCATGGTGGAGGAGAAAAGCAAAAAGCTCTCCCTTGTGAAACAGGCAGTGCAGTCAGGAAAGGCAGAGCTTGCAGAAGAACCAACAATGGCAAAGCACCATTTGGAAAGGTGGACAAAGACCTCTGAGGATCAAGGAGGATAGGAACCCACAGCTGGTGAGGAGTAAGAACTGGGTGAGGATACCAGAGAAATAACTCACTTGCAGAGCAGTGAGGAGCAGAAGGGAGCCAGGACATGAACTGGAGGACACAGAGGCAGGATCAGGATATAGAGGGTCCATGCTGGGTACAGAGGAGGAGATCAGGAGAAACACTAAGAAAGCTACTTCACATCTCTGCGTCACAACTATTCTGGTTGTGAACAGTTTAATGGGTCATTGTCCAAACAGTTCATACACCCCCTGGTTCTGAAGTAATTACATCCATTCTTTAAAAAGACATCACATAACAAGGTCTACCAAAATTATAGAAGCAGATAGGAGTACTGACTGTACTAGAAACCAACTAGAAAATAGTGTCAATTTCATAATGATACAATGCAAGTCAAAGATACATTTGTCTCTGCAGCACTGAAACGTGCTCTACTCATCACACCTTGGAAAGGGAATGCAAGAAAGTGAGGAGGTTCAGCAACAAAGAGAGGAGACCTGAAAAGTATCAAATATTTTCATCAAGTCCACATGGGCAAAACAACAGCCATGTGCTGTGGAGTGAAGTCTTCTAGTGCCTCTTTACTATAGCACATACTAGGGCTGTGACACCGGGTGCATGCTGCTCTCCCCAGGAAACCTGTCCATCTGCTCACAGCCAGCCACCACAACCTGGCCTAACTGCCACCAGCCTAGGAAGAGCCACTCCTTGAGGAGCGAGCAAGGCAGACTCTTCACCCACAACTGCCAAATTGGATACACTGCATACAGAGTCAACATTGCTGAGCCTCATGGTTGGTATTTCCACACCCTCACAGACGAACAGCTTGGCTGGGTTGCTCTTCCCTGCTGCTTCAACACAGACATCACAAACTCTGTCATGTAAAAGAAATCAAAAGCCCTGCTGTAGACTGATTGCACGAAAATACCGGAGTCTTACCCACACTTTTGCATTTGACAGCAACACAATTAGGTCATGGGATAGCTGTGCTGTAACAGATTCCTTGGACTTGGCTCTAACCAAGGTAAGAGACAAACATGAATGCTGCTTCAGCGTGTATTTCCTTACTTGCCAGCAGCCTGGATTCTTGAAAACGGACTCAGATGACGAGTCCATCTCGGATCACAAGTCAGGCCCTTGATGTGGGCTTCCAGATCTCAACTTCTGCAACAGCCTCCAACAGCAGTGCTAAGGACAGAGGAGTCTGAGCCAAGGTACAGCTGCCTACAGTTGAAACAGGTCTATAATAAATGCCAGAGGAGAAGAAGGGGCAGGCTCTAGGCAGCACATGCAAGGAAGGCACTGGTATTGATGCAGGCTAAGGTCATCCCAAGGACCAGCAGTCTGACACCCATGATTAAAGCCCAATTAAGAAATGTTTCCTGACAGAAAAGTCTATTAGGCTGTGGAACAGGCTCCCACGGGAAGTAGAAGAATCCTCATCCCACTTCTCTGTAAGGAGTGATGGGACAGGCAGTAAGGCATCAAGCCCTAAGACTGGCGTGACTGATACAGAAAGTCTTGTAAGATGCCTCAGGAGTAACACAAACTTTAGAAATTCCCTCTGCCCCTCCTGCAAAACATCTCCTCCACAGTTCTGCCAATACTGCTGCTTGCAAGGCAGCACCACGGACTACATCACTGCAGCCTGGGTCATTTCACCTATTTGGAGGAATGGGGCTTCTAACCCACAGCAGAAAACTAATGTATGCTACAGCACAGTCCTGCCAATGGCTGCACCCCCAAAACCAATGGGGTGATGGTAGCACAGGACAGGAATGAGATGTGAGGAAATAAGAATCTCTTAGGCCATGCTACAGGCATCTCTATACTTAACTCTGTCTGCATGAAATAATGCAAAGAAAGGCAGTGGAGGATGCAACTAGGATGGAGGGTGTTTACTAAACTGTGACTGAGTATGGTCAGACTTGTGTAACAGGATATGGCCTAACATATATGGAGATTATCTTAATTTACAGCAGACAATGTCCCTGTTGATAATACACACAGTATCAAGTAAGTTTCTGACACATTGGACTGGCACTAACTTAAGTGTTTGAGATCTGAAAGACTGTCTTAATTTATACTTTATTTAACGTTTCATTGCACCCCTTACATATTTCCTTTTTTCTATTTTTTAATGCGAAAAGATTAACTTGGTTTTGAACTGTGCAGATCAATAGGAATGCTTACTTTGCCGTATTTAATGCTAGCAGATGCCTATGTCCTATTTGGTTTGTGGTTTCCTTGTTGTTATGATTTTTGAGGGGTTTTGGGGCTTTTTCTGTTTGGGGATGTGGGGAAAAGAGATGTTAAGGGTTCAAAAATTAATGTTTCACAAAGTTCAAAATTAATGTCTCAACTTGTAACACACTTCCCCACTCCCACAATACTGGCTGCAGAAGCTACCCAGGGCTGACACCACTCATGAAGCTCCATATGGTACTGCTTCTCCTCATTTCTCCTCAGCCCAACAAATTTGGCACTGCTCAGATTTTCCTGGTCCTGGAGAAACAGGAGAGATTCCAGCAATTCCAGTTTCTCCTTCCTTTGCTTTTACATAGCTCCCATGGTGCCATCTGAGAAAAACCTATTGTAATGGCAAAGCATAAAGGCAAACTTGTCTGAACACCCTTGGCAGTGTAGTTTTTCATACTGCATTCATTAATGGTAACAATTACTTATATTGCATTAGAGTTGAAGAACTTCAGTAACATCAGGGCACCTCAAGCTCAGCACCACTTACACATACACCAACAAATGTCTGTGCCTGACTAACAGTGTAGTGAAGTTTTTTAAGGTAGAAAGGCTTCAAAACAGATTGTCATTTTAAAGTACCCCTGAGTTGACAACAGTTTGTACAATTATCACAAACCACTCAAAAAAGGCTTCCAGTACACCTGGGAAGCGACCACATACACAGTAAGTACCCTGTATGCACCATAACTCAGCAAGTGCTTTTTGCAGCTCCCTTCTACACACAGTCATGAAGGATATAGATCATTACAGCCTCCAGCTATAGAGCTTTAGCTCAGAGAGTAGCAGCTCACACTTTCAGCTCTGGAGATCCCCAGTTCAATCTGCTGCATGTCAGCCAAGAGGGCAGCTGTCATATAATTACAGCCACAACTTTGCATGTGAAAAAGTAGGGAGAGCGAACAGAGATCTTATTATAGAATTCTAGTTGCAACCTGCTGAACAGCTCCCTATTTAAAGTAACTTCTTGTAAAGAAGAGGGAGAGGGGGCCAAAAAAAAAAAAAAAAAAGGAAAAAGAGGAAAGAAAATCTTTCAACTCAGCTTCCCAATTCCCTCTGTTTTGCGGAACAAACCAGTGCTGCTTTGCAGTCTTTTGTTCCAAATGCATATGTACATTAGATGAAACACACAAGTGCAGAGCCAGGAGTAAGGTTCCTGGCTTATCAGTCCAAAAAAGAGAAAAAGGAAAAAAAAATTCTCATTGCTGCAACTGAGGCATCTGAAGTCCAACAAGGCATCACAGTTTCTTCCTGAACTATAACTATCCCGTAGCAGCCAACCCACTTAGTTATTCAATTTAAGTATTAAAATTTAAGATCAAGAAATCTGAAGTCATTTGCATCCTGTTTTCTTCAAGCTGTACATACAAGCTCTTAGGAAGATTTAACAGAACAGAGAATCCAGGAAAAGAGCATGTTTGAAATACAAAGGTACAAAGCACAGTGAAAAATTCACTCTCAAATTAAAAGTTATTTAATGAGTGCAACATAAAACAATAAGATCAAGTTTCTTCTTATCCATTCAACTTTCTGCAGATCCTTCTGCACAGAGAGTCATTTTTGAGCCAAACTTTCTTCCAAGCCAAGACAGTAAAAAACTACATTTGAAACAATGTAATCCAGTTTTGAAGAAACTGGGGAAAAAAAATCTGTTTTCCCCCCAAAACAATTCTAGAAACCTATTTGAAGCTTAAGATACAGATTTCTTGCAGAACATTGTTTTCTCCTCGACAGTTCCATCCATCCATCCATCCATGACCCAGCAGTACAAAACCTGTGGGTCTCCCACTGCATGAGCTGAATCAACCATTTTGGACTGCGAGTAACAAATGGGAGCTAACTCTCCAACTTCCTGCAAACTACTTACCTGCTTGCTAAATACCACTTAAGTGGACTAATCTGACTCAAACTGTTCAGTACCTGCCTGCAAGAACACACGCTTGCTGAAACACCTCAACTAGTTCATGCATTCTACACCACTGGCCCTCCCTGAAACACGCTGCCATGCTTCCAACAAGATTTGAAGAAGTACCTGGTTTCCAGCCAAGCTGGAAGGTGTTCAGGTAAATGGTAATGCCAAGCACAAACTCGCAACAGTAAACTCCAGAGCAGAATTCAGCAACACTTTGTATTTAAACAGGTTGAGTTCTCTGGTGACATCCTCTCATTAGCCTTGTTTCTGAAGACCCATTCTCATTTGGCTCAGTCTTCTGCTTCTCCCTTCAAGCAAGACCTACTCAGGAAACACACAAACTAGCTGACCATCTCCCTCCCTTAAGAAGAGAGTAAGGGAGAGAATAAGGGACACGAAGCCCCGTTTTGAAGACAGTTACATGCAGCTTCAGCAGCACAGATGCATTTGGGCTTGATTATGGACATGCAGCAAAACCCTGGCTGGGGCTCATCCCACAGGAGGAACCCATAAAAAAATGCACCTTCCACTCACCTCCTGCAGCCAAGGAAAGCTCACAGACATCCGAGCCACAATTGTCCAACTGCTTTTGTTGGACATCAGTCATCTCCCTATGCTATTTTCTGGTATTTCTTCTGCGAATTCAGCACAGCTAAAAGGTTCCAGATAGACATGATCTGAAGAACCAAATCCTCTGCCTACCTTGAGAACACATGCAGAGAGAACTGCAGCAAAACTTATACATACTTTTCTCATCTCTTCCAGCCTCCCAAGGCTGAAATGACTGACAAAGGTCCAAAATGAGGAACACACATAAATTATTAACACTGCACTAGTAGTCTCACTGTTGCTGTAACAGTCTAAAGACTTAACAGAGTCAGGCTCTGCAGGGAAATACTACTTTCCTTCAAAATAATTCATTCAGGAAACTTACAGAGGACAAAAGAATCACTGCAGCACACTCTGTCAGATCCCTCAGCTTTAAGACCCTTCATTTTTAAAGCAAAAGCAATTTTAACAAGAACAGGAAATTGATGTGAAGCATAAGAAGCTTCAGATTTCAAGTGAGCAACACTGGAACATCATTACTTCTGGACACAAATCCCAACACACACATCTTCTCACGCCTGACCTGGAAAGCCCATCCCACTTCTGAGAGCCAGGTAAGTGTTCTGTTTCTGCAGCCTCTCTGCTGGAACAGCCAAGTGGCAAGCCAGTGAGAAGACAATGGGGAGCCACGCTCTACCAACTGGAAGGAAGCCAAAAAGCCACTTCAGTTTGTTTCTTGGATTGCAACCTGTGCTTTACCCATGCAAGGCTCCAGATTCACATTCCCACCAAGCTTTTATTTCATTCTAGGTCTCATGCAGTACCTGCTGCCACAGACACAGCTTCCTACTGACATATTCGCCTCCTCTCCCTTGTTGCAAGGGGAACAGTTTATGTAGGGGTATTAGTCTGTTTTATATTAATTTCAAGAACTAGGACAAATAACCTGTATTTTGACATTTCTGAAAAATTATAAATTATTTTCATCTTTCTTAGTAATCAGAATAGATTTACTTTTCATTTAAAACATGAATTTTCCCTCCCAAAATATCTGAAGTAGTCACTGAAATGTTTTCTTTACCAAAGCCTGCAAAGCCTCAAAACTATTAATAACATTTTGAATATAAAGAGGCACAACTTTGTTCCATACCAACAAAAAAAAATAAATCCCAGTCAAGTTTTCACACAATGAAGCAATTAATTTTTAAACTAGTACTTTCTACTAAAAGTTCTCACATTTAAAAACCCAGAAAGGCTTCCAGTAAATCTAGACACCAATGGGGACAAAGAAAAAACAGACCCTACCCCCAGCTGGATGGCATTCCTCTCTTTGGGTGCAATGTGGTAACATTTGATTGACGCATCTGATCCATTCCAAAACTCCAGGCGTTGTTTTAATCATCAATGGGTAGAATCCTATTAATTTTCAGGGAAAAAAAAAAGAAAAATAGAAAAACAGAGTAGAATATGGATACAGGACACAGAGCACTTCACATTTGTCTAGCAGATCCAGCTGATTTAGCTAGATCTCTATAATCAACAGATTGAAGACGGAGTTGATGACAGAAACTCACATCTACCAGCATAAGCCCCTTTTCCCCTTCCACCCTCTTTCAGTCATCTCAGCTCAACCCAGTCTCTCAACACAACCTGGAACATTAGCCCCATACCAAAGGAAATGAAATAGGAACAGGGAAAGGAGTGGGAAGAGATAAACCAGGGTAAATAGGGATAGCATGATAAGCCTATTGGCATGCAACCAAGATCCTACACAGGCCCTTGCTACAGCAGAAAACAGGAGATCAAGCACGTACGAGGAGACAGCGGGAGAACAGATGTGGGAAGAAGGTTCAAGTGTCCCCGGGCTCAGAGGGTAAGAAATGGCAGCAGAGCACAGCAGTGAGCCCCAGCACACACAGTGAACTCAGCCTTCAGCAGCAGCACCAGGTGACCCACTAGCTTGGTGTCTGCCATCATAGGCACTTTCAGTATATCAATATTGATATTGCATGGTACGAGCAATGTCGTGAGAACCTTCCACATCAACTAAGGCTTCCCAGTCTACCCATAAACTTACTCGGCTATCAGCCAAACCCAGATCCACCAATACTAACCACTTTTGCTCTGAAATAAGCCTCCACTTACACTCTTGCAAAAAACAGTCACTGCTGTTTCATTTCAGTGCTGATGAGAACTGCAAGCCCTAAGGACCCACAAACATAAGAGGCGGCACAATTCTAAAGGAATTTACCCATTCCAGAAGCAGACAGAAGGTGAGCATCTGACCCTTCTGCCTGGCCAACCGACACATCAGACCAGCCCACACATCAGACTAGCCCACATCCCATTCAAATGAACCTGGAGACTGGTACCTTCCCACTAGAAGTAGAAACCTGGTGAATGGTCAGCAGGACATCAAGAAAATACTCCTGGTCTAGCTGACCAGCTGCCTGTTTGGGAACACAAGCTGCATGAAGGTCTTCGGACTGCCTGCTGTTCCTTGGTTGTTCCTTATATCTGTTCTGTGTTCCCAAGTCTCAGGAGGATTACCAGCAGAGAAGTGCTGGGGTGAGGAAAAGTAGAGAAGGCAAGAACAAGCTGATGCACTGCAAAGGGAAGGAAGTAGCAGGTTGAAGATGGGATTTTACAGTAGGAAAACTGGTTGCTAGAGTTTAGAGCAGAATCTGGGGGGAACAGGAGGTGCTGGTCACAGAAAAGAGGCAGGCAAAGGCTTGCTACTACAGGGAACAGGAAAGGCCTGTAGCCCTGGGCTGATAAATCAGATATTGTTGCCAAAGTCTCACACAAGTCCCTAAAGCCTCTAGCATTGACTGGGGGGCTCAGCAACAAGCAGGATCTGCCACAAGTATGTCCACCCAACAGCTTCAGGTAGTCACTTCGGGTATCTCAGGCCCAGACCATTAAGTGCCCTGATGATATGGACACAGACCTTGAATTCCACATAACAGGTCACGTGGAACTCGCACAATGAGAAGGAGTCGCTGCTTTGCCCAGCCGACACAAGGACCACACAGCTGCAGCTCGTGCCTCCCTTAGGCTCTTCAGAGCCAGCGGCTGCATTCCCAGCCAGCCTGCCTTTGTAACCAACCCCCTGCCCGCCAGGAGGGCCTGAACCCTGCACCATCAGCAGTGAAAGCACAAACCTCCACCTCATGCTCTAAATAATTAAACTCCGTGGGAGCATCAACAGACTCATAAAGCTCTTACACAGACCAAGCCAGTCATTAATGGGGGTCAAAGATGAGTGCCCTATTTTTTTTTAAGAGCGCTTTGATGCGTGGAGAGAGTGGTGAGAGGAGATCTTCATTACCCTTCTCCGATAAATTTTTCCTTTCCTGGCTATCAACACCTCCTACTTCCACCCAAACCCCATGCCGCTGGCAATCATGTGGACAGCCAGAGACAATTGGATGGAAGGTGTGTTTGGATGACATCTGTGCTAGCTGGTCACCTGCAAGTAGGGAAGCAAGGGGCCTTGCCGGGCAAAGCCAGGCTCTACTAGAGGCTCAGCTGGTGCTTATTACGAGGTTTGGGTTTCCCCGGGGCCAGTGCAATGCTTAAAGTCATGCAAACCACAACCACACACACCGTCTCCCCTACAGCAAGGCACGGAGCAGAGCACAAGGCAGTAAAATATGTCAGGATTATTAGCTTGGGCTCAGAGCCAGAGCTGGGAGCTGCCACAAGGGTAGAGAGGCTGCCTGCAGCCCTGCAGGTCAGCAGGAAGGAAGTGGAAGTCCCCTGACAGGCAAGGAGAGGCAGAACGCAGGAAAGGCAAGCCATGGCTGAGAAAAAGTCACAGAAACACTAGTTTGACCCACCCCTTCTAGCCTTAAAATACACACATACATACATATATATATATACATACATATACAAATGTGACCTTCTTGCTCCTGTGCTTTGTTCAGACATTTTAAGGAGAGGTCTGCTCTTCCCATTCTATCTACATTCCCTAGATCCATACCAGCTTTGGAAATGGTTTCTTAGACTTTCCATCAATGAAAGCCTTAGGTGGAAAGAAAGGAAAGCAGGCAGTTTTGGAGAAAGGATCACCACAAGACAGAAACACCCCAAGCAGCAGGCACAGGTGTTGGATGCTCTGTCGGCAGCTCCAATTCTACCTCGCACCAGCCTAGCCTCCACCTGCTTTCTCTGCCGCATTTTACTTTGTGTGGAAGTGAGGTCCCAGACTGGAAGTGGCTCCAGGATCTCTGCTACTGTGCCAGAAAGTGACTGGTGTAGAAAAGCCAGCTTCTCTTTGTTAATTATAAGTAGAACTGATAGATGCCCGTTTTTACAGGAAAAAAAAAAAAGAAACAAAAAAAAAAAAAAAAAAAAAAACTTCTCCCAGGAAGAAGAAGAAACCTTCTCACAACAAGCCCCAGTACAAAAGCAGCAGCTGTTACTTCCCTTATTCTTGGAAATAAGGGGGGAAATAGCTAGGACTCTTGAGCCTTGGCACCTCTTCCCTCTCACCTCTCAGCCCTTTGGCTACCAGAGCTCCTGTTACTATTCAGGGCAGAAGTGCCCCACAGGGCACACATTCCAGGGGGCTGAGCCATCCCACGTGGCCAGGCTCAAAATGGCAGACAGGGATGAATAGGATAATTAGAAAGTACAACAGCAACCGCAACATAAAAACAAGCAGCTTCTATTACAAGAAACAGTTCTATGGCATGGTTAGATCCATCACCCCATATGCTGGGTTGTGGTGGTGCCTCAGGAGCCTGCTGCTATTATCTGCTTGCAATCACATTTCAGCCCGTCTTTCTGCTTAATGCTTGAAAAGCAAAGCTAATCAGATTCGCTCTCTCTGCTTAATGTCTCCAGTTCTCAAGCATGCTCTATACTGCTTCAACTGATGTTCAACTAACACTAGCCAGGAGCATGCAGTACAAAAAAGAAAAAAAATGGAATTACCTATTAATTTTAGTCCTTCTTTGCACCTATTTTGTCTAAAATTTCTTCTACGCTTGATCTTTGCGAACAAAAGTCAGGAAATTCCCATTTCCCCCTCTACACCACACCCGGCTCCCATATGAGTTCCCTTCTTCAAACTGCTCCTCCAGTGGTATCTGGGCAATGAATTATAGCACAGACCTCTTAGGCTTCCCTCTTGCTCTCTGGAAGAGCTTTTTAAAATATTTGCTGGCTAGGAACCTCCAGATTAGGATGTCTTCCGCTGGCACGGCAATAGCCCCTCTTTGTTAATCTATCTGAAATGACCATCACATGCTCTGCTACTCCCTCTCCCTCCAGTACTATTTAATTACTACAGTCCTACATGGAAACTCTAACGTGCTCTCAGCATTTCAGGTCTGAGGATAAACAGGACCCCAAAATGGCTGCTTTTTAGCTGCATTCCTTTGCACTCCAAAGGGCAGCTGGAGCATTGCTGGAGTCAGCTACAATACCTGGATCTTTGTTAGAGCAACCATCACAAGAGCAGATAAGCTTCCCCCAGACAGGGCAGGTTGCATGAAAATTCAGCAAAGTGATCCAGGAAATCCAGGAAGAGACTGGCTTACAGGAACACCCATCATCATGAGGAAAAAAGTCACCCATTACAAGCACAGTAGATTTGCCAGAAAAACAACCATTAAAAAAAAAACAAAACAGCAAGTATTTACATGAGACGAGAAAGAGATGTAGGTGGAAGACAAATCTGCCAGGATACATATCTCTATCCAGGAGGAGGGAAAAAAGGGGAGACTGCAGAGATGAAACCCCGGACAGCCCATCAGCTCTGCATCTGTACACATTCGCCAGCTAATACCCACTACACCAAACAGAACAATGGCAGCTCCAGAGAAGACCCCGATTATCCAAGCTCCTCCACTAACATCTTCCCCAGAGGCTGCATGCATGTGCAAAGGAATGGAAAAAAAAACATACCTCTCAATGAGATTACTTCCAGCATTTTCTATATTGCTCCCACTCTTACAAATGTGTCTTTAAAAAAAAATATTGCAGCTGGCTTATAAATGTGTCAGTTAAAAAAAAAAAACCCAAAGATAGCCTTGAAAACAAAGACACTTCGTAGTCACCATATCCAGTGGCATCATTATTTAATATCAATGCACTGATTCTTTCCTTTATTCACTCCATCCTTGGAACACAAAACCACTGTAACAGCCACCCAGTGTATAATCTTACCATTCAACACGACACAACCCTACAATAGCCTTTCTTTTGCCATGTCTTCGGCTACCAATGAGAAGAATTTAGGTTTAAATGCTTCAAAAACCCAACCCAACTACAGTACAGCATGAAACCAATCTCTAACTCTCAAAGCTGGAGCCAATTCTCTCATCCCTCCCTATGACGTTCCTTATTTGAAAATGGCTGCACAAACATTTCTAATTTGTGCACCATACCAATTGCAACCTGCCCCTCCTGCCAAGTACAGCTGCTGGGTCAGTCCACACATGCACAGGCTCACTGCATCCTGCTGCTTCTGGCACACTGCTCTTCACTGACATCATCACCTTTGTGCTGTAGAAAATTCACCAGACAGGCACTGTTTATATTCCTTTAGCCATAAGGCAATTGCTGTAGGCCAACAGATGCCTCCATCTCATCTCCAAATGCACACTCCAACCTGCACTGTGCCCCTGCTAAGCAGATGCTTGAGCACGTGTCTCGCTGGACGCATGTCCTCTCCACAGCCAGCACGGGCTAATGCAGATACACCAAAACATCAGTGGCACAGCCAAGGCAGAAACACCACCCCTGCCAGTCAGCAGAAGCAAAGTTTGCCTTGGCCAGCTCCCATGGAGCCTGAGCTTCATCTCACCCCAGGCTTCATCGCAAGATAGCACTATTCTACAACACCACAGCCATGTCCCGCAAGGCCTTCCCAATTTCTGCTAGTGTCTGAAAATTAGTTAGGCAGTAGCACCTGGAACAACTGCAAGCCACAGTTCAGAGAAGGAGAGACTTCCTCCTGGTGCCATGGTCCCCAGCTCCAGGCACGGCTCACCACGGCATGCAGAAATCTCTCCCAGCGTTTCCTCTCTTTGTCATTTATCCCAGACCACCTGGTCCCACCAGCTCCAGGGTCTCAGTCCAAACAGCCGCCATCACTAGGTTTGGAGGAAGAAGATCTTCTACAAACTTGGCCTACAGCTATCCCACCAGGCAGTTTCCTTTTGCCCTCTCAAAAAGAATGATTAGAGCTACTATTTTCTGAGCCTGTTAATAATAATACACAAGCCTAATAATAATAATTCTTAGGCCCACAGGAACTACAGTGTGTCTCCAATTGTAGAGGCAGTGAAACTCAACCTTTTCTCTTTTTTCCCCCCTTTTGAAAATACGGCTTGGGAATGAAGTTGGCATCTGGAGGCACAGGAGTATATCTGAGGGACAGAAGAGGTGCAGGAGGGAAGGGAGGGATCTGAAAATGAAAGCTGAGGGTGAGGCTTCACATTACAACTGAACCAGGCTAATAGGTCACTGCTGCCAAAAAAGGGGGGGCCCATTTTCACCTTTCTTTCATTCCTTACCTTTCACTGCTGGCAAAACAAATCTCGCCCCTCCTTAGTGGCAGCTCTGATAGGAGCCTGAACCTGGTGAACAGGTTCAGCTCTCTGTCCCAGGAGAAAACAATTCACTTTGTTATGGTTTTGGGCAAGTCAGCTTTCCAAAAGCTGAACAAGCTGTATCCACAAGGCAAGGAATATGGCCACAGAGCTGGGGGCAAGGCATGATCACCTCTCTTAGGAGGACCAAATGGTTAGATTGGGTCAGCCACAGCAAGAAAATCCATCCTAAAGGACATGAAACTGCAGTTTCATCCAACAAGGAGACTGGTCAGCACAAAACAAGTGACCCAGCTGAAAAGCCTGCAATAGAGGTGTTTGCTAATTCTCTTAAAACAGGTAGTGTTAAGAGTAGCATTTATGAAGGCAGCCATGCAGATGAAAAACAACACTAAAACTGAGCAGACCCAAACTAGACAGAAATACAAGAGGTACTGCAGGATTTCCAATAATAATTTTCCCTATTTCTAAATTGGACTTTGTTAGTATCAAACAAGATGGCTGCCTTCATCACTATGTTAAAGAAATGTCTGTTTTCATTACAAACTTAACAGTTAGTTTCAGGGTGAATTTTTCTTTTCCCATTAGCTTCTACATCATCAGATGAACAAAAATTATGCTTTTCTTTTATTAAAAAAAAAAAAAAATCAAGCCTATATTAACTCCACTGTCTTTATTTCTCTCCACCTCCTCTGCTCAATTACTAGAAGCAATTTACAGACAATAAATGTAACTTCACAGCTGCCTCTATGAAGTATTCCCTTCATTTTATAGATGAGGTTACAGGCTATACAGAAATTAATATCAGCAAGGTCTACTTCAAAGCTGGATAAGCAAGAGGAACAGATGCACTCTTAAAGAATACAGATCATGACTCTAGTAAAACTAGTAATAAAGGATTAAGAATGTTGCCAGTTGGATATAAATTCTTTGAATGTATCTGCTTAAACACAGTAACAAACAAAAGCTTGCTTTGAGGTTTTGCCTGGGTTTATTCTGTTACTCTTAGGAACAGCCTTGTGAGATTTCAGATATACCACTCACAGACCAAACATTCTTGCCTTACTAGTAAACACTGCTTAACTGCTCACCCCAGGCCTCAAAGAGGGTCTCTTCCCCGTTGGTGCATGGCCACCAGGAATCTGCAGCTAGAAACTCTGTACATAATTTTAATCGATACAGATAAACAAGGCAGGAGAGAGTCCAGTGCTATCTGACACAGCCTCATGGGCTTTGGCAGGGCTCGGAGGAGCAAGAGCCAGTGTCTGTTGTTATAGCTGCCAGCCGTGACTGTGAAAAAGCATTGGGAGTAGCAACACTAAAGGGGGAAAAAAAAATCCAAAGGTGCAGTTTTGTGCAGGCACTCTTCTGATGATAACTGCTCCTTAAGGCTTCATAAAAATGCACAGCCAACTTGTCTTCTTCCACACATTATCAGAGCTCAGAAATAGCACCTGAGTCTAGTTATACAATTCAGCAGGCACAGCTTCTCCTAGGAAGCAACCACCACTGGCATGCAGGTACTCCAAAGGCTGAGTCATCTCAATAGGCCCTTCAAGGGAAAATAATCCTATTAAGAATTGGTGTGCTGGTATTGAAGGCAAAAAGGAGTGTTAATTTTGGCAGTTACTTACACTGCTTCCACTCCATCCATTTTCTACCAAACCTAACACCTGAAGGTTAATAAATTCACCATGCTCCTCCATCCTCCCCCAAGGTCCTTTCTTGACCCTAATCCCCTCTTTAGCCAGCAACTGCCTGTCATTGCCCGTTTTCCTTATCCCTGACTAACACAAATTAGTATTTGTACAATCACAGAGCTTGAAAAACTAATTTAGGACTTAGGCCTTCATTTCTAGCCTGCATACAAATTCCTTCACCTGAGGACAGGTTACAGCACTGCCCCCTCTCCTAAACTCTTCCAAAGGGGTGGACTGAGAAAGAAACCAGTGGCTTAGGTCAAGAATTTTACTTTTGAGACTGGTAGATCTGTTGTGGAGACTGATCCACTGATATTTTTCTAATATAAGAAACATATAAAATGCCTAGAATTTGATCGCTGCTTTTTAATTAAATTGAAATAAGTAAATCACAGCCTGTTGCCATGGAGAATGAACAGACACGGCCTCTTGACTCCAGGGCAGGATCAAGCAGGAGAGGAAGACAAGGCTGTGAAATTAAAAACACCTATTTTAAAGCAAATGGTCTTGATAATTAGCAAAAAATGTGTCATAGGGAAATAATATAACCATATGGCAGGAAGTAGTTTTCAAGGTGAACTACAAAGCCATTTTAAATAAATGAATAAACTGCTGGAGCTGCTGGGTCACCCACAGAATCATATATGCAGGATTAAATGTGATTTTTAAAATACACCAAAAAATAGTAATTAGCTCTTCTTTCACTTTCCTACCTATAGCCTGCATCTGTATCTGTTCTTATTTTTGAGGACTTTTTCCAAACAATTAATGCCTGCACCTATTTGCAGTTACCAGAGAATCATCAAATTCAGACATTTTCAAAAGCCTTGCAGTATACCCTGAAGCTAGAACCAAGTTTATGGGACATAAAACCTTTTATCTATTACTCGGTGTCATCACACAATCCTGGTAAGGTCATCAGACACCAATAATCATTCCTGAATCTGTGCACCCTTGTTATGACATCCACGACAAAATGACTTTGGAGAGAATTTGCCCTCCACACACCATGTGCCCAATCCTGTGCTACATCTCTCAAGAAGCACAGCTCAGAGAGAGTCAAAAAGTAACTCTGGTTTATCAGTGGGAGCCTGACAGCACATCCACGCTTGGCTGGTGCACAAGAGCCTTGCACGCTCCCTTCCCAGTTTGTCTGGAGCGCAGGGCATCAAAATATTCCACCCCTTTTAAGATACTTCTGCCCTGCTCAGATCTAAAAGGGCTGCAGCAAGGAAACCCCCTCATCACCTTTTTGAGCCCAGTCAGGGCAAATCTGAGCAAGACTGTGTAACAATTTCTAGTAAGCGTGTGGCCAAAGTGCATCAAATCCGTAACAGCTTAAAATACTTGAAATAAACTGTAGCTGATGACTCAGTTTCAAAAACGTACTGTACATTCTTTTAAAGGGAAGGGACAGATGAACTAATTTTCACTTCAAACCTCCCATCTACGCTAGAGAAAAAGCCAACCTTTTCTCCTATTCCATGAAGACAAGTTGTCAGCCACAATCATTTGGTCTTCCACAGCAGTTAATGACCCATATGAAACAAATTCTGAGGGTCTCAGATCAGACCCTTGTGACACAGCTAGCTGGTTACATTAAAAACCAGTCACATTCTCAGCCCTCAGCAGCCCAACTTGAGCTGGCTATTGACAAGTTACCTTCTGTTTTCCACTATGACCAAGAAACACCCACAAAGTGAGTAGAGTTGGGACAGAAATCTTGGGAAAAGCAGGAGTTGTGGGAAAATGCACAATTAAAATTAGTATTCTCTGTTTTCACAGTTTTGCCCAGTTTTGGAACATTTGCTGCTTTAGCTAAAGTCACACTGCTTAAGATGTTTGGCTTCCATTAAAAATAAACTCCAGGTCCAAGTCTGCATGAAGATAGGCATAAACTTGCAAATCTGGTTCACCCTGAAGGACACCAATTCCTTAAAAATGCTAGGGTGGGGGCAGCACATGTGGGCTAATTCATAGTTTTTGAACAGTCAAGGCTAACAGCAGTATCTGCCCGACTTCTTTGCTCATGCACCCCATTTCTTCCCAAACCCTGCAGTGAGAGGAGCTGTGAAACACCTCAGGACACATCAGCTGCACTAGAAGGTGCTACACACCCTTGGCTTCCTCACCACCCAGCACCTTCCCTGGCATGCCAACAGTTTCCTACTGCTTGAACCACAGTCCTGCAGTACCACCCAAACACAAATGGCTTTGCCAGAAACTGTTTCTGCCCTCACTGGCACCTGGCACATAGGGGGCAGCAGGTGGCTTGTTCCTCCCCACTGCGTAGTTCTATTTGAATTTAATTTTTACTTGAAGAGATTTAACACAATTGTAAAGGCTGGCCAAGCCTTTCCCTTTGAAAGGGAACTGCGTTTTCTTCTCCATCCACACAAGCCAAGATAACCACACAGAGGAAGACTCCTTCCCAGGGACACTCCCAGTCGGACAGAGACAGGGTTTAGGGGCACCTCCATTAAAACTCAAGCCAGTGGTCACTCGGCATATGAAGGAAGATACTAACCATGCCCAGGAGAGATTATTTTCATATCACAGCATACTGGGTCACAAGCCAATAATATTTAAAAAAAAAAAAAACAACAACAACAAACACGACAACAACCAAAAAAAAAAAAAAAAAACAAAACCCCACTTAACCAACAACTAAAACCAGACAAAAAAACCCCACACCATCCCTCACACTGTTCCCTTCAGCAGCATCACACTGAACCACACACACAATACTGGGGCCAAGAGCCCTGCCCAGGCTGCCCACAGCTCCTCGTTCCCATCACCCGTGTCACCGTGCCGGCTCCCTGCAAGCCCCTCCTGCACCCCCAGCAAACATCCCCAGGACCGCTTCCACCCACCCACAAACTTTGCCCGACATCTGTGCCCCCGGGACCACTTCAAGCCCGACCAGCCAGCTAGCAGGCTTCCCAAACAAGCAGAAGCTTCAGTCGCCAGCCTTGCTGGGGTATTTTTTCCCCGGCAGTGCGGCTGCCCGGGCTCCCAGCGGGAGTTTCCAGCCCTAAACCTCGGCGGCTCGAGGAGCGTGTGGCACACGTGCGCGCCCCCGCTGTCAACAACTTCCAGCCCCTGTCCCAGTGGGCAGGGCCCGGGGACAGGGGGCTGGCCAGATCACCACCCCAGCAGCGACCCGGCCTGGGAAAGGACGCTCGTGAGCAGGACAGCGCTTTAACAAAAATAAAGATCACCTTAATATTATCCTTAACAGCCAGAAAGGTCACGACGTGGAGGTCCATCGGGGGGGAGGGGAGGGAGATGGATAAGGGGAGGGGAAGGAAGGGGGTGGCAACGCACAAACCCCCACGGTTTTAACTGTTTGACTGCCGTAAAAAATGAAATAACATGAAGTAACTGGAGACTAACAAGACGGACAGACCCCCACACGCGGGGACTGCCCTGCTGCCCGATCCCCCGCCCGCCCTCTGCACGAGAGAAGGCGGCGGAGGGACCCGGGGGAGGGAGGGTGTGGAAAGCAAATAACACCCCCAGCAAACGCCGCACACGCCGGGGTCCCGCACACACACCCCCCCTCGCCGCCGCTTACCTGTGCGGGCCGGCGGCCCTCAGTGTCCCATGGCAGCCCCGTCCCGCCCCGCCCCGTCCCGCGGGGGGCACAGGAGCTCCCGAGCCTTTGTTGCGCGGAGGGGAGCGGGAGCGGGTCCTGTCAGCTCATGTGACGCGGCGGGCTCGGTGTCCGCTGCCCCTCCTTGCTGCTCTCCCCTGCCCGCCCTCCGCCGGCACTCAGCGCAGGCCCCGCAGCCGGGAGCGGGTCTCGGGCCCGACTGGCTGCTGGCGGAGCGGCGGCGGCGGCGGAGGAGGAGCCGGCGGCGGGGCGGGCTCGGCGGCGGGGCCGGGCGCGGAGGAAGGCGAGGAGGGCTCTGGCGGCGGAGCGCTGCCTGCCCGGAGCGGGAGGCGGCGGGGCCGGGCGGCGCTGCCCTGCGGGCCGTCCTGCCCCCCGTGCCAGACCCCCCGCTCTGGGAGCGGTAACACGGAGCCCCGAGCAGGGGGTTCGTTCTCCTCCTGAGGCTGCTGGCGATGCGCTTGGAGCCCTGATGCACAGGCCCGGGCCTGCCGCTGCAGCCAGGAAAGTAAATAAAAACGTAATTATGTGCTTTCTAGTTGGGGCTCGCAACGAAAGAGAGGAAAACCCCTCGTTTTCTCCATAAGAGATCTGAGAAATAGCAGTACTGGATCAGATCAGCATCCTGCCTTTGAGAGTGCTTAACAGACAAACCCTAGGAGTCGGCTACAAGAAACAGACCCTGACACTGCCCCAGAAGACTATGACCATGACCATGATCCTGTGGTCAGGTACTTACCAATAGCTGGGGTCTTCGTATTTAACAGCTCCCAAAGGAATTTTTTTAAAAATACATTCAGTATTTTTGGTTTTGAACCATTTGAAATGTTTGTGTCTGCTCCATCATGCAGCAAGCATCCAGCTTTCTTCTTCAGAAAGCATTTTATCATCTCCTTTTGTTTGCCGAACTCTAAGTAGGGGGCAGAGAGAGATTACCTTCCTGCAGGTCTTTAAAACCCCAATATGTAATTTTTCTTTACAATCCAAGACTGAAAAACAACACCACCAAGCCAGGCCTTGTAGAGGAAACAGAGGTGACATTTCTATCAAAAATGCAGACAGCTCAGAAAACCTCAGCTCATCAAACACAACCACCAATTCAATGAGCAGCTTCCCTGCCATCCCAAGATTGCTATTCCATGGGCATCAGTTTCCTAGACATCACAGCTGACATTAAAAATGGCACCCCAAAAGCCAGCACATACTCGAGAACCTGCAGACCATCAAACTTGCTCTAAAAAGCAGATGCAATAAGATCAGCAGCCATTCACAGCACAACAAAAGGCTGTGAGATTCAGCCAGTCCTGCAGATACTTTTCACCTGCTCTGAGGGGAACACCCCCGGTGATCTGCTTTATACACGAAGGTCACTCTTCCATGAAATACATACAAGTTTACTACAATAAAGATACAATAGCAACAACAGCAATTTTGGAAAATTACTTTTCAATGAATCAAGGTTTATTTGGTGTTCGTCTAATGCTACCAAAATTAACAGGGTTTGGCAAAGTCTCTAACCACATTAGCTTTCTGCCAATCTGTTTTTCTGCTTTTTATTTTAGTCTCTGCTGTAGCATTCTCCCCTGCAACCACGTGCTGCTGCTCCTGATGATGATAATACTCCATGCTAAAATCCACTCATAAAATAATCTCTTAAAGTACTGGCTCTGAAAGGGTGTTTTTTCCCCCATGTCCCTCCTGCTAACCTTCAGACTCTTCCTTTTGCAACTCATTACAGGAAGCAAATCCACAGATGCAAACATAAGAAATAGAACCAGATACCACCAGAGCATCAAATATGAAATACGTCAGTACCACCTCACAGACAGCATAATCAATGCCCTTCCTCCCATAGCAAATCTGCTGAAATTCTTTGTTCTTGCATGTACTTGTCCCAAATCTCTACAGTTCATCACTTCATCCAGCACATGAGATGCCCCACAGAAACCATGTGAATGAAACTAAATAATTGCTGTCTTACAACAAGCACATACAGTCAGCCAGTAAAGGACATTAGGAGAGTATTTGTCAGACAGCAACAACATGAATGCCTCAATCCTTACCCCAAAGGAGACCAAAACCTTCCCAAAAGCTAAAGCTTGGCATTAAAACTTATAATCCCTCGACACTAAAGCTATGGATTTAAGGGAGATGTTGCCTGCCTAGCCTGTTACAGCCTCCCCACTGACCTTTCCTTTGTCACCAGCACAAACAGCCCTTTTTCGCTAGAGGTCCATGAGAAAACCAGCAGCCTGTCAGAAACTGCTGTTTACACCCCTTTGCACTTCATAGGTGCTCCTTTTTATATTTTTCTCAAGTGGTCCAATTGATTAATATAATTAGATTAAACTAAGAGCAATTGCATCTAACCTGTAGCTAGCTTGAATATTGCTGTTTTCTGTCATATCTGATAAAAAGATCCTGAGCCCAAAAGCTGTTTGCTTTTTCTAGCTCTATCAGTTGATCTAATACAAGATATTACCTTTCACCACAAACCTTGCTTCCCTAGGATCTTTAGACCATCATGCCTAAAATACCATTTTAATGTTTTGCCTTAACTGATTCCTCCATATTCTCTTATCTATGAAGTAGAATATGATCAAATGTATTCCCTTCTGTATCATTTCTTACACTGTTTTCATAAACATAATATCCAAGTACCTTCTAGGACTGCATTAGCTGATCTAACTACCTTCTGTCATATGAAGGGGTTGGGTTTTTTTTTGTTTCTTTGTTTTGTTTTGGTGTTTTGGTTTTTTTTTTTTGTTTTTTGGTGGGTTTTTTTTTTTTTTTTTTTTTTTTTTTTTTTTTTCTCTCCCCAGGAAGAAAATGATGCATGGAGCAAAGTTTTGGTTTTGTGGTGGTTTCATCCCCTGTCCTCTTCTCATGTTGCTTTGTGTTTATACCATAGAAAATGAGGACAATGGCAGTTTATGTGATAGATAGACCTTATTTCCCAAGGAAGCTAATTTCAGAGTGTTGTGCCACCCATAGAAACAGTCTCCTGCACAAAGCAACATATTACTATGTCATTCCCCACCAAAGAAAAGCTAATCCATATTCTTGACATTTGGGACAGAAACTTCCTAAGGCAAGAACAGCCTTTTCCTTTCTCCAGAAAAAGAGTTTCAACCTGTGATCCTCAGTATGCGACGTTCAAACAGATTGTGGCAGATTATTAACATACAGGCCAGCGCTCTATACAGTTATAAATAGGAAAATCTGGAAACCAAAAAGAGTAACACGCCTTTTAATTGCACTGAGGCAGACTATCATAGGACAGCCTGGAAGGGAAATGGTGGAGACAGATTATTTAATGTTAAAAAAAGAGAGGGAATTTACTTATGTGTAAGGAATCACACTGCTGTTCCTCAAAGAGGAACCCTGAAAGATCCCACGTGTCTACAAAGGCAGTAGGTACAACATACGAGCTACTGAAAGATTGAAACTGAGGTGAAGAGAAGAATCATCTGTGCTTAAGCACTGAAAGCAGAAATGCCAGAAGACCTCAGGGAGACAGTAGACAGCAGACTTAATATGTTTTTGCAATGTGATATGGCAGCAAAAATCATGCAGTTAATTTAATTTGGGGTTGTAAAGGCAGAGACCGCTTCTCAGACATACAGGCAATAGTCCCATTTTTAATATAGTAGTGAGACCACAGCTCGAAGACATGTTTAGTTCTGGACAACGTGGTGCTAGCTACATGTCAACAACTTGGAGGGAAATAAAACAAGAGGAACATAAAAAGATGGAAGAGATTACAGCATGTGTAGGCTGGCCAAATAACAACTGTGAAGAGCATCACGGGAATTGCAGATGAGAACTTCAGGGGCACAGAAGCACCAGGGAGAAAGAAAGAATGTTTAGGGTTGTCTGAGTGAGTATAAATGGTATAAATATAAAGTAAATTAAGTAAAGGAAATATTAATCTATAAGATTGCAACTCAGCATCCCACAGGAGCTCCCATCACCTGATTCACACAAGGCTATGGAGCAAAGCACACAAGCAGAGCAATAGGTCCCAGCCCAGTACGTGGAAATCTCCCTTCTCCACACCATTGCTGGAGGCACTTGTAGACCAAAATAACCATGTGGGTAACCATAGACGGAGTCTTGTATTCAGAGGGGCTGTGGGGAGGAAGGTCTATTGTCAGAATTCTTTTCTTTTATCACTATGACTTCCTCGAGATGTCACTGGCTCACCATCTGCAAAAAAACAGCAGTGATGTTTTAATAAACATTCATTTGGATTACACGGACCTTTGAGTAGATGTCTTGGACAGCACTAACTTCTTCCAAGGCCTGTGGCAGATCCAGTCGTTAATTAGAATGAAAAAAAAAAATCTTTAATATTCCATAGTTAGAGGGATGAAACCAAGATAGGTTTAAAAGATGTAACACAGGAAAGCTTGCACCCATAACACCTTTGCATCACATTGTGCCATCATATTTTCTAGCCTGTTATACAGAAAAGGAGACCTGACAGTTTAATATGTTGCTTCAAAGCAAGGGCTGATACACCATATCGCCCCTAAGCCCACATGTGCCACACACTCATTGCTGGGGCAAGAAAAAACAGGGAAAAAAAAAAGCCAAAAGAATTTTACAAATGTTCTGTAGGAAGCCTGAATGTCTTTTGGTTTTAATTTGGTCTATATTTTTTTAACACCACCCTTTAGGGAGGCATGTGCAGTGATCATTATCAGTTCATCCATACACAAAGCACACAAAGGTATAGTCCCCCATAAGTGTTGACCTTAAATTGTCTTTCTCTACATAGAAATGTCATGATCTTCATGAAGGAAACCTTTCTGCTTATTTGTGTAAATGAAAAACATGGCTTGACACACACAAATATACAGCAAATGTAAGTGTACTAACATTTGACATAATCTTGTAAGGAATTGCTGAAGCATATGCTAAAATTAATTCATCAACCACCCTAGCTTATCACAAACCTGTGACTGTTTCATTTGCACTCTGCTTAATGGTCCATCTTTCTCAGGACAACATATGCTACAAATCTCTGTAATTTCATGCTCTCACCTGGCATACCATGCTTAAAGAAAAGGAAAAAAAAATAAGAAAAAATAAGCATTTTCTCCTTTCTTTTGAATGTAGCTCTTGTCTAAATGCTCAGACAGGCACTGTCAGCTCTGAAAATTCAAGATTAATCAAGCAATTAAGAATTGATATCTAGTGACTTATCATGACTGGAAATGAGAGATGCTGCATTCATTTTAGCTCTGCAAGAACCCAAAATAGCTAACCTGATGTTTATGGACAGCAAGATCTTAAATCTTATAGGGAGAACAGTTACAATTCCTTCTATTAAAGTGGTTCCTTCAGAACCCCCATCTGCTCATTCCTTAGCAAAGGGCCAGTCTGTATGGAGGGCCATGCTGGAAGAGCTGCACACTTCAGCTTCACACCCTGCCTTTACCTGAATGAGTCTGAAAGCGTACAGAAATCCCAAGAGAGCCATGATGAAGTTTTGCATTCTCTCCCCCAATTGCCAGCACAGCATTGCACTGCACTGCTTGAATAAACAACCCAACTGAGCAGGAATTACATCACTTCAGAATTGTGGTTTCCTTTAAACATTAAAAAGAATGGCAAGCATTTCCATTTACCTAATTATCAGCATTATCACCTCTCCTCACACCTCCTTCTTCAGCATCTAATTGTTGTGATGGTAGGGACTTCCCTGCCTCCTTCCTTGGGAGCAAGAGAGAGCCTTTGCAACTCAGCTGCAGTCATTTGCTTTCCTCTCCATGAGCTCAGGAACTTCTTCAGCAATCAGAAACACTTCATGGGTTGGATGAGCAACAACTCAGCACATTCCCTCTGTAAACATGTATTTGGAGAATTATGGCATACATATTTGGACTTTCTCTAGTAATTTGGATCTGATGAGCTTTCCTTATTGTCAAAATGATGGATGTCTGTAAAAGAGAGGAGTAACTTCTTCTGCAGCTTTGCTAACTCAGCTAGGCAGATGCAGGTCTGATTGATACCTGCATGAGAAATCAAAAATGAAAAGCAAAGTGCGGGAGAACCCATCAGGAAGCAACTTTATTTTCCCCTAAACTATAAGTAGCTCAGCAGCTCTTAGATAGCTTCTTCCTGGACAACCTGATAGAATCAAGAACACAGAAACCTAAATTCTGTTCCAAACTTCACCTCTGATGCTCTGTAGTGTTGGAAAAGTCATTTAAGCTCCTGAGTCTCCATTTTTTCCATGCATGAAGCTGAAATGACATACTGAGCCTTGCAAGAACTTCTGAAACCTCTGATTTTAATAGTACATGTCAGTGCCAAAAGCACCATTACGGGCATTACAGCACTAATTCTCTCACAAGGGAGGGAAGCTCACTGTGTCACAGGTATTTTGGATACAATTATTACCCATGGAAGTGCTCAGATATCATTGCACAAAATTGTAGGCAGATGAATCTTTCAGATGGGATAGAAACCAGAGGCCCTGACAGGTTATTAAAAGACATAACGTTTTGAAGAAGCCCATATGTTAGCTTTTTCATGTTCACCCTGTTCCAATTTGGATAATTATGCTCTAACTCTTTAAAGCAGGGTGGCTGACCTACCTGGCCCTACCAGCTGTATATCCAAATCTTCATGTGGCCCAGAGTGATACAACACAACCCACATATTTCAAAAAGTTGAAGGAAAAGAGGAGCTCTAGGAGAGGTTTGTCAGCTAGTGAGAAAGATTTCCTCCTGGAACAGGAGCCCTCCCCTCCTGCTGAAACAGTCCTTCCCTGAGAAAGCCGCTTCTCCCTGCCACTTCCCACAGGAACCTGCCTGGTACTATCAGGGCACCATCACACTTTGTCCCCAGGCAGCTGCATAGTGGCAGCTCTATGATTCACAGATGCTGTGAACATTAAAGATTCACAGCTCGCAACACATTCCAGCAGTTTACAGGCCTAGTTATTAATAGTGAAGGACCTAGTGACATACTAGCTACTAATAGTAGACTGTATTTCTACTTTACCATTAAGAAAGAAAAACATTTCATCCCTCACAGTAAGTGAAGCCTGGCTTGTCCAAGAATCAAGCAAGAGAAGAAACTGAAGGTTCTCATTCTTCTCTTGGAGATCACTGGTGCTCTCTGAGCTGCTCCTTTTTTCTTTATAAACTCTCAATGATAATTCACTGTGCATTGCACATCTTGACCACCACAGAATCCCAAAACACAGAAAGAGCAATATCTGAGCTTTCATAAGTTTCCTGACATAGTAAAGAAGTAGCATATGGTGCAAAGGATTTTTTTTCACCACAGACACACAGTAAATTTTCCCAAACCCAAGATAAGATTTTTCCAAATGGTGAAAGAAAGTAGTGGCAATTCCAAGCAACCCCCAACATCTGGCTCATTTTGCATTTCACATGCCACTCTTAACCCAGTGATGGTGTCAGCAGCCACTCTCCTGTCCGTCACATGGGCAGTCCTGTGCCAAGACATTGCTATTTGACGAAGCAATTGCTCCAGATGCCATGGATGCAAAAGAGGGGAGCCTGTCCTGTCCCCATCTCTTCACAGGTGTTGGTGGCACCGGGGCCATGGCACAGACCTTTGAGGAGTGTCAAAGTCACCAGCGCCAGGGGTAGAAGACAGTCATGGCTGGGGATGTTCTATGTGGCTGTAGCTGCCCACACCGGGGAGTCTGTGGTCTGAGGGTTACCAGGGAAGCTGGCGGGGGCATGTGGGCACGCAGGGGACAGGAAAGAGAGCAGAGAGGACCTAGGGCACCATCTGGTGGCTTCACTCACTGCCTTCCCTAAATCCTTGTCTCACAGGGTCATAATATGGCATGGCCAAGGGCTGAAAGAACACCAAGCCTTCCCAAGAGACAGCCCAGCTGGAACAAGAGACCCCTGCCCTTGGCCCAGACTCGCACACCTGTAGGGCACTGCTGTGTAGGTCAGCAGTGCAAACCAGAGCCATAGTAACCATTTTTCTTGGGTGCTGTTCAGTCAACCACTTCCCTCGATAACGAACCAGCCCGAGCAGGCTATTTAGAGATGATTTGCAGTAGAGACACCCCTGAGAAGGCTAAAGAAGAGAAGACAGAAGTGATGAAGGAGAACACTTTGGACGTGTGTTTCACTGATGTTATCCACCACAGTAAGGTCTTGTCTGCAGATAAAGGCAAAATATAGTTTGCACCGTTTCATATGACAAACCAGTACCCATGCAAGAGCTTGTCCTCTGCAGAAAAAGATCAAATCAACAAACCTCTCAAGTGCACCCTGGATTTTGCCTTCTCAAATAAGGATTTGCTGTAAAGCATTATGAAAGAGTCCATTTAAAGGGAATAGATTACCTCAGTGTCACCAACACCCTTTGTAGCAATGCACTCTCAGGACCAAAGGCTCATGTCTGGTGAAGAGGGCAAAGGATCCTAGTCCTAACACAGCACCTCCTTTTGAAGAAGGCAGGCAGTGCATTTCCACCTCACACCTCTGCTTACTTTGATAACAGGTCTCCACTTCCCTGAAATCCTGTCAATAGAAAAGGATAATTCAATACCTGGGAATCAAATGTTATACCACTACCAGGGAGCCTGCTCTGTGCATAACAGCACCATGCTGGGGGAAGCAAGTGAAGCTGAGGCCCTTAGAGACACAGTTTTAAACAGAAATCCATTCTCAGCATTCAGTTTAAAGCAAAATGTATAGGGTGAATACAGTAAGCCAGTCACTGCTTCTCACATTTTTGGAGCTGGGGAAACTGATCTACAATTTCCTTTTTTTTTCCCCAATTGCCTAACACTTAGAAATGAACACATTTCCTTTTGCTACTAGCACTCATTTTTTGCACCCATTCTCATGGGCCACAGAGCCAGATAAGACAAAAAGACCAAATGACAACAAAAAGATCAAGTAACTGCCTTTTCCCTGAACAAATCTCGGCTACAAAGTAGCTATACCAATATTACATAAATTATATTTCATAGTCTCTCCTACCTGTGCCTTCAGGCATTTCCTCATACCACCTTGGAAAACTCCATACCATTTAAAAACATCCCTGTTCTCACAGCCTTCTGCTTTATGCTTTTCTCTCTCACACAAGCTGTTGTTGCTGTGGCTGCCCATGGTGCATAATGCTAAAGAAGTGATTTTAGACTGTGGCTTCATAGCTTTAAACTTCCTTTTTCTCATGCAGCAGCCTTTTAGCCTTCCTCACAGGGCCAATCTAAAAGCCACTGAAATCAACACAGCGACCCCCACCCCGATTTAGACAAAGTTTGGCACACAGCCCAAATCCTTACATTTGCCAGTGTTTCTTAGAAATTTTTACTTTCCACTTAATTGATCAGAACCTGGTGTGATTCTTCCAGTACTTTAGCACTGACTGTTCTAGAATAGCATTTTCCATTCCAAATACTCTTCTTTCTCTAATGTTTTATTTTAAACAGCTTCAGCTTTTTAATAAATAGAATTGTTCAGACATAAATGTAAGAAACACGCTACTTGAAAAGGTAACAGAAACACAAGACATATCAGCTCACTGCAAAGAGAGAGCCTTACCAGGAAATTTCCAGTAGAATCCAGTATTTTTAACATTTATAAAATTTAAAAAACAAAACACAAAGCGTAAGCATCATTATTTTGAAAGTTTTTACTTTTCATCTAATCCACCAGCATCTGCTAAATATTTTATTGCCATACTGCAACATATTTATAATTCATCTCATCATTTCTTCAAATTTGTTAAGGAAAGAAATTATTATACCTGTACAATCCTCTGTATATTCTTCTGTGAACACAAATATTTCCTGGTCATATTAGTAAAATGTAAAACTTTTTATTTCAAAAATATTTATAATTGTTGTGATCACTTAACAAATTATAAATTGATCTAATAAGACATGCTGTCCATTCACTGCCTTTTCTGAAATTAATTCCTCAGCGCTGGGAAGAGAAAAAGCATTTTTCCGTGGTTAAAGAAAGTCCAAATTGCATGTTTGAAATCTTTTCTAATAAAAAGAGCAAAGCAATAAGCGGATTATCTCTTTAAACATAGTATAGGAAGGTTGGAGGCCCCGGAGACATTTTCCACAGCCTCTATCTCTGATACATAGCAACATTATCTGCAGCTAGAGAGGGTCCTATGACCCTGGAGCTCAATTTTAATTTGATCTTCTTCTTTAAAGAGGTTTCTACAATTCCTCTCAAGTTATGCTGCATATTCTTATTTGGGGTTGGTTTTGATTGGTTGTTATTTCGTTGTTGTTTTTTAATATGAGATAAAACAGCCTCAGCTTTTTGATCATGTTATACAGCTATTTAATGTAACTTCATCCCTATCAGAACCAGAATATGCATCAGCACAAATCGTAGGCAAGTTTCAGCTGACAGGGGAGAAAGAACCTGGATAGTAAATTCACTTCTAAGGCCTCCCTCCTTCTTCCTCCAGTCGTTCTAAGTTTCAGAACTGATCTCCCTGGCCAATAATGTATGGTGAGGGGGTAAAGGAGCTTTATAATCTCTACAACAGCCAGCTGAAACAAAGGCAAACCGCAAACCGACTGGTTTTGGTGGGGCAGAGGTACCATGCCTGCTGCCACAGAAGCTCAAAATCCCAAGTGATAACAATGCCCACTGCCAAGAAGAAAAGGAAACCGGTGAGCTCCCCTTGGACTTCTGCAGGCTGGAGCCTGGCCCCAGACCCGCCTGGTTTAAGCAGCCCCAGCAAGGGAGTTTCCTCACATTCCCACCTCCTTGTTCCAGAATGGGCACCGTCACTGAGACACGTTGTCAGGAAGGGATATTTTCTCTGTGTTCCTTTTCTCCGCCTTTATCTCGGTCAGTGCATCCAGTCCTCACGGTGTACTGCTGATATTGCTGAAGGGGAAGCATTTTCTTAGAGACACTGATTTGAGTCGCCCCAGTAAGGTCGCAGCAAGCATCTGTGACTACTTGATGGGATTAGCAGATCATGAGAAAGCCTGTTTGCTGTGGGGTTCCTGAGAAAGGGAAGTGGGCAGGTGGAGGCTTGGATCTGATTAAACTATGCATGAAGTCCTGTCGGCCATTTCGGCAAAGCCACAAGCACAGGATCAGATGGGCGGCTGCAGGTCAGGATCAGAACATCAAACCAGCCAGCAGGCAAAGTCTCTGGATTGTCCTACCACTTGCAGAGGATCAACGGTTAAGTATTTCAGCCGGGCAGGTGAGAGAAACCTTCACAGATTGCCCATTCCCAAGATAAGTGCTTGACAAAAGCAGCTTTTCTTTTGCATCAAACAGCTTTGCTGCAAAATAGCTTTGCTGCATGAATGCAGACTGAGCCCCGAGGGATTTTAACAGATACATTCTGTTGTTAATGAAGGGCAGTTTAGAAGGGGCAAGGGGCTCACAATTCCCTCGTGGTTGTGCTCTGAAGTCAGTGTGCATCTCCCCATGTATCTGCATCTCATCAGGAATGTAAGAGAGTAGCACTGCCATACAGAAAGATGTCTGGTCCATATAGGATCAGGTATATTCCCTGTTAGATATTCTCATACAACGTATCAGAGGATTCTTCTAGAGTTTCTTGCTTCTTAGGTGTCTGCAGAATGATGAAAAGGAGAAAAAAGAAACGAAGGAAAATTATTCAAAAGATGATTAATTAATTCTTAATAAGCAGACACTGACGTCTGTTCTGTTAGAAATGGCTATAAGTGATCTGCTGAAACAGAAGCCACTACCGTGAGAAATGCTGCTCCACCAGAGACTAACGTGACTAATCCCGCCCAAGGGATAAAGATGCCTCCTTTACTAGTCACTCTTCCCCAAAAAAACTGTCAGACAGGGAGGGGAGGGAAAATTGGACTCAGTAAGAAAATAAATCACTTGGGATTCTGTGAAGGAGGAATTCCCTGACCTCCTCAATCCTGTTTCTTCAACAGTCGAGTCTATTCCTCACGACCGTTCCTTGTGTAGACAAGGCGCTGACAGACTGATATTTTAAGTGCTGTGTGGCACAGGCCTGCTGTAAGCAAGGTTACACAGCAAGCAGCTAAAATGCCACCGGCTGAACTAAGCCCTACCTACACCAGCATTTTCTCTGTTGCCACCACCAAAGGGAAACACTACAAAAGTGCTGAGTGGAGGCACCTCCAAAGCATACAGGATTAACCCCCTGCTATCCAAACTGCCCAACGGTCCAGAGTGACAGCATGGAAATGCTCTTTTCCTGAGGCTTTCTGCACTGCTTCCCTTTACAGCTCCCCCTCAATTGTGCAGCCTCTCACAGCAAGGGTTGGGCTGGACCCTCTGAAGCACAGTGAGCCACTGTTCAGCAATCTCAGCTCCCACTCACAGGCCAAACCCATTGACCCATAAGTCTCACTCTTAGGGAAAACACCCTCCTATATTCTGGCAAAGACTGCTGGAGGACAAGTGTCTCAAGTGGTCACAGTCCAGGATGACTGAGGGAAGCTGATCAAAGTGCTTGCAACCGTAGTGGATAGTGCAAACTCTCCAGTGCTGAGCTCATGGGATCCTGCCACTCACGCTTCCCTTCCTCCAGACCAGCACAAGAACTGAGGACACTTGGAGATGTCTGCTCTCACTGTGAGAGTTCATCCAATCCCCTCTCTGCTTTCTTCTCCTCTCTTTCTCCCATCTCTGCTTTGACCTCTACCCCACCCTGGCTGGGGCTGCCAGTGCCAGACCCACTCACACACAGATGTTCCTCTGCTGTTGCTTTGTTGCTGCTGTGTTTTACAGACCCTCTGTCCCTCCAAGCAGCAGTTGAGTGGTGTAGGCCACACACAAGCAACTCAGCACAGCCTAGACAGCTCCCTGGTAGGGAAAAACCCCACACATACTTCATCTTACCATCCAGACTGAATAATTTCCGAGGGAACAGCTGGTAAAGGTATACAGAAGAATAAACAGGATCAGAAAGAGGGCCCCTATCCAAATAATTCAAAATGCAGCAAAACACAAATGCAGGGATGCTGTCTTTTCCAGAGCATCATATAAGACAAGCCCATATAGAACAACCCATCCTTCCCCTCAATAACCAGGAACCTGCCACTGCTATTGCTACCACCACCATGGTGGTGTCACAGCAGTAACTGCAGGAGGCCAGTGGCCATGGGACCAGAGCACACAAGTAGCTCTGACACAAAGGGGACTGCTTGATTTTACACCACCTTTTCCTAAAAGGTGGGAGTTGTGAAAATGTCTCTGACACATGTCCTTCGTGAAAGAGAGCGCTGGTGCAACCAAGGAAACTCTCCCCAATAGAACATTAATGGGAGGGAGCAGCAAATGTTTTCCAGGAACATCTTCTAGCATTGGAAGAGGATATTATTTTTTTAAGCAGATAAGAGGTCTGGAGAAGAAAAGAAAAATAAGGTTCTGAGGACAGGAAGGAAATGTTCCTTGGAGTGCCTGATGCAAGTTTTGTCCATATGAAACAGCTGATGCCTGCCAAAGGCAGGGTAGAAAGCTGTGTGGGCCTCTCATCTGCTTCATGTGGCCCCCACAACTGATGTACATTTGCGTATTCCTAGTTGCCCCTGTGAGTGAATTTAGTTTCTTGTCTCTCACTCAAAATTCTCAGTCCAACAAGAAGATCTAAGTCCAAAACATACCCACACTGCTTTTTCGTGAGCACCAGAGCTGACAGTAGAGATCGTACAAGCCCAGCCTCTGCTCAAACCATCTTAGCTTCTGCTACCATGAAATGGCTCTCAGGTGCTTAATGCTGGTGAAAGGAAAGTTGTGTTCAGGGTCTGCTGCTGGTGCACAGATTCCTTCAGCCCAGAGGATGTCTCAGCTGCCTAAATAATCTGGAAAGGGCAATAACAGGACCAGCACCTGCCCAACCTTTCATGAATGCCCATCTTGTTTAGAGGGAGCAGTGATGCCAAAGCCCTCGGTGCCTTTCAGCATACGTCATACAGCAAAGCATCTGCACAAAACCGTGAGCGCCAGAACTGGTAGAGCTGCAGGAGCCAGGGTTCTGCTGGAAGAGAGAAGAGAGGCTACATGTGCAGCCCAGCTGGTGAGTGCATGCCACATCTCATTTTCCCCTTCTGGTGGAACTGCCGACACATTTACTGCCTCCTAGGTCATGAGATTGTGTGGGGTTTCTTCCCCCAGGTGCCCAGGGCACATGGGAACTTTCCAAGAACATGGCCCTGGCCCTTACCTTCCCTGGAGGATTCTTCCTGTGTGACGGGTTGTTTGTGTTGTTCTCAAGGCTAGAATAGACATCAATTTGCTGCACATCCAGGCTCTGCAAAGAGAGAGAGAAGGCGTCAAATAAAATACTTAGGTTTAAGATAACTAATTACCCACTGGGTTGCTCCCCATATCATGCCTGATATTTTTTAAGGACCCCTGCCATCTCCAAAATTTTGAAGTTCCTGACCTTAACTTGGGCAAACAGAAAAATCTTTTTCCCCTGAAATCCCTACAGTGCAGCTGCATCATATTTTTTTCAGGCTTACAGAGACAGGCTTTGATGTTGCCTACCCTGTGTAAGGCAGTGGAGAAGAATGCCAATGTCCCTGCCTCCCTCTGCTCCAAGATTGTCCCAGAATGCAAAGTTGTGCACCAGGGTGACCACAGGTAAGAGGCAGTACTCGGCACCACCCAAGACTGTTTAGGTGCCTGACAACCACAAGTTCTTGTTCATGGTTATTCTGGGGACAAAGGTGAGAAAACAGGAGAGGCTGGGGGTCCTGAAGCACAGAAGCTCTCGAAAATGTACACAATTTCTGTTTATTGTCTGTTGGGTTTTTTTTCCCCAAGCCAGAACTCTCCTTTCTTCTTTGAGTGAGCAAAGAATAATAAAAAAATCCATATGCTCCCAGGCCCTCAAACATTACCATGGTCCCACTCAGCTACACAGAGAAACACACACACGCTCTGCATGCATATGCACTCGTTGTCCCCCAGGTAATCATGTCACAGGAGATGCATGACAGTTTGAGTGATATTCCAGATCTGCCTGAAGGATCAAACATAACAATCATCAGGACTTTTTCATGTGTGTTTCAAGGATGACAGCAGGTTGCCAAGGTGGCTGTTTCTCTGGCAACAGGAAGATGGGAGGAGCTCTGGCTGCAAGAGGGGCAGATGGTATTAGTGGAGAGAGCGAGACACCCTGTAATGCAGTGAGAAGGATGAGTAAAACATGGAGGCTTCATTGGGGGCTGCCAATCACTTGAACCCTCATAATTTCATGCAGAGTTGCAAACACTCAGCATCTTTAAGGATCATGGCCAGCAGGACAGTGCTTTGAACAGGGCCAGAGGATACAGAAGCAGCACTGGGAAGTGAGTCTTGGAATAAACAGGCATTAAGACATGAGTTGGCCACAGTGAATGGGGCTCTCACATGGCTCTCACATTCCCACTGCTACTCTGGAAACAGTAAAATTATTTCACCTGTCTGCTTCCTGCTCCCAAAAACCTGCTTTGCCTACTCAGACAGCCCCACCATTCACACATGCACATGTGCACACAGAAAATTCTATTTCCCCACACTCATTTTCAATTCTCTTTGTGAGAGAGAGATTCTCACAGTGAGGACATAATCTTATGTGCTGAGCTTCCAGAAGCCTGGCTCCATATCCCCTTGGCAGGACAGGCAGCTTCTTTCTCTACTCCAGTCTGAAGCTACTTGCAAGCAAGGTGTTTAACTGACAGAAGATTCCCTTCCCTCCACATGCCTTCTTCCCATGCAGGCTGCTAACAATGCTGGTCCTTTTTTGGTCAGTTGGAGAGCTGGTGTCTCTAACCACCATTTGCAAGTTAATTACTTTTACTTGGTCACTGATCACCTGCTACTGTCACAGTGAAGGCACACAGGCCACTCTCCTCCCTGCTGACAGATGCCTTCCTATCCCTGAGCAGCCTCCTGTCTCCCTCACACCTGGAAAAGCTCCTGTGCTCTGGAACCTGACTGCACCTGCACTGCAGGAGCTCTGTTTGCTGCTCAAAAAAGCTTGTTTGAAGTGTAAAGCAGATGAGGCAAGTCCCTCAGATTGTTATTTCCAAGCTGCTCATTAACTGAGCAGCTAAGATGGAAGTCAGAGGATACACAGGCTTGGCTCTGGACAGTGCAGTGAGGTAGAGCTACCTTACAACTGCAGGATGACAGAGAGGTCAAGGAAGGCAGTATAGAGAGAACAAAGTGGGTTCCCAGCTGCCCCCTTATAACCAGGCTTTTTGCTACCTTGTATGCTTTTCACTGCATACAGCCACCCGCAGGGATCACAAAATAAACAGTGGCACGTGGAAGAGCCACTGGGGAAGGTATTTTCTCCCAGGAATGTTCAGCAGGACAGCTTTGCAGAAGGTGTGTTAGGACCCTTCCCACACCAGGGATGAGCCTTGCTACCATGTAGGATAAACAGAGCATTTAATGAACTGTGCCAGCCAGTTCCAACAGCATCTGTTACTTTGATGTCCAATGCTGCCTCCTCTTGCTTCTGCTCCCAGCTTCAGACCTGCAAGGACACTGTGCTTCCCTGGCCTCATCTTCCTCCACCCAGATAGCATAGCTAGCACATGCTGGCCTCCTGTCCAGCCCCTGATCTCTGACCTCCTTCTTTGTCTCATCACTGGGAGTTACTTCTCACTTGTCCTTCATTTTTTCCTTGCCTTAGATTACCCTGATGCTGATCACAGATTTTTTTCCCTCCCCATGAATTAAGCACTGAGTTCAACACCCACCAATAGATTTTCACAACTCACCTAGTTTCAAACGCAGTTTGCAAGGCTGAGTTTACACCATGCAGAGCCCCAACAAAATTTAGCTGTGGGGCACCAGAGTTACTATTTAAAGGAAATAAGGTTTGTCAACTTTCTATTCCCTTCATCTGTCCTGAGGGCCCATCGAATGCAGGTTTCCATCCCAGGGCTCTCACCCTCTCTCCTCCCATGCCCATTATGCCTTGCAGGGCTGTGCTCACTGCTCTCCGCATCACCGCCCTGCTCTCAGGGCCTTGTCTGGTGCTGGAGTTGCTGCTTTGAGCTTCCCCACTGCAGCAGTTGCTCCACAACAGGAAATTCCCGTGGGCAGACTCATACACCCCAGCATGCAGGAGATGGTCCCAGGCTGTTTGCAGCCCTGCCAAAGAGGGCCAAGCCACCTGCCCTGCACACCGGGCTGGCCAGGAGCCCTGAACAGCTGGTGTGTGGTTAACAGGCTTCACAGGAAGGCTTCTTGGGCCAGGTCCATAGGGCTCCTGCAAGCACAGGGGCTCAGCCAGCTCCTGGGATTGCCTGTGCCTAAGGCTGGCTCTGTTGGCTGGCTTGCTGTATTAGCCTTAGTGGAGCCTGAACAGAATAACATGATGAAACATGTAATTAAGATGGAGCTAAGGATGCATGACGAGGCCGACTGAGCGAGAAATGGATTTGATTTTTTTTTGTCTCCTTGCAGAAATCATCCACTTCAGCAGGAAACTACCCATTCGGCTTTTTATAAGCCTGAATTAAAAAGAAATTACTTGATACAAACGAAAAGGTTTATAACCTGCAACCTCCTTTACCAAAGCATTGCCTTTTGCCCAGAATAAACATATCACATACAATACACAGTGCTCTCTTTTAAACTGCTGCTCCAAAAATTAAAGTGGTGCAAAACAAAATGGTGCCCCCCCAGAGTAAGAATGAGAAGGGGCAGGCCCATCCTCTTGTAGGTATCTGCCCCTGATCAGGTCTCCTGCCTCCCTGGCAGAGCTTTGCTCCTCTCTGGAGTACATTCTCCTGAGCTTCGCTTTGTTTAGTTTAAATGATTTAGTTTTAATGCAACAGAGCTCACAGGTTGTCCTTGGAGAGACTTTTCCAGCCCTCATAGACTTCACAGACAGAAAGGTTTCCTAATATTCAGGCAACATCCTTCTCTACTCACTTTCATTTTATTCCTCCTCATTGGTCCCACAAGTCACAAGAAAAAAAAAAAAAAAAAAAAACCAAAAAAACAAACTCTTCTCTTCTTAGTGGAGCAGCCATCCCATGGGAGTAAAAGGAGAGAAAGGAATCCATATAACATGGAGCAGGACAGGTTGTAAATGGGATTAGGAATAATGGTTACTTGAGGTAGCTGAGGTCTAGGTCTTACATTTCAGGGGAGTCACTTCAATCCTACCACCTATGACACTGTGGCTACTGGACTCAAGGAGTGGGAGCAGTTTGGGAAATGGAAAAGGAGATCCTATACAATGAAAAGAGAAATGCTTAAAAAAAGAAACTCCCTTTACTTTCTCCTTGCCCATTTCCCCCTGCTAGCTTGTGTGTCTGCTAAGGAATGCCGTGGTCTGTGACACTGACACCAGTGAAGGTGCCACAGCAGAGGCCCAAAACAGCTGGGGGTTGGTCAGGGCATCATGTCTCCACCCCTTTCCTGAGGCATCATTCTCCAGCTGGGAAGGGCATGCCTTCATGACACTCTGCAGTACAAAGTGGGGCTGAGAGTCCTCCTTCCTTCCTGACTTTTGGAGACCCTCCTACCTCTTCCACCAGGAACCCTCTCGGGCCTCACACTTGCTGCTCTGTGCTGCTGGCAGAGGGAAAGGTGCTGCTCAGCAGGGCATTGGGCAAGGCCTGGGCACTGGGGAAGCCATGACTGGGACTGGGATGGAGACACACCCAGTCCTGAGAGAAGCTAAGCAGGGCAAGGTCACCAAGACCAGGCTGGTATGAAGGTATTGCTTATGATTCACATCATGACACTGGCATTGTCTGTACCACGTCAGGGAAAGGAAGGGTTGTACCGTGAGGTGGACAGAAGAGATGAAGGGTGATTCTGGTACTCACGTCATAGACAGGAGGTGGTAGTGGTGGTGGGCTGGCTGAAGGGAGCTGTGTTTCCACCTTCTGTCTCAGGATATTTGGCTGGTTCCTTCTAGGGCACAACACCTGCTCAGGACAAGACACCAAATGACACATTTGGAGAAAACCACATGTCCCTCCCCAAAACTAAAATGAATACCAATGTCATATCAAAGCCAGATGTTTGCATACCTCCTGAATCCTTCCACAAGAAAAGAGTGTTGGTAGTGTCTGTACAACACGTGCTGGTTACTTTCCTCACTACATGGTTAAGTGTAGAATCCAGTGACTTACACTGGAAAGGAGAACTGGGCTCTGTGCGTACATATAAAGCACTTTCACCACTGAAACCTTACTGGCTGAAAGGTGTAAATATTGAGCAGCACGAAACAATGCTATAGGACATGGAGTAAAGCAGGGCACTGGTCATAGTGCAGAGAGGAATTCCAGAGAGGCAAAATGCAATTACTTTTATCAGGATTTGGCAAGGAAGCTTTTTCTAATACAGAGAGTCTACAGAAGAGCACCAAACAATCATTAATGGTGACATCTAGTCAGTGATACATGGATGCACAAGTCCAGCATGGAGTTGAAGGAAGAAGGTCCCTTCGTCTGAATATTTCTTGCATCAAATGAGTTCTCCTTGAACACATTCCATTCACACACAGATAAGGGTTAGCCCTGCTCAGCAAGCAAGAGAAGAGGCAGAAAAGGCAGAAGGCTTTGCTAAGTATCTCTGTTCTAATTCAGAAAGAAGTGGGATGATTATATTCACATCACATGAAAACGACAAACTGCTTTCCAGTCCATTAGTAACTAAGGAGGATGCTAAATAGCTTCTCTTAAAGATAAACATTTTTAAACCAGCAGGTCTGAGCAAGCTGTGGTGAGAAATATGGGCTGTGTTCTGCAGGAGGGCAAATGTAATGACTGCACAATCTCTTTAGACCCCAAGGAGAGGCCATAAGTCTGAGATTCACTGGCCCACCTCAAAACCCAGAGATGCCAACTGGTGAGTCGTGACAGTGCCTCCCCTCCTCATCCCCACAGAGACACTCTCTAGGCAAACAGAGAGGGGGGCCTGTCTCCAGCTGACTCCCTTTGCCTCTTACACTCCTTCCCCCACATCAGACTGCCTGCAAGGTAAGTCTCACGAGACTAGCTGGGCTGCCAACTGCTGCCGTTCTGTTTTCAGCCTCATGATCTCTGACTGTGTGTGCTGAAACCTGATGCTCCTTGGAGTCGAAGGACTGTACATGCAGCACAGCCTCCACATAAAAGAGCATGCAGAGAGTCTGCTGCTGTGGTGGCAGAGAGCAGCTTCAAGGAGTTAAGGGGCATACTCTACCTAGAAACCAACAATCTCAAATTCCATTCTAGAAGACGTAAGGGTATTTTTAAGCGAGGCTTGAGATCTCTGGAAGAATGCAGATGATGCTATTGGAACATCTGAGGGTGGCAGTACTAGAAGCAGTTGTTTCCCCAAAGATCTTCTAGTTCTGCTTTTGGCTTTTCTTCTCCCACTCTTCAAATCCTTTCTTCCCCACTCCTGGTATCCCCTTTGCTCTCAGCTGCCCAGATTCCCCTTTCTTACCCAGGAAGTCCCAACCTGAGACACTAGTCTGCTCACCCAAGGGACTCTGGCAATCCAGTCTTAAGACACTTCTAGTGCTTCCTCACTCTAGATTCCAGTCCCAGTTTCCCCCCTGAGGCTCATTCTTCCAGCCTCACAGAACCACTGATAATGGAAGGTGTCCCTGGAGATTGTATAGTCCAATCCTTGTCCCTTTATCTTTTTTTCTGAGTTATTTGTAATTTTCACACAGACTTTGGGATCCTTGTTCTGACCTTCCCGTCTCACTCTGTCTCTTAATGTTTTCTCTGCCAAACAGATGCCCAAGGCTTTGGTCCCCATCCCCATCACAGTGCAGTTTTTTTGCTACAGTGCCCGAGCTCAAGAATGCAGCTGCAGTCTTCTTGAAAGAGTAACCTCCATCTTGAAAGAGGATTAGAAACAGGGAAAGTCCTGCCATCAGGGTTGTAACAGATTTACTCGGGTGCACAGGACATTACTTGTCTAACTGGCCCCTTCACAGGGGTTTTAGACAACTGAACTGGTAAATTGACAAAAGTCATGACTGAGTATGCACAAACTGCAATTTTCCAACATCCCATCACAAGGCCACATCTCCTTGATTATTCTCGCGGCCAGCACACTGCTAATGTGCCTTCTTGCCCTGTGTCAAATCCTTGCTCTAAAGCAGAGCATGCTGTAGTCAAAATGATTGCCAGAATTTTTTTAATGGGCAAATCACTTACTGGCTTTGTCTTTCCTATCATCTTTTCTTCTCAGAAAAACTGAAATTAAGAAAATAAACTGGATCGGACACCCAGCATGGAAAATTTCAGCATGGGGACTTCCAATTCAGCCAAGTTAGAAGTAAATGGAATTAATTCCTAGAATGCATCAGGTATTGCTTTTTATTTGGTTATTACTTGCCTTTCTTTTCCACAGAAGCAGAGCTGTTGCAGTGATGCTCAATACAGCAAGAAGAACAGTAAGGGTAACGAGGATTTCCCACCCATAAGAGGTATTTATGTATCCTGTATCTGTAAGAAAGAAGGCAAAAAGTTCACAGTGTGAGTGGAAGCTACAACCCTGCTGTATTTTTAATCCTGAAAAGAGCCTTGAGAAAACTAAAATGCAGGAGTACAGAATATGGTGGCAGAAATGCACACACCTTTCAAAGCATACTCTGACTGAACAGAGAGCAGGGTGCAGCTGCAGAATCACACAGAAAATGCAGCTCTACTTCACAGACAGAGGTGATATGAGACATGAAATTTGGTAGATAGAGGCTGGCAAAGGTCTTTTGTGATAGGAGCAAAAAGACAGATGGTGGAATGCACACAGGCCACACAAACTGGGAGGATGGGTACTCTAGGCATCCTCTGACCCGTACTGCAAAGCTACTTCATCACAGCTCTTTGCATTTACGTTAACAAGTTCTTCATATCCAACAGTCATTAATGCACATCCAGCCAGTCAGCAGCATGCACATCCTTATCACTTTTCTTTAACATTCCTCTTATGTTGCATCAAGCTTTCCACTGCCTTCCAGTGTGCTCATTAACAGACCAACCAACTCTCTGCACCAAATGGAAAAGAGGGAGGCATGTCAGTGAGGCCATAACCTGTTTGTGAGTCCCTAAAACTGAGCATGCTGAACCTGTACATGTGATAACAGCAAGCACCCTCCTAATGAGTGACTTTATCAGCTGCCTTTGTCACACTGAAGGACAAACCACACTGTCTCCTGAACACTGACACGTAAAAGCACTGTCTGACCCAGTGCCCAGGCTCCCTAGATAGATCCTGACTCCCATGTGGCAGGGCAGATATAAATTACTGCCTCTTCATGTTCCCATCTATGCATTGGGAACAGCAGAACACCTGTGCCAAATGCATTTCAACTCTGATGGCAATTAGTATTAGGCACAAAGCATTATTCCTACCTGACTTCACAGGATGTGTGGATAAAGAAAATGAAGAGCAAAGATCAGGTTTCCATAGCCAGATACAGCTGATTTTTAACCTCCTACCCTTCCTTTCCGGTTGTTCACTTACCTCTAATAAGGACAAACACTCCCTTTCCCATTTTTTCAATATCATTCCATATGACCTTGCAGTAATACGTGCCAGTAGAAGAGGTGTTTTCAAGTGGCTTGATTCTGTAGTCATAAGATAAGGCAGCAGTCTTATTTTCTTCTCCAGAAGGAATGACTACATTTTCCAACCTACTATAGATAGACGTCTTCTGATCCAGTGAATTAATCCAGTAATAGGAGATTGAAAATTTGGTGTATTTCGGCATGTAAGGGAAGATGACTTTACAGGGGATGGATATTCCTTCCTCGAGCAAGGCAACCTGGATTGGAGGTTTCTGCTGTACATCGACATTTCCTCCTGTAAGGGTAATAATTGTTAGCAGTCACCTACACTCACTTTTAATAAGGAGAGGATGGCTGCCCCAAAGACAGGATCACTCTGAAAATAACCATACACCAGGAAGCATGCCTGTAGCATGCGGTGTTGGCCCTTGTCAGAAGCTGAGTGATTCAGAGCATGTGCCCTGTGTGATCCGCCACATCTCTTGGGTAATTGCTGTCTGATCCACGATAGCCTGCTGCATTCACGGGCTTCCCTTTTTCTCTTGTGAGCTCCTCCACACAACAGCAGCACGCAGAAAGACAGGAAATTAAGCAGGAAGCGAACTGATTTCGCAGTGGTGTATGAATGTATTTACAGCAGGTGAATAGAAAGTGATTTTCCAAGATAAATGCTAGCTGGACATCTCCTGAAACTCCCAATGTATAAACTACACTTGGGAATCTACGTGTGGCCGTGTGATGGCTCTGGGACAGCAAAGGTGTTGTATGCAAGCAGGTGTTATCAGTGGGACTGTATATTTCTGAAAAGCAAGTGAGGAAGGAGATTGCATATTCCATATAGGGGCCAGCACCAAGGCCATGAGAAATAAGCCACAGCTTAATCCCTCCGAACCGTTGCTGCTCTTAAATGGGAGCAAAGCACAAGCCTCAATGTTAGCTATAGGAACTATCTGCAGATCTTAAGTATTCATACATGACAGTATCTTAGGCAGAAATGAGAGTATGCCCTTCATATGCTTCTTCCTAATACATACAAGGCAGTTTAAAGTGATCTATCACTCTAACTCAGTAGACAATGATGTCAGAAGTTAAAAGAAAGGACTAATAAGATGAGGAACCACACCACAGCTCACTCGCTGTTTTGTTTAATAAAAAGGAAAAAAAACCTAAGAGTGAGCCACAGGTTAGTAAGGAAACTGGGGTACAGGACTTCTTTGGTTCCCAGCCAAATCTGGGTTTGATATCAGGCAGTCTCTGGATCTATTTATTTGCCAGCTGATATAACACCACATATAAAGCAACTTAAGAGGAGGCTCTTTGAGAAAGGGAACTGGAAACTTATAAGTCTTCTCACAAAATGATGGATTCTTTCAGAGACATGAAAAGAGAAGAGGGAAAAAAAGCTAGAGAGCGAAAGTAGGGGATGGGCAGGCTTTTCCATTTATGCTTTTGATGGGATTCCCTGGAGTTCTGCATCTATGAACAGGCTCATAACAAGGTATTAAAGCTGTCCCAGAGCACAGCCAGCCTTGCTTTTCTGTCACCATGGACTAACGCTGCATCACAACAGCAGTGTCACCTCAGCACAGCGGGAACTAGCATTGGAAAAGGCAATTCAGGCTTAGCACTGCTGAGTGCTGAGCACTGAGGATTCATGGTGGGGGACAACAATGGAGAGAAGGCACACCTACTGCCCAGAAAAGACTGCTAGGAAGTACTATATGTTAAGGAAAATTCTCTACAGATCACATAGCCAGGGACAACAGCCTGACAGTAAAGAAGAGCTTAGGTTACAACACCCGAGAAAGGTTCTTGGCTGTAAAAGCAACTGAGATACAGTACAGTCTTCAGGGACATGCTCAGTCCTGTGTACACTAGTTACAGTATTATGGAAAGGTGGGAACAAAATCCTGCAGACACTGTGGGAGTGATAACTCCAGTGTTTTATTCTGGGCCATATTTTTCAAAATCATTCATCATCCTTCTCCTCATCTCTACATAGCAGAACACGCACAAATACAATTTCTATATAAGATACAGCTAAGCACTACTGTAACAAAAGAGAGGAGAGATCCATCGTCTCGTATTATCTCTGAAGCCACTAGGTTGAAAAGAACATACCAAGGAAAAAGCTAAGACATTTTATTTAGGTTATCTAACCCTTCTCCCATGTTCCCCCTTTCTTGAGGATTCACTCTCTTAGCTTTGAAATGCTTAAAAGACAGAAATAGCAGCAGCGTGCAAATTCCTAGAGGGGATCTCTGGAAATTAGCAAAAGATAGCAGCTGGAACTGCTCTAATATGCAAAACATGACAGTAAACAAAAGGAATTAAAAAGAAAATATTTGTTTACCTCCATACTGAAGCAACCAAAGAAACAGGAAGATGACTTTTAGATTTGGAATCATGATGGGGGGGGGGTCAAAGGCTGTAAGAACGCAACCAGACACAAAGATCCAAAAGGCAAAGGAGGTGGGGGTTTGTCAGGTATTGTCATGCCAGGGCAGCTGGTTGATCTCCTCCTGTTTGTGAAAGGACAGGCGAGATGTACACACACTGCATTTGGCAAGCAGTTCCTGGCAGATGCAAGCTCTTCTGCTTTTTGGTCAGACTCCTCCCCACACCAGGGTTGACTTCTCTGTACTACAACGATGGTGTTAGATCCACTAGTGGGTGTCCAAACACTAAACCACAAGCACTTTAACAAGAGTTTGCTTCCTGATGACTGTAAAGTATCACATGCATTTGCAACAAACTGTCACCTTCCACAAAGCCTGGGATCACCTGCTTTGCCTTCAACACAGAAAACCAGTATGCATATGAGTAGTCAGTAAAGAGCAAAGGCTCTACTGCACCCCTGACTCCACAAAACGGCCCTCTGCAGCCAACTTCTCCAGTAGGTCCCTTGAGAGGAAGGCACTCACATTCGCAAAGTGAGAACAGCCAGACAGCGAATTCGTCCCAACAGCTGGACCGTTTCAGATCCACACCATGCTGGCTCTGAACCAGCTTCGCAATGCAGGCAAGCTTTAAGTAATCTATTGTAGGCAAATCTAAGGAGAGCCCTCTGAAGAAGAAAAAACACGTTTTGTGGGAGGCTCCTGCCGCCTATACTCACGAAGAGTCTTTGATTTTCAATGAATGCTTGTTTTTAGCTAAGACATCTGCAATGCAACAGCTGAGCAGCATCTGACTCATAAAAACTCCAGTGGCTGAGAGGTCTTCACTTCTCTTTAGGCAGCTTCCTCCTTTCACACTTCTTGTGAGACAATTGCACTGTCCACAAGAAAGCACTTTACTGCAACTTCAAGGTTGCCCATTCACATGGGGTGCTGTGCTGCAGAGACTGGTGGGGGATGGTCATGTGGGGAAAGACCTAAGGCAGTAGATGAGCCTGTAAGCTTCATGTATTCAAAATCACTATCAGTTGTTTTATGCCTCCAGACTTTGTAGGAACGAGGTTTACTCCAAACAACCTTTGGTTTACAGCATTTTTCCTCCTGTTCAGCCTGGGACAGGTCCCCAGGAGGAAGAGGTCTTGACACAGGGGGAGGCATGTAGCTGCATGATGCCCAGGGATGGCTGGGAGCCCTGACAGACGGGGAGTAGAGAAAGTGGTTTTGTGTAGCTCTGCAAGGCTGGTGCAGCAGCTGCACTCCTCCAGGGAAGGTTTAGCTCAGATAAGCCAAAACCAACTCCTCTCCCCAAGACATGCTGATGTGAGCTGCACGGGGCTGGTCTCAGCTGGAAATCACTCCTCACAGGTCTTAATGCTGAGCAGCAAGGACAATCAAAAGCAGTAACAAGACACTTGGGGCCCACTTGGTATTTCAGATATGGAGGCACAGATCAGGCAGCTGTGGCTCTGGGGTCACAACGGTATTCAGAAGCCTTTCTCAGGCCTGAACAGCATCTCAGGGTAGTTGGGGCAGGGAGAGAGAAGGAAGCAGAGGCTCACTACCTTCCTGTGGAAGAACTCCACTGAATAGTCAGGGCTTCCTCGGCTCTTATATCATGCTCATCCCCATGGTAGCACACAGCTTTGTAATTTCCAGTATTGATGTATTTCTAGAGGACAGAACATGCTGCTTCTGCCAGCAATGTGTTTTAACTGTTATCAGCATTTATCTGTTTCAGGAATTCAGGGTGATAAGTGGATTAAGTGTGGTAGGTTTGTAGGGCTCCTAGGTCAACATCATCCTTCCGTCCTTTCTGTTCTCCTATAAACAATCCTGTTGCCACTCAAAATGCCAAGTCCTAGAAATATCACTGTCTGGAATTAAAAAAAAAAAAAATAAAAATTCTAGCATTTCAAAAGAGATCACACATAAGACTCAGCTGTGGGATTAAAGGCACAGCCAGGCCAGAAATACATTCACTGCTGGGATTTGCTATGGTAGAGCTCACTGAAAAGAAATGGCTTTGAAACGACTACCCAGCAGCTATTAACTGCGAGACAGGATGACATTCTGTTCCTTAGAGCCTAAAGGGAGCCTGAATCTTTGAATGTTAAATTCTAATTCAATTTGGTCTGGGGATTCTGAACTGAGTTTTAACCCTGGAGAAATAAATGGGAGGAAGATGAGGAAAAGCTGGGGAGCTGCTATTACCAGCCAGTAGCGGGACTGAACTGATCACCCCAAAACTTAGGTGGAATAACCACAATACCTGTGCCAAAGGAAATAAATTAAAAAGCTCCAAAGGAACAGGTCATTGTATAACCTTCACCGATGCATTATACAGTACATTGCTGCATGTGAGCCAGTCTCTACAGCATGATGAGGAGAGAACAGCCTAGCCAGTTGTAAACCCACCAGAGCACTGACTGGCCAGGACCTGTAAGGCTTGGTCCTTCTTTTGATGCAGCGAATGCTGACACTTCCTGAAATTAAATACAGGATTGGGGTAGATTCAAGCTGGTTTCTGCCTGTAGTTGAAAAGTGGATATTAATTTCACTCAAGCACTTTAAAAAGCCCACAATAGTGGCCAGTATTCCCAATGGTGAGGAAAAGCACATTGTTCCAGCATGCATGAACAACAAGTTTGGGCAAGTACTGCACCTACCAGAAGTGCCTGTTCACAGCTGTGTCCAGTGTACACCCACAAGTCACGGCACGCACACGAGCCCACACATGCCCCCACAGCCAACTCCAGGGAAAGCATTAATTCAAACAAAAAGGCTGCTGCTAGCCAAGGCAAAAGCAATGCTGCAGAGACCACAACAAAGCCTCTTTATTGCTGAAGCGTTTAACACCACAACCATCCAAAAGAGAAACACTTGGCACACAGAAAAGCTGCAGCAGCTCAGCGAGCCTGATTGCACAGAGCGCTTCAGAGCATTCTCCAGCACAGCAGCTCTGGGTTTGCTGCCTTGTCAGAGACCAGCTCAAACCCCCACGGCTGGAAAGCCAGCCAGTGGCAACATGTGCACCTCTGAGGATTCACAATCTCTTTGACTCATATGACCCCAGACTCCAAGGCACAGAGTTTCCCTCTGTCTGGCAGCAGGAGTGATAGCAGAGCCAGCATGAGCAGGACCGTACCCCTGCCAGCATTTTTACCACTGTTGTGTATCGAGTGCCTCTCAGCAGGGCTGGATGATGCTGAGGTAAAAGCTGCCAATGCCCTCACTACATTTCTACCCACTGAAATGCTGTAGGAAGAGAATTATCAGTGACTTGATGGGAAAACAGAAAATTAGAGGTGTTGACACCACCATGGGGAAGGGAGGGGACAGTTCTCTAATTCCCTTTCACCGGCAAAACAAGTCTGCCTTAGAAATCACCTACTCTTTTCTCTTTCTTTTTTTTTTTCTTTTTCTCTGCTCACCTGCTGGAAAGATTCCCAGGGACTAAGTTACCACCACAGGCCTGACGCACTCTCAGAGCCGTGCCTCTGCCTCACGGTGAATCCCACCCATTCTCCTCCACTGGCTCCTTTTGTGGCAAGCTGTGGCCAGCGGGAATTCGCCTGGTAGGAGAGCTTTGCCTACTCAGGGTGACACCTTCCAGAAGAATATCTACCTGGCCGGGCCTGGGGCTGACGCGAGGCCAGGGCGGAGCGGGCCACGTTAGGTCCGCCTGATCCAGAGGGTTAAATCTTCCCCCGGGCAGCCCTCCCCGGCCCCTGCGGGAGGCTGAGCCGCGCACAGCGAGCCCGCTCCGGCCGTGCGGCGGTGGCGGTGGCGGTGGCGGGGCGGGCAGGGACGGGCGGCGGCCGCTCCCGCCGACCCGCGCCCTCGCCCACAAGATGGCGCCGCCGCCCCGGCCGCCCCCTCCCTCCTTCCCGCGCCCGCCCACCCACCACGGGCCCAGGGCACCGGGGGGCCGGAGGAGACGGAGAAAACGAGCACAACCAGGATCCACTTAAGGCAAAATTAATGCTAATTAACCGTAATCAACAGCTCGAGGAACAACTTTTACTCGGCAAGCAGCAGATACTGCACTCGCAGTTCGCCCGTCAGGCACGAGCAGCAGACAGCACAAGACGGGCTGTGGAAAAGGAAAACGAAGCGCTCTGCCGCGGGTGTACCCTTCGCTGCTGTGTCCTGCCCTCGCCGCCGCTCTCTGCGCCAGAGGTCACCGTCCCCGCGGCAGCCCAGCCCAGCCCAGTCGTGCCCCGCTCGCCTCTTGCCCCACCACCGGACACTCCCCTCGCAGCCCTCTCTGGCAGCGGCAGCCGAGTCACTTCTGCTGAGCCCTTTGGGGGGGCCGGGGGCAAAGCACAGGGAGCTGCCGGCAGCATTGCCTCCAGCCCTGGCACCGCCTCCGCGCTCACAAGCCATCCGTCTATGCCGGAGGTGCTCTGGAAACTCCTGCCAGTGCTAGTGAGGAGCACAGTTTTATTATGAATGACAATTCTCAGCTTGCAGAGGCCTCTTGGCACCACGTGTGGGTGCTTCCCACCACAAGCAAAGCCCAAATACCTATTTCATGCTACTGACCAGTGATGCTGCACTAGTTAAGGGGCTGGTAATGGTAGTCAGCTTGCTGCGGTTGCCTCAGCAGGAGCAGGCTCAAAAGAGTGTCCCCACAAACAGCCACAGACTCACACACCTCCACAGCCCCCACGGGAGCATGAGTACGGGAGTAGCAGGCACACAGCCCTCCCACGGTCACAGGATATGTCACCAGCCCCTCAATGCCACAACCCGAACAGCCCAAACTTTCTCACATTAGCAGCAAAAATGCTGGGGGTGGGATGCTGGGCAGGAGCAGGGCATGCTGCCAGCAGTGCTCTCCTAAAACAGGAGTCCCTGAGCCCCTGCTCGCCAGCTGCGTGCCTTGAGGTGTGCACATCAGGCTCTGAAACTGTGCTGAGTGACCGGGCTGTGCATCCCCCCTGCTGGGGGTGAAGGGGGGCAGGGCAGGCAAGTTTGGCAGGTGCTGGGTCCTGTGCAGGGCACACACAGGGAGGATCATGTTGGACAAGATGGCATCAGTTGCAAGGGAGCCGCAGGAATGGTTCCTGCCAGCAATGGCCTTGCCAGATGGCCCTTCTGGTCTTGTCTGTGCAGGAAAACTCCTTGGGCCTCAGCCCTGCTTCGAGCCAGCCAGCTGTGCCAACCCCAGCTCCCTGCAGCCTGGCAACAGTTTCTGACTGCCCCCAGGTACCCAAGCCTGCCCCACAGCTGACTCCGAATCTAAGCTCCTTCCCCCTGAGCTTGTTCAGGTCCCTGCACTCCCTTTCACCCAAACCACCTCATTCCCTTGCCTGCTCTTTCTCTCCCTCTTTTCTGGCTTTTGTTTTTTATTTCTTTTTTAATGTCTTCCCCTTTTTTGGTTTCTTTTTGGGACCCTTTCTTCAGCCTGCAGGAGCTTTGCAGCTCAGGACATTGGGAAGTAGAACAGGCAGCACAGCTGCAGTGACCCTGGGAACCAGCATGGACCCCCACAGCGGACACTTGAGTGCACTCACACCCGCTCTGGATTGGCACAGCTTTCCTCATGCACTCCAGGCTTCTGCCAGCTCCCAGGAGGAAAGCTGGGAAAGGATTAAGTAGCTAAGTATCTCATTGGCAAGTGAATATATTGTTTTTTCTTTCTATTAATTCCTCAACTTTGCTTTGATTGTGGACTGTGGAGAATAGGCAGGCTGATACAGCTGTAATAGCACACCCTCCTAGGGTGGAAAAACATAATTTTGCCACCAGGCCTTATTCTGGCTATGAAAACTAAATAAAGGATCCTGGCAAAAACATGTGCTGGAAGAACCACATCTCTGCTAGGATTTTTGCCAATACAGAAATGTGTTTCATTCTGTTTTCCTCCCTACCTCTGAATTTCCCACCTGCTGTCTACGTTCCTGGCTCACAGAACTACGGGACAAGGATTTGTAGTTTTGACCTAATGCAAGAGAAACATCACTGAGTTTTGTTTTTCAAACCCTTACAGACCACTGCTGAGTGCACTGGGAGTATCCAAGGCTGCTGCAGGCCATGGGGAGACCTGGGAGGGGTTTTGTGAACCTCCCTGTGGGCCTGGAGGTAAGGCACTGAGCCTTAACCCACTCCAACCCCTCCAATGGAAAGAGGTCTCCTTTCCCTGGAGAAGTGCGTGATGACAGATGTGGGTCCTACAGGGATGAGAAATGCAAAAAACCCTGGAGTATAAGAGGAAGCATATCCTGTCTGCATGGAGACACAAACCTCAGCGGGAGCAAGTGCATGGAGTTGAGACTATATGGATACCATAGTAGGGTTCAGACACCTTCTTCGATGACTAATTATATCTCCACTTGCTCTTTATATATATATATATATGCATGTATATACATGTACCCACATTTTATACCTAGCTACTAATACTGCTGAGGTTTCCCTAAGGCACCCCCTCTGTGTCCCCCTATAGCCCAAGTAGCCATGCTGAGACCCTCTACCACAGCTGGGCCCACGGTTTCTCCTGCAGACCACTATCTCCTCACTCTGTACACTCTGGGGAAATCCTTCCCCACCACAGTACTGCTTCCTCTATTATCTCTGCCCAGCTGTGGTTTATAAGTTGTTTAAATCTCTTCTAGGAACAGATAAAGATCACAGTTACCCAGAATCCAAAAACACAGCTTGAAATGTGGTTAGACTCTGCCCTACTTTCATTGAGTTGAGAGCAAGGCTCTGCCAAGGTGCTCAGGGGAGATGAGATGTGAAAGATCCATTTCAGCAAATCACCCCTTCCCATCAGACCAAAAAATAAACCTAATGCATCCCCTCCAAACCTGTTGCATCTGTTCAAACCACATCACCTCTCCTCCTAGTTTGCCCAGGACTTGCAGGTGAGCAGGGCATGGGGCCATGGAGCCTGAGAGAGATGCTGTCCTGCACTGCAACACTTGGCACAGGTACAGGTACAGGCATGTCCCCAAGCTGAGAAAGGTGCAAGGGATTCACTAAATCAGGGCCATGAGGATGGCAATGCAGGGTGTGCTGCAGATTAAGAACAAGATGTGTTGGTAGAGTTTTTACCATCCACATGCTCACCAACAGCTTTTCCCCACAGCAAGTTGCTCCCTAAGCTGGGGGAGCTGCTGAAGTGGAAGTGCTGCCCGGGACTTCCCTCCTGTGAAAAATCCCCTCCCTGGGAAGTCCACACTGGGTTTCAGAGCTGCTGTGTGGCTGTGCCTCCAAGGTGAGCTGGCTCCCTTGCACTGTCAGACTCCTCTTAGAGCAGTATTTCCAGAGATCTGCAGTGATCTAGGAAGGGATACTGCTGAATAAATGCCAGGGTTTTTTTTCCTTCTCTTGAGTGGTGCCAGCCCACAGGACCAACCTGCAGACAAAGATGTGTGTTTCCATCACCCATTTTGCCTGTGGGCTGATTCTGATAACCCTGGGCTTTTCTCACAAGCACTGCTGGTGTTCAGAGGAGATGGGACTTGGGCAGCAGAGAACACCTTGCAAATATATACCTCCAGCTCTATTACTTTCTCCAAAGTAGAGAATGTTTGCTGAATGATTCCACCTATACTCCAAGTGGAATACATGGAGCAGTACATGGAGAGTAGCCTCTTGCAAACACTAATATTTCATTTCAAGGGTATTACTTAACCCTGCTTGGAAGGGCTTGTATCAAGGCAAGGATCAGAGCAGCACTGGGGTATTTTTGCTGGTGCTCTTATTAGAGGTAGCATCAGTGAGGTGTTTCTGGAGAAGGGTTTGCTGCAGTCAAGGCTATTAAGAGATGCTGAAGAAGGCTTCATCTGAAAGATAGTACAGATAATTATGATATTTAGTAGCGCCACTTACAAGGGCTGACTTGAGCAGCCTTGGAAGGAAGAATGAAAAAATCCTTCCTAATGTGTTTGTGCCAGCAAACACATTAGGATCTCCTGCAAGAAGTTTTTCCATCCTATTGAAAAGCTTTGTTAGAAAGAATGATGAGAACAGTAATAATAAGGCGCTATAATTATACCTGATCCTTCTATAATCTTTCTCTTTGCAGAGTTCGGGAGCACTTTACTGCTATTATTGGATTTGAACAGTCCCATCTGGATAACATACGACTGATTTGTTTGCATGGCTTATTTTAGGTATCTCAGCATGCACATTAGACTTGCTTCATATCTGGTTGATTCCCTGCACAGTCTGGAAGAGCAGGAAAAGATCTGCAACTCATGTTCTCCACCACCCCATTCTCCCATCCCAATGCCTAGGAGAGCTACTTACAGAAGACCAAGGACAAAAGGAACCATCAGTCCTTCCTAACTCAGTACCGCAGAATGTACAACTGTAGTACTGAAGCACATAGAACATGGAGGCTGGATACTACCAGGAATGCCTGGATTTGCACCTGTATTATTCTAGGCTTGAGATTCCATGGATTCCAAAACAACTCAAGAGGCACTGAAAGTCTGGCAGCAAACACCTCACGCTCTGTGATCAGAATAGGCTACCTGAACCTTTTAAACAAAGGGATGAACTGCGTGTTTCCAGCAGACACAGAACCAGGGAAAGCGTGAGGGTGGTCGCGTCTTTCTGGATTTAGCATTCCTTGCAACACCATCTCAGTGACAGAGACACTGCTGCGCTCTGGCCACAGCTCCCATTCACCGTGTCATTAAATGAGTGACCATCAGTGTCATGAACCTTGTTGTCCCCTTGCAGGAGCTCTTGAGTGTGAAGGTGGGCACTTGCTACTTCACTCTGCCAGGGCCAGGAGAAATGAGACATAATTGACAATAATTCAGCCCATACTTAAAAACCCTATATAAAAATGAGATTAAAAAAAATTAAAAGCACAATACAAAAACTATGGTTTAGGCGACTTGGACAGTTTTCAGTCTGAAAATCACAGCAATTTATCACTAGTTTGCAGTTTGAGGAGGGATTGTCCCTTTCAGACTGAATCACCATAAAACAAGCACAAGTTGCCTGATCCTTTTGTTTCTCTCACCAGTTTTTAGGGATTTTTTTTTGTCCTGTGAACTGAAGAAGGGTTTTCTCCTGCATCCCTTACATATCCCACCTGGCTTCATTCATAAGGACAGATGAGGTTTCTAGTGTCTGCCCATCCCTAAGGCTGTGGGACATCTTGTTGAGGAGTTTAAGACAACCCATTAGCCCTGTCTAGTTTTCCCCTACTTAATTTTTGGTGTATTATATCCAGTCTCCTCACTTTCATTCTCCTAGATTCTTCAGAGCCGTCTCTGTCAATTTGTTTACTTCTAGTTTATTTTTAAAAGACAAACCCCCAATGGACATAAGCTCTCAAGTCCCTTTTGAAAACGCTGTCTTCTCCGTAAGTGTTTTGTTTGTGATCCTCTCCAATCCTTTAGGCTATTGTTTACAAGCTGGAAGGCATCTGCACTTGGGCTAATCATGCCGAATGCCAGCAATTCCCCCAGCATGATTTGTTGCACAAGCCAGTGGGAGCAGGGTTTGTTTTGATTACGTTTAGTGCGGAAAACCCACATTTTGCTCACATCAGCCTGACAAAACAGGGAGGCCTAATCCGAAATCTTCAGAGAGGAACAATAATCTGGTCATTGATTTCAGTGGCATCTGGGACCAGCTCAAAGACCGAAGGTTCTGATGGCAAGGGTGGTGTCTTGGGAAAGCAGGTAGATCGGGAGGCAAAAATATTTAAAAGTGTATGCAAGTCATTTGCTCTGGGATGGATGAACCTAGCAGCCTGCCTTGTGCTTTGCTTCTCAAAGCTCTGCAGCTCCTTTCTGACATGCAGTTAGTCAGGCTGGGAGCCCCCAGCTCTGCCCCCACCAGCCGTCACTTCGGGCTGATGCTGGCCTCCCCCAGTGCCCTCAGCTGACAATTCAGGCTCCTTCACTCATTCTGAATGATGGCAATGTTTTTATCCTCAGCCTGTGCTGACACTTGCCTCCAGACATCAGATGGGTGTCCCAATTCTTCTGCTTGTGAAAGCTGGGAAGAAGCGCCCGAGGGCTGCTCCCTTTGGGGCTGCCATCAAGCTGCTGGGGCACGCAACTGCACTGCAGGGGTGGGTGTAGAGGTCTGCCAGGTGCAGACCCCTCTGTCTCCAGAGGCCCAGCACAGTTCTGGGAGCTCAGCACAGCTGTCCCTCCCCAAGCCACTAGCTTAGCTGGCCTGGGCTGCCCCCAGTGCTGCTGAGCCTCAGGCTGAGCCTAGGCTGGCTTGTTCCCACACTCCTGCCATAGCAGAGGTCTGCTCTACAAGGCACAGAACTCAAAAGCTCCACCTGGATCCTGCCTCTCCCCTGTTTTCCGACTCTGCTTTTCCTCCTCCAGAGGTGCTCCATTAATCACCATTAATCCCTTTTTGTACCCACATAGAGGTTAGTCTTGCTGGTGGCCTGTGGCAGAAATTTCCACAGCTTAAGCTACTACACGTCACATGAAGAAATGTCTCCTTTTGAATCTTGAAGTATTTTATCAGACGCCTCCCTGGATTTTTAAGAAAACACGTGGTTACCTACTCCATGGCATTTAGGCTTTACAGATCTCTGCCGCAGACCTCAGCCATCTCTTTTCTGGCTGAAGAGTCCTACTATCGAGCCAGCCCTTGCACAGGAAGCGTTTGGAAGTACTTTGCTTTGCCTGAATCAAAACCTCAGCTCCGCCAGCCCCAGCTGAGATCAGAAGGCAGCAAGAGCCTGCCAAGACACAGGCAGCTCTGCAGGGAGGCATCGGGAGTTTCAGAGCGACTCTGCCACATCTCCCTCTCCCTCTGACACCTGCTTTCTCTCTGAAGGCTGCCCTCAGTAGCCCGGCCTTTGCACCAGGGAATGGCACAGGGCAGGCAGAAAGCTCCAGCGTGTGCAGTTTTAACTGTACAGATGCCAAACATCTAAGGAACCGGGGCAAAACAAATTCAGTAAGACAAAGCCATCACATTCCCCTAACCAAGGTGTGTTGTAAATTAAGGGGTTTTGCACATGTAAAGACTAATGACACAAATACATATTTTCAGAGGGACATCAGGGTAAGGGTTAAAACTGAGATCCTGTGGGTATACAGGCCTTATTTTGAAGCTTGACTACCTAAGAGTTCATTTCCCAATCACTGAGGATGACCAAATAAATTTTTAAAGTGTTTTTGCACAAACTTGTGTCTTTTGGTGAATCCTGATCCCTAACGACATACAGACCCTTATGTCAGAGGTAATCAAGTATTATTACAAGAGCTGATGGCTGTGGGGCCCCTCCTAAGCACACACATGGGTACATATGGAAGTTATTAGCAAGTTCCAGAAAAGAATTTTGGAAAATTAACCCTTGGGGCCCCAGAACACTACCAACAGACAGCTGGCTGGGAGCAGACAAAGAGCAGTTTCCTGCTGGATGCCTGCAGCATATTGGGACTGAGATCCAGGCCCTTCACAGCATGGTAGAGGAAGCCCCTCTCGCAAGCACTAAACTTTTCAACTTCTGCTGTTAGGAAGAACACTTGAAAAAAACCATCTGCAAAGCCTGTGTAAGTTTCCTCAACAAAGTGAAATGAGTCAGCTGCAGAAATGTATAACATAACATATAAAAATGCAAACAATTTTCTTCTATTCCCCAAATGGTGCTCAAGAGGTTGTGAGGAAGTTTGCAATTTCTTTTTAAGTCCCCTTAGGAGCCACCAAAAGAAACATTTGGATACAGACCACCAGGAGCTACTCCTACGTGACAGAGGGACCCGTTCCGAGGCAGGGTCATTAAAGTGAACATCTCCCACTCTAATGAAAGCAGCAGGATAGTGTTACCCCACGGAAGTAAATTCTTACCCTTTTGCTTTGTACATCTTTTTCTCAAGAGCTGAAAGAAAAAGGTTTCTCCTCCAACATCCAAGCAGAGAACGAAGGATTCTAATGCTTGCCTCAGCCAATGCACTTTTCACTTTCCTGTTCTTTCTACATTGATTTGCTTTCTTGCACCAATCCTGATCTGCAGAGTGACCTCTCCTTGGGAATAATGAGGATACTCACACATGATGTGCTTTCAACTTCCACAATATAACAATGCTTGGCAGTAATTCACTGCTTTTCATCCACAGATCTCAAATCAATTTGCTGCAGCCCTGCATGGAATTGACTTACTTGTAAGACTGAGACAAGTGCTTGCTGTGCAATTAAACAAAACAAAACAAAATAAAACAAAAACAAAAAAAAACCCCAAAAAAAACCAACCAAAAAAAAAATAAAGTAGACTTTATTAAAATCCAAACTATTTCCTTCTCTCGTAGTGTGATTTTCCTAAAGCACAATCCAGGGCGCAAATAGCAGCCCCCAGCTACACAACCCAAGATACTCATTTGTGGCCAAATGAGAACAGTTCACAGCCAGGTCACAGCAATACCATCAGAAAGCTCTTCCCTCAGTGAGGTATAACCGTGGCCAGAAAACAGAAGCATTCCTGTGCTCAGTTCTAAACATGGAAGAAATTATACTGCCCCTCCACCCTCCTGCTTTCTGAAGGGAAGGCAGGAAGGGAGCCAAGGCACCTCAGCAGACACCTTCAAGAAAGCAAAGGATCAAGGGGTGGACATGATGCCTGGGCCAGCAGATCCAGTCCCACTCTTCCATGGCAGAGAGGGAGGGCAGCTGTGTGGCTGACCCTGCTGAGGCATGGGCTTCACCCAAGAGCCCAGGAACGGTCCCAGAGGTGCCCAGAGTCACCTGAGATGCTGACAGCAAGCAACACTATGCCCACATGTCAGCCACCCCAGGGCACACACCCCGCAGAAATGAACAATCCCAGCTCCTGCTTTTGCACTGGGCTGAGAGATGCAGTAGCTGCAGGGCCACCAAGCTGCCTCTGGCCTCCCTGCAGCTGGAAGGAGCATGAAGCAAGGACAAGATCACCACTTCCCTGACACTTATCCAACTACCCTGGTTGATAAGCCAATGCCCTGAGACAGGCAAGCCAGGCACCTCACCACCAGCAGAGCAACAAAGCCCTCCAGAGAATAATTCAGAGCATCTAAGTTCGGCTCCTGTGATGAATCACAGCCTGTATCTTTGTCTGTGCTGACACACACTTTAGTTCCTCAGATGAAACAGCTGAAGACAATAGAGCAAATTCAGTGTACTCTCTTCCCCTGTTCAGCTTTTTTCTTCCATACAGGTCTGAAGAGGAAAGTCAGCATGAGCAAAGCAGGCTGCCTGCCCAGCTACGGATATTTAGCATCCTATAAAATGGTTTGGCTCAAATTTTAGAGTATCTGAATTTCTTCTTTCATGTAGCTGTTTTCAATCACTTATTTTGAAGATATCATACCTACTATTTAAGCCAGCTGTGTTCCTCCCATTTGTACTCATACTCACCAGTTAAGTTCACTGATGCTGTGCCCTGTTCTAAGATCCTGAATTACTCATTTTTTTTCAAACACTCAGTACAAATTTTAAGGTACTAAAAAAACTTTCTAAAAATGTAGGGCTGAGATTTTCAGAAGTATTCTCTGATTAGAAAATTCTTCACTACATTACACTACAAGATGAATTTAAATTTAATGTTCCCAGCTAGGACCACTCATTTATGCTCTGCTTTTGTTCTTTATGAGAAATTCACTTATTCAGTTTCAATTTGATTGCCAAGTCTGGGCACTAAACTAACTGGGCTTCCATCATAACAAGGGAATGAAGTTATCGCCATATATTCACTGACTTTTAAAAATCAATATAAAAATTTTATTAAAAATTTAGAAGTTTTATATAAAAATTCCTTGCCTTTCAGAGGCAAAACCAAAACATCTTCTGATGCTCGACAGATGGCAGCAGCACACTATCACATGAGCTTAAGAAAGGGTGCAGGATCCCATCTCTTCACACCCTCCCAGGGCAGATACAACTCTCCAGACCAGGGTTATCTCTGCAGGAATGCCATGCCCTTAAGTACACATAACCCCATCTTCACTCTCAAAAATCCAATCGAATGAAGCAATGCAAAAGCCAGTGAAGCTGCATGTATTGTACATGGCTGCAATGGTTTCACTTGGTGCAAACACCGGCCTCTGAAGTAACAGGCATCACATTCCTGCTGCAAGGAGTGAAACGTGCTCTTGCTCCACCACAGCTTCGTGGGTCAGCACAAGGGCCATGCTCATCGATGTCCAAGCTGCACTGCTGTGGGACTGGACTCAGCTGCACTCCACCAGGGCAGATTTGAGGCAGAAATGAGCTCAAGCACTTTGGGGTACAAGAGAACACAGGGCTGACCTGGGAGGACAGGCAACTCACCTTTTTCTGAAGCTTTTAATTTATAAATGGAGCAAAGAGCAGGACTTGGCAGCAGTGACAACGTCTGCTCTTTAGGTCTGGCTTTAGCCCAGGCGTGTCTGGGAAAGTCATGCTCACTGTGTATGTACGAGGACACATCTGTCACAGCCACTGGGTTCAAGCTCTGTTCCCTCTGCCCTCCCCCTTCCTCTCCCAGCAGCCAGTTCAGCATCACTGGTGTGGCACACATCCCACCAGCACAGCCATAAAAGAGGCATCTCCTTTCATCTCCCATATGCATGGCATCATCTGCTAGCCCAGGACAGAGAGGGGCTGGGGCCAACGCTCCCCTCTGACCCTCCCCTTCCATCCAGGGGTGAGAACACCTCTTCCCTCAGACACATTCCCAAGGAGCCCCCCAGCCCTGCTCTGTCCTCCGTCGTGGCTCCAGCAGGGAGGCTCCGGCAGCACAATTCCCGCAGCGTGGGCACTGCCCGGCGGCTCCGGCACAAGGGCTCAGAGAAGATCAGGGGAGTTCCCCCCATCTCATCAAAGTGCAAGGGGTTGTTCCGGGTCCCTGCCACCACCAGCTCCAGCAGCCGGACCACACAGTCTGAAAACCAGTTCTTGAGGCGGAAATAGCCCTCCTGGAAAGAGATTCGAAGGCTGACGGGCCCCGCGGGCATCCGCACGCTCAGGCTGAACAGGCAGTTCCCCTGCGAGCTGTCCCGCACCAAGTAGGTGCCTACAGGCTCCCGCTGGAGCTTGGCGTGAGCCTCCCCCACTGACAAGGGGCCCCAGTAGAAGTCACTGGCCTGGAGGATATTGAGGGATCGCTCCAGGACTTCCCACTCGCAGCTGCGAAACATCCGGAAACGATCGGGCAAGCCGGGTGGCGCGGGGCTGGGGAGAACGCTCCGATGCCGCCTTTGCAGACGAGAAACAGTGGTGTGTGTGTTGTGCAGGTCATCTGGCCTCCCTCTGATCATCTCTCAAAGAGCCCATGAATCCTGGAAAGGTGCTGCCTTTACCATGCTTCCTCCTTTGCATCCAGCCTGTGGGACAGAAGGAGAGTGAGGCAAACCCAATACCTTCTTCAACCTGGGCAAGACACTTCCCAAGGGAGGAAGACCAGCAAGAGTACCACAGAGGGTACCGAGGAGCTATTGCATGTCACCAGCCCCCAGCTGCAGGGAAAATCAAGGATATATGTGTGGAAAGGGCTCCAGCTGGGTCCCCACCAGCAGAAGGTGGCACTTTACAGAGCTCTGCATGCATTGGGTTTCTGTGATTCACAGCCAGGGGCTCCTGCTCACCCTCCAGCACGGCTACTTTGAACCCAGCAGATCTCAACATTTCAAGATTTCCCTCTGCTAGACGTTTGGGACTTTTCAGAATGGCCTTGAGATTGGAAAGGTGAAATGACACCACAAATCTAAAGGGAAAGATTTCCTAAAGGAGGAAAGTATCATTTACTTTGCCATTCAGTGAAAGGCAGAAAGGTTTCCTCACACTTCTCCAACCCTTTCTCCAATAAAAAGATTGACAACAGGACTTAGCAAAAGCAGAAGACAGGTATGAGCCTTTCTCACCAAATCCCAGGAACTACTCCCTTATCCCAAGACATGCCTGTTTCACTATGTCAGGAGAAAGCAAAGGTCTCAGATCAAGCCCCCTTCAAGAAATGTTCCATCAGCTTCAAGGCTGAGACTACCTTGAATAAGTTCACTTAACACTGGTAAACAGGCACTGCTGATGCCCTTCCAGAACTCTTAACTTCTGTTTCTTCCAGAAGGACAACTCCCCCTGCCTGCAGACAATGCTGCCCTCTCCCAGTCACCATCCTCTAATGTACTGTCATGACCCTGCTCATCTCCTGCACCTTGTGTTATCACCAGGCTGTTTTCAGAAATGCAAATTCCTGAACCTAGTGTTGCCATCAGCCATCCAAGTCACTTCAATTATATTAAAAAATACACATTCTAAATGTATGTGTCTGTATAGGCACAAATAAAAAAACCACAGCCCTAAGCCAGAGGCTCATTCTGTGTGAGAAGCTGAGCTATAACATACCACTTCCCCAGGCCTGACAAGTCAGTAGCTCACTGCCAAATGTTGCCCTTGCTCCCTTGACATACTCCATTAACCCAGTCATACTCACTCACAGCACAGCCATGCTTGGAGCAGAACAGAGTGCTGGCACAGCCCGCAGCAGAGGAAGAGACACACTTCATCTCCAGCAGTCCCCCCCACCACCCCCACCACAGACGTGCCAGAGCATCGAGGCTCGGGGCTCGTATCAGGCAGGCAGCCCCCCAGGGAATGTGCAGGGACCCGTGCTGGGCTTGCTCTGCAGGGACAGCTTCAAGTTAAGCTTAGCTCCTTGCAATGTTCCCCTGTCTCACACCCTTTGCCAGCTATTCAAAAGCCTCACATTCCTTCTGGTGCTCGTGCCAGCTGGGTGACCATGCTGGTGGCCACACTCTGTGCCCCAGGAGAGGACAAACATCTTTCCTTCACAGGGGCACAGTAGTTAGGGAGAGCAGGCATGGGCCTGGCAGTGCCTTACTACAGACATCTTTTCTAGTCTAACATCTTTCTCAATACTTAACAGTAATACCAATAATGTATCTGCCAGGCTTGTTTCATATATGGAGCCATAAGCATCCTTTCCAAGAGCAGCCTGGGAAGCTTATCCAGCTTATAGCCCTGTGATTTGCAGTCCACAAGCTGCTAATGTCCCTGGTACTGTTCTGAGTGTTGTTGATCCTGCCCTCTATGTAGTTTCATAGTAGGAGGGAAATTCCATGCTTAGAGAAAGGTGGGAGGGGTAGGAAGGAGTTAATCAAGTTGTGTTTTTTCCTTTCCATTAAAAAAAAAAAGGCAGCAGTTGAAAGCTGCTCAGACCATTCAGCAAGTCAGAATAAATCTTAGGTGAAGGTGATTTAGTGAGCAGGATGCAAACAAACACAGCAACAAGGGCCATCTATCACCACTGAAAACTCAGCACAGAAGGCTGCACAAGAAGTTGCAGCATCTCTGTCCCTCTCCTTCTCTCTGCTGGGTGAGGAAGCTATAGGGCTCTCTGACATTAGCTCCTATAGAAAACAAAGGTCATCCGCCAGATGCCTCCAGGGCTGTGGCTAAAGCTTCGAAAGGAGTGATAAAGACCCTTCCTAAACAGCAATTTTTCTTGAGTCCAAATGGAAATTTCGCCAATTTCACGGGTAGAGGTTGGAAATTTAATTCAAGCATGAAAAGAGAAGCAGGCAGCTGTCTTTCAATTCCAGGCTAGTTTTAAAAATAACAACAAATATATAATTTGTTTAAGGCTGCAGATTCTATTTGACAGAAAAAAACCCCAAACTGGTTTGTCCCAGTTTTCAACCTTTAGTCATTCACCCAAGTCCTTTAAGAAAAAACCTGCTACTAGAAATCTGACTGACTAAGAACTGAGACTGTCATAATTTCAAATTGAAAGTAAGTGCAAAAATAGCACCTTGACAATTTGTTCACTTGGTTTGAAATCTACATATAGGTCAGAGCTTCAGTGACCCATTTCCAAGAGGTAAGTGCCTGGCCTGCAGCACAGCATTAGTTACAGTAATATTAGCCCTAGAAGTGCTTCCTGATACTACCTTTAAGGTTCACGTTAAATGGGTCAACAGGTCCTAGGCATACATGGCCTCCCACATCAAGGAGGATGTACATACCCAGGATTAGGAATAAACCAAGCCAGGACATGGCTTGGTTTTGACACATGCATAATTAGTTCTGCTGACTTGTCACACCATGATTTGCTTTCCCTCTTTTCCCCTCCAAAAAAACCCAAAAAACCCCAACGCCCAAACAAGTTACTACCTCCCTACTGCAAGTCAGAACAATGCTTGCAGCCAAAGCAACATACCCTAAAAAGCTGGTGTCCTGGTAATTAAAAGGCTGGATAAGTTTCCCCAGACTTTCTGATTTACTGCAAGTTCAAGAGCTTTTCAAAAGAAGTGCTCTTGACACAGGGCATTCTGCTTTCCTCCTCACTCACGACCCAGACAAAGCAGCGTGTTTTATATAAGGAGACAATTCTAGTTCACCAGGGGACTGTACACAGTGTGTAGTGTCAGCCAAGCCAGCCCTGCACCCTGGGGCTTGACAAATCTGGCATGTTCAACATCCGTCTCAAGTACTCAGCTACGATGCATCCTTGCACTCTTCTTCTAGGACACCTGAAAAAGCTTACCTCTTTGTCTTTGCCACCCATAGGGATGAGTTTCTGAATGTCAGGACTGGAAGTGGTCCCAATTGAAAAGCTCTGATGCAGCACTTCCCAGTTTTTGCACAGTTTTACTTAAGAGCAAATCCATCCTTTGAAAAGAAAAAGACATCCATCAAGCAGGTGACTAAGCCCATTAGTTTGCTGTAATGTGGATCTAAAATACAACAAATCCGGGGACAGGCTGTTTGTCTCTATCTCTTTGATCAGTGTTACTGTAGAAACACATATACAGCACTTCAGATTGCAACTAAGACAGCAGATTGTTGTTGTTGTTGTTATTATTGCTATTTACAAAGCCATGAGCTGATTAGGTCCAGGCAGGTCACAGGTGGCCCAAGGACAAGTGGAAAGACCATAAAGTTGCCATCATCTTCCAGAAGCGGGAACCATAAAACCCAAATGATAAGAGATGATGGCAACAGAAATAAACCTAAGGATTCAGAACAGCAAAGTCCCAACTTCTACCGAATACAAAACACAACATTTAGAGTATCTAATTTGACACCACATAGGTATCCATTCACTGTGACCCAATTGTGACCCAATCTCTTCTGGCCCACACTCTTCTGCCCTGCTTCCCCAGCTCTCAAGACTTTTCCTCCTCACCTCGCAGATGGAAAAGTAAACCCACTGACCTGGTGGAGCAGCAGACCACCACGTGTGCAATCATGTGTCTGTCACTGGATCCATCAGCAAGCTGAAAAGACAATCCCAGCTTTTTTGCGTACCTTTCAGAGGCAGGCCCTGCACGGCTTCACTTGTACCCACATAACATCCCTTCTCTGCATCCTCCCCAGCCCAGTCCGAAGTGGGCACACACACCACAAGTTACACTGACTTGCACTAGCAAAACTGCAGGTTGATCCCATTATTACACTTTCCCATTACCGCTCCATTTGGCTTTCACATCTCCCAGATATCAACCCTGCAGTTCCCAGAGCAGTTAGATGGAGGCTGGGATAATTAGGAAAAGCTCTCCCTAACGTACCCTGCAAGCCCTTGCGACAGCGTCTCTAATCCAGGCAGCAGAGCCGGAGCAGACATCGCTTGTTTGCACGTCTGCATCCCACAGAAATGCACTGCCTACTGATTTGTGGCTGGGGAAGGCTGTTCCAAAGGAAAGCTTGAGCAAAGGGCTGGAAGAAACCTCCCTGGTAAGAGCCAAGCACGCAGCAGTGGGTTTTAATGGTAGGCCAGCCTGGTTCTCAGGCCCCACCGCCTGCCACACACCAGCACTGGTTTGAATCGCGCCATCGCCGCCATGGTTCATGGTCACACCAAAGCCCCTGGCCATGAGAACCCTGCCACAGCCAAGGTGACCAGGGCTGATCCAGAAAGGGATCACGGAGGGGGCAGGGAAAGGAGATGCACAGACAGACATGCCAAAGAGAACAGAGGGAGCTGTGGTTAGAGGAGGAATGTGGCCCAGCTCAGCCAAGAGGACCAGTGTTAATCACAGCCAATTTCTCCAGCACAAAGCAGACCTCAGAGACATTGCTGTTCCCTCTATCTTTTATGCCATGGCAGTTTGATGTGAGGGTGCCATTATGTCTGACACATGAGAGAATATGTGGGAAAAACCACACCACATACCTACCCCAAACCAAAACTGCATTTCCCTAAACAACCAGCATCCAAGGATGCAACATAAAATAAGCTGAGGCAGCACACACACTGTGGCAGTTCCTATTTTGCACAGCAGAGACACAGTGCAGGAAGATCCTGCACGCTGCTCTGGGAATCAGCAACTGGACACCTTGCAAGAACACTTGTCTTATCAAACACCTCCTGACATTTTGAGTCTGGAGAACATGTTTCAAAACCCACAGATAACTTTGTTATTAATTAATTTTAATCTGATATTAATGTTTGGTACTTCTTAACATGTTTTTCTATGACATGTGTTTTCTAAATTAACATGGCACTTTGCTGATAGGGGATGAAAGATTTTTACTCCAAGAAAACCAACAAGGCAGTGTGATGTGTGCCAAATACTCTTCAAGGCAGGGAGTCTGCAAGCACTTTGGTTTCTCCATGACACGCATTAATAAAAACCCAACAAGGTGATGGCAGTTTAAAGGAAAAACTAATTGTCTTTGCTGGACTAATTGAAGGAGCTGAAAGAAAGACATCCATTTTTAGGGTCCCCTCTTCAAAATTGGAAATACTATGCACTTTCAGAAATACTTTCAAATAAAAGAGCCTATTCCTCATCTAAATAGCCCAATGTGAAACTGTAATCCTGCCATTTCAGAACAGAGAAGCCTCATCACTTCCCCGAACTCAGAGGCTGCTCTGCAGTAGCCACAAGCAACTACAGCTTATTCCACAGCAAGTAAAACTACCCAAACTACCATCTGATTTCTGCCAAAGACATCTACCAAAGATTGAATTATTTCTGCCTTCTATAACTGGGGAAACAAGAAGGAAAAAAAATAGAAAAAGGAAATCAGGAGGAGTTACTACTAAGTTCCAAAGCTGCAGCTGAGCCTATCCTGCTATGGCTTAAGCAAAGAGAGTTGTTGCTTGCCTCTGGCCAACAGCATTTTTGGTAAGTGAGGGAAGCCCAGTCGCGTTGCTCCTGACCTTTGCAGTTTCACAGCGAGCAGCCATTCCTGTGAATGTCAGTGCTGCACAGCTACACAAAACCTCAGCCCTGTGCTTGGCCAGGGAGCACAGAATCTGTGCTGCTGCCTTGCCATCCCTCCCCTCCACACCACACACTGGCTCAGGAAGCAGCCCTCTGGATAGGTGGCTGGAACTCTCTCCACTTTGGGGCAGAAACAAGGAGACGGGGAGAGGGCACAAGGAGGAAGAAGAAAGAAGCCAAGATAACAGCAGTCCCTCATGTCTCCCTACTTGAAATGCTCTGTCCCATCTCCCTGCTAAGAGGGGGGTCAGTGGGAAGGGGGGAGCGATGCCCAGGGCTGCCTCCAACCCATCATGGCTCCTCAGCATTGCCAGCTTCCCCCACCCCCAGACCGGCAGCACAGGTACATTTCCTCTGCCTCTCTCTATTAAACTGACTTTGTTCCAGAACCCTGTTTGAGGAAATGAGTAAATCCTGAGACACAAAGGCCATCAGTGGTCCCTGTGACAACCACGGCTTTTTATCAAAACCATCACACTGAGCCGGAAAGGAATTCAAAGAAGCAGCTAACTCAGAGAAATTAGCAATGTCTGCAGCTAAAGCTGGTTCAGAATCCTTACCAGAACTACGCTGCTAGAAGAGTCCCAGATGATTAACCAACAGGAGCACAGGGGGACAAGGGAAACACCATGCCTTGACTCTTCAGGAGGACCAGCTTCAAAAGATGTGAGGGGCCATTATGCAGCACCAGTTACTGTGCCTTCAGAGCAAAGGGCAAGGGTCAGAAAGCACAGACACACCACAACACTAAGTTTTATGGTGGGGGATTTCCAGCACATAAAATAAAGAAACTAGTCCTGAGAGTCAAAAGTAGAAAGAATTAAAAAAAAAAAAAGTGATGAAAGGTTATTTAGGAAATCTTAAGTGCCAGAGCGTGCAGACCTGCCACAAATGACAGCACAGAGATGCTGCCTGGCTAAGAGGACAGGCTTGGGGGACAACACAGGTCACACTGCAGGTATCAGCTGTAAGCGCAACAGCTGGCAAGGGCTTCTGCTGTGGATCAGACACATCAAACACACACACTATAAAACCACAGTCCTTATTCAAATCTCTCCAAAACCTCGATAATCCTTCAGAAAATGAAAAAAATAATCCTGGAGTAGCCAATATAAAGGAATATAAATTATTGACAGTAGGGAACAAATTTATATGAGGATGGCTGTCATGAAACAGGGACAGTAGGTGGCCAAGATAAACTAAACAAAACCCAGAAAACATATGGCATTTTCAGTTTTATCAAAACCAGAAAACCTCGGAGGGAATCATTTAGTTGAGTGGAATACCAGCTAGTGGGGACAAGGACACTGCAGAAAAGTTACACAAGCAAGCAGGTATTATTTTTTTCTTGCACAGGATGTTGAGATTTCCCAGTATTTAATGCTGATTAACCTGAAAGGAAAAAAGAGGGTGCTCTATTAGAAGAGATGTGGGAAAGTGACATTAAAGCAGAAAGCCAGCTAGGCATGGTGGACTATACCTGGAGATTTGGAATTGGAAATGGATAGTTGAGATACAAAGAGAGGTGTTCTCTCAAGCAAATCAGCTGCGCTAGCAATTGCCAGAGGGCTGCAAGTATTGGAAGGAACTTTTTTTGACATGTGCTGCTAAGGCAGGAGCAGCACAAGGTTACCTGGTGTGGGGGAGAGCCAACCCATCAGGCAGATGGCACCTGAAGAAGCAACAGATGACAGGAAACACTTTGTGCTTCCCTAAAGCAAGTCAAAAAGCAAGACATGGCACACGAGCTAAAGAGCCAGCAGCACACCAGGACCTGTAACAGCAGATGGGCAGAAGACATGGAGCAGTCATGCCACAGGGTGAATGGGAGATGGAAGAGGGGTGGCCAGAGGAAACCAAGGCATTTCAGCCCCTGCACATCTGGTCACCTCTCTGCCACCCTCCCAGCCGCTGTGTCTTCCCCCTGGTTTGACTCAGCCCACTTTGCAGAGCATCCCACCTCACTCCTCAGCAGGCTGGTGGGCACAAGCAGCCCAAAGGCTCCTCCATCTCTTACGCAAGCAGCTCCCTCCCCCCGACTGTGCAAACTCACATGTTGACCCAGGTCTCTTCCTAGAATTGTCTCTCCACCTTCAAGCTGTCATTAACCACAACACCTCAACCCCCCATGGCCTAACCTTGCTCCCCAGCAGGCAGCTCACAGCCTCGTGTTACTTAAATCTAGGCAGCCAACCCAAAACATAGTGAGCCCTCTCCATCGCCTTCCCAGGGTAAACAGTGACAAAATCACTTCACTCCCTGCATGACAGAGAAGTCAGAGGTCATTCAAAATTCATCAGCAGGAAAGCAGCAGGAGGTCAGGCAAGACTCTGTCCTGACACATGCAAATGCACACAGGCTTGAAGAAAAACCAGCTGGGGTCTATATTTTCAAGAGCAATAAATTAAGTGGTGCAGCTGACCAATGAGCCGAGTAACTGTGCTGAGGGTTCATTAAGGAAAGCTCCAGCTCCGAATGCAAAAGCAGTCATTTAAAAACCAAGAGGCAAGCAGGATTGGGAGGGTGCAAAATGGATGGGAACATAACAGTAATGTTACCACCTGAGAGAATACAGTCAGTTCTAGTTACCTGAAATAAAAACATACAGAGCTGAAACAAAGAGGGTAGGCCTAAAGATGGGTAATAAGAAGCAACACGTAACTGTACACAGAGAGGCTGGAGAAATTCCTTGCTCAGTTTAGAGAATAGATATATATATACAAGAGGATGCCAGAGAAAGATACAGTACAATCAGGACATTCTTTTTGTATTCTTTCAGAAAACCAGATGAGAGGAAGTTCAAAGGTGACCAAGATTGAAAAGTAACTAATTTTAAAACTCATAAAAGGAAAAACTCCAATCATGTAGACTGGGGAAAGTGAGAGAGCTGATCTGAGGAGTCTCATTTCTCTTCTCTCTCAAATGTCTTTGCTTTGTTTCTATGCTGTACCTACCACATCATGCTTTAGCAGACCTTTAGCAGAGGAATCCAGCAGCAAAGGGCTGGGTTTTTGAGCAACACCTTTTTAAGACATCTCTTAATCATTCAAACCTGACATAACACTAAGGGGAACCCACCACAAGGCATAAATGCTCTTTGTGCAAAACTGAAGTAGTAAACAAAGGCATATGAAGTCAATACGAAGAATCAATTATGGACTGCTGCAGAGTTAAAATAGCTCTGTCCATGTTTTCCTCATTCTTTGATGACTAGAAAGAACAGCACCTCTTCTTTGGATCTGCTGACTTGAATATCAGCGTGCACCCTACACAAACAGCAGATTTCAGTCTTTACTGCTAAAGCAGTAAATGTTTCTCCAGCTCCAACTTCTCTCCTCCCACACCACAAAATCTCACCAGAAAACAAGGAAGAACTAAAATATGGATAAAGAACAACACTGCTGGTCTGTCAAAAAGCATAAACAAACCATTCCTGCACAATCAAACCTGTGCTCATCACCACTGGTGTGCCAACTGAGGCAAACTTGTGCTGAATCCCCTTAGCTACAGCAAGGCACCTTCAGCAGGATGTGCAGAAGCTCAGCTACACAGTACAGATTGCAGATCTCTGGCATTTTCCACCTGCTAACAGCCACGCTCATTTTCTTAGCTTTAGCATAAGTTTCCAAATAAACTTTGCTACTGAGGAAGTATGAAAGTCGATCCATACTGCTTCTGAACTGCAGAATCACATACACGCAAAAAACTCCCTTGTTGCACAAGTCACAGTCTGAAGTCAAAATTTTTTTTCAGCATTTGCAGGCAGTGAGGGGAAGGACAAAAGCCCTCTGCAACAAAGGCAACCGAATGCTGCCAGCTTAACCCAATTTTGCCAGCCACTGCTCCAGTACAAAGCTAAAGGAGCCCATCTGCAAATTTAACAGTGGCACCATTTGGTTCTTCCCCTCAACTTTGCATGTGTTTGCGAACAAGCAGAAGCACACAAAGTGCAGGAGGAGCAGGAAGGGAGAAGGCAGAGAGAATGTGCATTATCAAAATACCTTGAGAGCGGTTCTTGGAAATGTGCAGCCTGCAAGCCTGTATCAGACACTCATTTCCTGTGAAGTGCACACAGGCCTTTTCATTTCTCCACTGAAGAGGATGAAAATAAGGGGCAGATCTGAAGTCTCCAAAGAAAACACAAACCAGCATTAAGCCATTCTACTAAAACTGAATTTACACTTTTACACTATTAAATACCTATTGAACAGAAGAAGTTCCAGAAGTTTTAAAAGTAGGATTTTTCTACACCTCTCACTTCTAAATGTTAACTTGGAACCTTGCACTTGGTATGGGGCAAGGGGGAAAAACTCTACTCGTCATTTTGATCACTCACTAACACAAAGTCACCAAATCCTGCTACATCAAACAGCACTGCACCTTTTTTTCTTAAAGGTTGAGACTGATTTCAGCAAAATTTCAGCAAAATAGTGAGCTAATAAATATCTTACTGAGGCAGAAGGATGCAGGATATGCACAAATGCAAACCAGAAGAGTAGGTTGTAATGAAATAGACTGACAGGATAAAAGGGGATAAGCTGCTATCATACCTGCCTCTACTTACACGTAATCAAGGATCTAATTAATGTAGCATTTAATTGCATTGTTTTAAATAAATATGCCTCCTAATGACATACACGCTTAACACCTTTACTCTCTAAAAAGATATGGTCCCTGTGTGGCTTACTCAGCTCTCACACCATCCACATCTTAAGTTACAGAGATGCATGTGCCTTCCTCTCCCATCTTGTGAGCTTTTGGCAAGCACCACTAGCTGAGGTCTGCAGCGGCCTGGAATAACAGCTCAGGAACACACCACCTCCCCACAGCTTTTATTAATCTAACCACAGTATCAACCCGAATCAAATTATGTCACATTTAAGTATTGGAACTATCTCTTTATTGCTGACCAAACCAAGGCTGGAGAAATCAGGACAGAGAAGCCTGTGGGTGGCAAGGGGAGAGCGAGTGGTAAGGAGCTGCAGGGAAAGACTAGGAGAAAAGAGCAAAACATTCCTAGTGGGGACAGAGAAAAAGAGAAACAAGGGAAAAAACACAGCTCCAAAGGCACATTTTCTCCTTTGTTTCTCAGCCGTGCAACCACAGTATTAGTGACAGCAGTTAAGAATTTACACCACCCAACCCCAGCTCTATCCTTGCGCAAACCGACCACCAACTTCACAGAAATCCCAGCTGAGGAGGAGGGTAAGAGGCACTGGCTGCATGGTTGAAACTGTCATCTGGAAACTGAATTTGGCCCTCTCTGAGCAGGCACAGTGGGGACAGAGACACACACCTGGGAGGATCTGAAAAAGCTCAGTCTCTCCCCAGTGCTCCTCTATACCCATTTTTGGGAACCCTAGCACAGTTTACCTGTGCCTTCCAACACAATCTTACAGAAAACCCCTGTGTTGCCACTCAACCCCACCACATTTAAGTAAGTGATAAGCCAGGTTACTAAAAGACATGCAACATACAGAATATTAAAAGGAGCACAGAAATAACAAAGGCTCAGATCCCAGTTTAACTCAGGAAAAGATAGGAACCTGTGTGGGAGGTTGGCATCCCAGTAATCCTGCGGGTTTGTGCCCAAAAGCCTTCCCCTCTGGAGGGAACAAAAATCCATACTTCAAGTTTTAAATCACATACCCAGCAGAATCACTCATGAACACAGAAACAAAGCTTGGCTTCATCTGCAGCCACTGGCCACATTTTGTAGTAACTTGATTCAACTAAAAGCAACATTATGTGATAATACAGCCTCAGTCTCACAAACTTCTGTGCATGTGCATGATTTTAAAGCACATGACTATTGCCCTGCTGTGACTGAATGGGCCATTTGACATTCACACAGCATCTGAATTGCAGTTGCAGTTGTTTAGAGAAAGAAGATATGCTTGCATACCTTCTTAAGGACACAGTCGATAGAGAATGAAACGTCAGGAAACTAGTTATTTCTGATTCCACCCCATTTTACAGAGTTGAGTATGGTCAACATGTGCCTGGATTTTTCATTTTAATTCTCTGAGAGCTGCAAGGACTAGAACTAGTAAATGGGACTGTCTGGACCACATAGTCCTAAATAGCAGCTTGCTAACAATACTCTTTACCCTCAGCTTTCCAGAACAATGGTCAAGCCACATCCCCCTTCTTCACCATGCAGGAGAAGAAAAAAGCCAGGGACATTAACTTAGCATTCTTGAGCTCCTCTCAGCTACCTCTGGGATTCATCCAGATCCTGTTTCCAAGCTTCTATTAAGCAAGAAGTAATATACACTCAAACCAAGTTTTTAAAAAAGGGGGAAAAAAAAAAAAGAAACCTAAGAGTAGCATGAGCTGAGGTTTTACGTGGTAACCATTCCAAAATTCTCAGTAACAGCGCGTGCGTTTGTGGGAAAAAGTGAGTAGCAGATCCTGCATGGCTGTGAGCATCATGACTCAGATTGCATAAAGAAGGAGGATTTAGCGATAACCTTTGCGATGAGGCTTTTCATGGGCACGCAGCACTGATCTTCTGAGAAATGGCAGGTGTGAGGCTGCGTTCTGACTGTGTGACTGTGCCAGGTCTGGAGGATGGCGAGTTTCTCCGCCCTTCAAGGCAACCCCAAACGGGTATGTACACCCCCGGTTCACAGTTACCCCTCTTCCCTGTAACGCCTTCACTTCTGGCAGGCAGCTCCCTTTTCCAGCTAAGACTAAGTGTAACACTCTGAACATCGCTTCTCCGGTGCTGTGAAGACCAAGTTACTCGGACCTGTGCAGCTGCTTCCCTAGAGACCCATCTTAAGACATTACATAATTTGCAGGTTTCACTTTAAAAGAAGCATCTCCCTGCCCTGACGCTGTGAAGAACACCTTGACAGCAGGACCGTCCCCATGGAGCCTCCCAGGCTACTCCCAGAACCTCGCCGCCACCCCAATACAGCACATGGCTCCCTTCAAGACCAGCAGTAGTGAGGTGCCAGTACCCCAAATCTCCCTCGACTCCTCGGGAAAAGCCCCCCAAGCCCCAACACGCGCCTTCTTCCCAGCCAAGAATGGCCCTAACGCCCCCAAGAGCCAAATCAGCGGGGGCTGCACCCCCTCGCAAGCCAAGGGGGGATCGGAGCAGACAGGCAGATGGACAGACAGACAGAGTCCTCCTCGCAGCCCGCCCCCCAAAAAGGCCGTTTCCAGTTAACGCAGCACAACTTACTCTCGGCACCTCCGGGGCCACGGGCGGGCGGCGCTGCCTCCGGTGCGAGCGAGCGAGCGCTCAGTGCCGGGGCGACAGCGGCGCTGCCTGGCCCGGCCCCCGCCGCTCTCCCGCCCCGAAGCCAAACGGAGGCGGCCCCGCTCCCCGCCGCGCTCCGCATCCCCCCCCGGCCCCTCGGCTCACAAAGGGGCCGGTGCGCGGCTTACCGGGGGCGGCGCGGCTGCCCCGCCGGGCCCTCCTCGGCCGCGGGGCGGGCGGGCGCCGCGGCAGCGGCTTCGGCTCCGGGGAGCGGAGCGGAGCGGAGCGGAGCGGCACAGAAGGGAGGGGAGGGGTAGGAGGGGAGGAAACCCCCAAAATGTTTCTTTTCCGAGTAAGGAGCCACGGGGGGAGGGGAAGGGGAGGGGTTTCTCCCTCCTCCACCGCGCCGTCTTTCCACGGCGTGGCTCTTGCAAGGGAAAAAAAAAAAAAAAAAAAAAAAAAAAGAAAAAGTAAAGAAGAAAAAAGTTTGGGTTTTTGTAAAAGAAAACTTGGACGGATAGGGGAGAGAGAAAGGAAAAAAGGAAAGGAAAAAAAAAAAAAAAAGATGCTGTGAAAGCCCCTCCGCCGCAGACTGGCAGAGGAACCCCACTGGGACGGCACCGCAGCATCCGCCAGCCCCGGGACCCGCCGGAGCCACGTGTCGCCCCGGGGAGGCGGCGGCCCGTCCCGGGTTCTGCCCCTCCTCCCAGCCACCGTCAGCTACCCTGCAGCATCGGGGCTCGCAAGCACCGGGGAAGGGGCAATGGGAGGCGGGGAGGGAGGAGCACAGGGCCCTTTACACCAGGGGAAAACAGAGAGCCTGCCACGACCTTCCCTGCCAGAGTTCTCCCAGCTCCTGTCGGGCACTGCAGGAGCTCTCAGAAGGACAACGGGCACCCTGGAAGCACAGCGTGTGTGACAGGGTAATACGCACTTAAGGAGCGTGCCCCGAAACGCACTCTGTTGCCTTGATGGGTCAAATTAAAAGATTAGAAATAATGTAAAAAAATTACAAATGCAGAGAAACATTATGATATTAAATATAAATAGCACACCGCATATTGCCGCTCAGAGAGAATAGATGTAATAGAAGAAATCATAAACTTTGGAATTCAGTACAAACCCCACAGTTTAAAGGCCTAGCCTGTAATGAAAAAATTATTTGATCATGTCATCAGAGCTCTCATTCACCTACATACTTTCTTTAGATGCTGCACACATTCCCTAGTGTGTGCATACCAGGTGACTTGCCCTGTTGAAAAAGCTCTATACAAACCCCAAACGCAGATGTGCTCTGGCTGCTCTGTACCAGCCTAGTGATCCAAAGCAGCTGCAATTCCAGCTTGAGCAGCAGACTATAAGCTTTACAGCTGCTTGGCATTGCTAGGGAGCATAGAGCAGTCAGAAACACCACTGAATCTGATCCTCAGCCTTGCCAGAAGTTCCACTGAGTGTTGAGACATCATTTCTTGTTTTTTCTTTCAAGCAAGCATGAAGATGTTGCTGACCACAGAAGAATTTCCGAACTTCCATAAGAATCTGGGAAAAGCACTTTATTCTTTTTCAGAGAGGCTTCAGTGGGAGGACCTGCTGCTGGAGCTCTAAATCACAGCAGGGATGAAGTGCTCATCTGTTCCATTTTTGGTTTTTAAGTAGGCTTGTCACACTTTTCTTTGTATTTTTGGATGGCAGCTTCAAAAATATCCTGTGGTTTGCTTCACAGTTGCCTAGTAGGGAGTCTGTTTCCCTCTGTGGATATTTATAACATTTATTGGGTGATTTCATAGACTCTTTCAGCCACCTTGCTTTAATGTTAAATGGCCTGGTCTAATTCTACCTTTTATTCTTCTTCTTCATCTTTGCGTATGAAAAGTTAACATCCAGCCTCACTGCTATGAGATCATCTGTGGGTCTTGCTCATACTTCTCTCCTCCACTTGAAACTGTGACCTGGCAGCAGTTACAGCTGAAGGGTATTGCAGCAATCATCTTCAAAAGCCAGCGAGATATGTCACAATGGCACCATTGACCACAGCTTTCCAAAGCTCAGATTTGAACCACAGGGTCCAAAATGCCTTTAGGATCAAGGTACCTCTGAGGTGGCTTCATTATAGGTGGAAAACACAAGGGTGCTGAAATAGCTTGTGTTCTGTGCCATGAAGGAGGAGCAGGCAACCACCTGAAAGGTTTTGTGTAATGACAGTGAGAATACAGGCAGGTTAATTTGAACACTGCCCACTGCTGCATCTCTGGAGAAAGCTGGATCCATCCTAAAGACAGTTTTTGAGATGCCCAGGATGCTGATGACAGCATGACAGGGAATAGCTCCCAACAAGGTGCCAGGATTTGTTCTTAGGATTTACAAGTTTTATCCTACCCCTCCTTTTTTCCCCCTGCACATGGATAAATATACCCTCACTATCACTGATACTAAAACTTTAAACCACATTAAACATGAAAACATTAATTGGTAGAGCTGCTGACAGAATGAACCTTTTCCAGAGAGTTTTGTCTGAAGTCTCGCTGCTGAGAGCAGTAGGCCTGAGTTCATTCTACTTTTGGATCATAGTTCTACTTCGTGGTGTTTCTCTGCTTGTTCTTCAGCAACCTCCTAGTCTGGTATGTTCCAAAATGTTGATATCCAGCTCCCCAAGAGCCAGTAACACCCTAACACCTTCACTTCTTCTCAGCGTGCAGATTCCTTACATCTTGCAAAAGGTAGAAGGAGCCACAGTCTGCATATTTACTCCTGTCACTTTGGGAGGTGTGGGAAAAAGAACAGTATTTTGGGGCAGGTCATTGCAAACTACTGAATAAAGATGATTTTCTGGGAAAGCAAAAGGCAAACATTGCCTCGGAGGAAGGGAGAGGATAATAGGATGAGGGGAAAGAACTGGAGATAATGAAACGCTGAAAATCTGCAGAAGAATGGAAAAAAGATACCAAAAAACCAAAGGAAAAGAACATGGAGGGCAGAGAGGAGGGAAGATGAGTGAACACATTAGATCACCCAGTACTGACCTGCCCTTCAGCTTTGCAGACCTGTGTGTGGAAGCTCAGCTGGGGCTGGAGCACCAATTCCACATCACAGGTGACCAATTACTTAGGATCTCAGTGCCTTACTGGGGCCTCAGCCAGACCCAAACATGCTGTTGCCCACTGATGTGGACACTGACTTTCTGGATGGGATGGGAGTAGGATGTGAAACTGCCCTGACAATGTAGCTGACCAAGTGGCCCAGACATAAGCTGGGGGGTTCCTGCCAGGTGGTTAAATGGGAAGGAAAGGAAGAGAAGAAAGCAAAGGGAAGGCCGGGGTACCCTGGATTGAGAAGTGATGCAGGCAGAGGCTGAGTACAGATATGAGGATGGAAGGATGCTTGTGGGGTGGGTAGGAAATGACTGCCACCATCTCCTGATGCACTGCAAGTCCAACCTGCAAAGAATACAAAATGTACGATGTTTGATTGCATTCAGTCTTAGGTAGTTTTTCCCTTTTGACTTTTCCTCCCCTTTTGAGATGGTCTCTCTCTTAACTTGCTAAAAGCCTCCTTTTTGCATTAAGAAGGAAAAAAACCCAATACCACAAAAAGAGAAAGCCTGGAGGGCTAAACCAACACACAAAAATCCCCCAGCCCTGTTCCTCTGCTCCCCCAGGGAAAAAAAAAAAATCCAAACAAACACCTTCAGTGGTTTAGAGCGAGCAGAGGCTGTTTTTGTTCCACTATTATGAGAAAAATTAGCACAAGTAGTGGCCCCTTTGCATGAAGCGGTGGCAAGGCCCCTCCTTCCTCTACCAGAGCGGGGCTCTTCTCAGTAACGAAGAGCAATTACTTTCCAGGAAAGCGAAGGTACAGGGGCTGCCCAGAGCGCGGTGACCCAGCGCGGCTGCGGAGAGCCGGGTGCCGCGGCTTGCGGGCTGCCCGCCCCGGCGCGGAGCGGCTGCGCTGCCGCGCCCGGCGGTGCCGCGTGTCCCGCCGCATGCATGGAGCCAGCGGAGCCAGAGCCAGCCGCGCAGGGGGCACGCCGAGCACCGCGGCCGATGCGCCTTCATGCCAGTCTGCAACACTCTCTGCTGTCGCGGCTTTCCCCCACGGCCGCCGCAGAACACGAGCCCTCACTCGTTGCCAGTCCATGCCCCTGGGTCACTTGAGGGAGGAAGACCCAGCAGACAACGACTTTCTGCGTTTTCAAACAAAGCATCAGGCTGCATAATCTGGAAGGTATTTAGGTCAGATTTAAGCAGCTGCAGTCTGTTATAACTGTACAGCAAAGCACTCCCTCACCTCTGAATCTTGCCTGCATGTCAAACACCCTGGAGCAGTAGAGGACAATCGGGGACAGGGGAAACAAGATACCAGCCTTCCACACCACTGGACTCAGGTGTGAGCTCCTTGGCTCTGTGGCCACAAAAATCCATGACCACCCCAGATGACTTCTCCCAACATCGCTGCCAAACAGACATGGAGGCGGAAGCTCAGTTAAGGGTTTCATTGTATCCTTGAGGTCAGTTGCCTCTCCTTGTTGTCCCACATTTTCAGGACGTGTTACTGGAGCCTGAAATGGGTGGATCTTGCCCAAATGCCTTTGCTCAGAATCCTTCAGTCGGAACATGTAGCCTCAGTCCTGCCCATGCTTTCCCAGATTTGTCCTCCCCACACTGAGGTGGGTGGTGATGCTGAACCCCACTCACAGGACACAGGCACTGAGTCTCACTTCAGGCATTTCTCCAAAGCAGACAAAAACAGCCAGGAGAGGCTGTTTGCAGGGAGCAATCCAAGACAGAGACCCCATAGCAGAAAGGTCCCAAGTCATTGCTGGACCTAGAAACAGGGGCTTCCTCAGCTGAGAAACCAAACCTCTAAATAAAGTAAAACAATGTAAAATGAAAGGAGTATAGCTATGGACTATAATTTTGGGAGCAGTTGTAGCAAAAGCATTGCAGGTTGGTCCCATTTGACAGCAGTGTCTATTGCAGTAGACTCATTTCCAGACCACTCTGCTTTCCAGATGACCACAGGACAAAGAACTCCGTCACATTAATCATTGTTGTTTTGTTAAACATCCCATCTTCATTAAAAAACTGCCAATGGTTGGAAAGCTGCCAGCACCCTAAGTAAACCCCTGAAGTATTTAACTCCTTTCTTCATTATCGAATGTATACCTCATCTCTAGACTGTTTTTTTCTTGTGCCATTGTTAGGCAGTGTGACAATCAGAGAAGCAAAAATGCAATGCTACATAGGTATACTAAGGCTTTGATCATATTGGTCCTAAATGCTTCTGTCTCATAAAATGTCTTCCAACTCCTTAACAGGCCTTAAAGCTCTGCCAGGAAGCCTCTGCAACTTGTTCCCTTCCTCATTGAATCACAGCTGTCAAAACGGGGAGTTCTTTCGCACCAGTAATCACCCCCGTGGAATTAGCAGACACAGAATAATCTCCTGCAATATAATCTCATCACACCTGTTCCACATTCCCTGCCTATACGTCGGAGAATGGAGTTAGCCTTTCTGACTGCACTGGGAGCTCACACTCAGCTGCTGCTCTGCTGTGAGTCAGTCCTTCACCAGAGTCACTTCGTCCACAAACAGCAGGGCCAGATAAAAGTGTGGCCTGGGTGGAGTAACTCACCATTGGACTGTTTTAAAACCCCCCCTTACATGCTTGTATCAACTTTAATATTTTGACACTTGCTACCTAGTCAATTCTCAGTCCGATTACTACAAAAGGTGTTAATTTGATATCATTCCAGTATTTTAAAAATCAAAACACAGTGTAAGACTGTATCAGTTTCCTTGCTGGAGAGCTATTAGTTCAACAGCTTTTACTTTAGTCAGCCAAATCCATAACCCAAATCTATAACTTACATCTCCAAAAGTTCCCAAGCAGTTTTATAGATTCTTTTCCATAAACACATGAGACTTAGTGTTAACTAGAACTTTTCCCTTGTTTTTAAATGATCCTGGTACGTGCTATTTCCTTATTCTGAGGTCAATAAGGAGCTGGTAGGCCTGTAATTACAAGTGTCAGATTACTTATGGTTTTCACTATTATTTCATCTCAGCCTATGGGGAATCTGCCATATTTTCCAAATGAAAGATGGTTAAATCTAGAAAACAGCTGGAGAGAAATTTCTCTTCTTCCCCTGCCACTTCATACATTAAAATAGATGCATGCTCTAAAGGTGGGTATGGGTAGAGATCTGGAGAGTAGCTCACCTCACAAGTTAATCTAAACAGGCCCAGGGGATGAGAACCAGCAGAGACTCCTGAATCTGTCCCAAATACAATAGATTTTCTGATTATGGAGGAAATGGAAAGCTGAGACTGGAAAGAGTTTATTTGTATGATGGGTGCTCATATATAATTTATATGCAATAAATGTTTCTAGCCATTTCATTAGCTGCAAATAAAGTGATACAAATGTGCACCACTTGGACCTGATGCATGGTGTGTGCCTGGGGCTGCTTCCAGCTGAATGGTGGTGGTTCATTTGGGAATGATTTAACACCCCAGCAGCCCCACTACCCAAATTATGCTGCAGGTGAATCCCTGAAGTAGACGCACTCCACTTTTTCAACTACTCATTACTTGGCTTAAAACAAAGATTTCCATTTAAATTATCATATTGGCCTCAGACTCTGGTGGGTAAAGAGCCAGCATCTCTTTGTCTCTCCCACCTTCTGCACAGCTGGAGAGCTCTGGAAAAACTGAGTTTAGCTCAGTTGGTTACAGCATGATGCCAATAAACAAGGAGCACAACAGATCTGGAGCAAGGGAGAGAAACCAATCTAAGCCATCACAGCATTTTTTTTGCACTTAATATGTAAGCAACTTTTTCAATCAGAAAGTCAAATAAATGAAACTCAACAAGAAATTAGGAAAAAAAAAAAAAAAAAAACAAAGAAAAAGTACACCACACGAGGTACCTGGATGAGTCTGTTGCTGTTGAGCAGAGCCCAGAGATTATGGGATTATATCCTACCCCAACTCTTCCCACCTGGGGAGCTCATTTAAACTCTTGAGACTTCCTGGGACCATCTCCAAGGTGAACAAGATTTGTAGATGGAGCTCAATCTAAAGCCTATGAGCCAGCATGTTGGAGCTGCTTGCATGATAACATGTTTGCCTGTGATCACTTTTATTTTCCTGTCTCCCATAGATTGCAGCATATGCTCACAATATGGGGCTTTATATAGAGGTGTGTCCTCTATATATCCTCTGAAAGAAATCAGTTAAGCTAGCAATAGCATGGGTTGTTTTTTTTTTTTATTTGTATAACCGCACAAGAGAAATTGGGGTACAGGACTATTACTAATAAATCAACATAAATAGATCAATATGTCAGTACTTCAGTGCTTGAATCCAACCAGCTATGGGGAATTTGTCCCCTGGTAGCAATCAATCTGCTGTACTTAAAGTTTGCCCACCAGATCTGCAGCTAGCACAAACTGATCAATGCTGTTCCAAGTCAGTGGAGCGTAACAGTTTTGCATGTCCCAGCGTTCAGCCTTGCAGGTCTCCCGCTCCTTTGCAAGGACACAGAGGTTAAATTACCCCTTGCTAAGCACATGGGATATTTCACATTAACTCACAGTTCTTTATTCAAAACCAGTCTTTCTTACCACCAGTCCAGTGTAGCACAGCCAACACCTCAGCACCTTTCCAGGTGGAGTCTAGTTTGGTCCTCCACGAGCAGCAATTCCACTGCAGTGGCCTGTGGCACTTACTAGAGGTAGATGCAGCAAAATGAATTCTGTGAGCAATCCAAATTCTGTTGTGCATCCTGCATAGGGCCCTCCCCCTGGGGGGTTTCCCAGGCTGTGCTGGGGGAGATGCACAGTCTTGTAAGATGTTGGGCTGCTCTTTTAGAGGGGTGAGTAGCATTGCTAGAGAAGGTATGAGGGACCTGGAGGACAGCTCAACAATCTGGCTTTGGCTAATAGGGTGACAGTCCTGCTGCTGAGGGGAGGCTACAGAGCACATCCCAGCAATCTTCTCCACTTGGAGCTCTATCTGAAATCACCTACTCCCCATCATTTCTGTGAGGATTTCTTCCTTTCCCAACAGGCGGCTGCTGATGGAGTCCCCTACCAGAAGTGGTTTAGGATGAAGGTCACAGGAGTCCAATATCACTAGAGAATGCATTATTCCCACCTGAGTCCCAGAATAATCTCTGTGACCCAAAGCAATGAGAGCCCAGATCCTACTGGCTGCTGGAATGGGGGAGAGAGCCCAGTGTGGTGGTCCAAGACCTGTGGGTGGTGATGCATATACTGCCAGGGCAAGCATTTACAGCAGAATCCCAGGATTATCCTAAGCAAAGCTTGTGCCCAAAATCTAGTATTAGGCAGAGGTCAGGTAGAGCTCCAGCATGTAGCTCTCAGGGGATGTTGCTTGTGGGTACAAGTTTTTGGAGGTGAAGCTCCCCATGCCCCAAGCACAGGTGGTAGCCAAGACCTGGGGAAAATCTGTGCTGTGATTGCATGGCTGGCTGGACAATTTCACCACCTTCAGTGGGCTCATTTCACTGCTCCCCAGAAGTGGGTCTTGCTCATGAGTGGCAACAGATTTTCCTGGCCACGACCCGTTGTCCCACCACCACTGGAGTGTGTGCCAACAGTCCACATAATTTCTCATGACACAGGGAAGTCATGCCATAGACTGAAGTCTTCTCATAAGTCATGCCACAGACTGAAAAACCACAAGCCTAGCAGCAGCCACTGCCTAACAATTACACTGCCTAACAATTACACTGCCTCTGGTGGCTTCTTTAGGGGGAATTCCAGGAATTCACAGGAGGGCCCTGCCCTCCCTTAGCAGCAGCCGCTATTTGATTATTGTTCATTATTATTGAGTGCATTTTACAAATCTGTTCTGCCAAGCTATCTCTCACTTTTCATCTTTTGTAATCAGCCACCTACCTCTGACAGTTGTAGGAGGGAAGCTGTAGAAGTTACTGTGGCCTCTCTCCTTCTGCAAGGCTCCCCGGCCCTTGTAGTCTGCTTTCCTTGTTCCTTAAGTAGGGAGGCCTAAGAAAAAGCAAGGCACTGGACACTTTGCAAACTTGTAAAAACTCATGTTCTGATTTCCTTTCTAATGGCTCACATGGAGAGGAGGCTGTGAGCTACACAGTGCTCTTGTTTCTTCTCAGTGATGGGTCCCCAAGGTTATGTTTCAACTGCTGTGGTGCAGAGCCCATTTTGCCAGGATGAGTTAGAGCTAGGCAGGAGAAATAGAGCTCTAAGCTTCTACACTGGTTTCTTTCAAGCTTTTTAGGCTGTTCTGAAAATATATTGTGTAATTTAGGAAACTGATGTGCTGAACTTAGCATAAGGTTTCCAGTTATCAATATAAAAATGATTCCCTAAGAACATACATTTATTCTGCCTCCTTCAACTGTTCCAGCAAGGGGTCCCACTGCTCACAGTGTGATTTGACTTTGCTTCCTCTGACTGCAGAGTCCTCGACTGAAGAGGAATGGTTGTGGTCTGCATTAAGCTTAGCAGACTGACTGCTGGATGGAATGAGAGGCACCAGCAAGCAGCCACACTTGGGTATTGGCTTCCTTGAAACTTGGTCTACGCAGACATCACCTTTTTGGGCAATTAATGAGGCAAACCGTATAGAAACCTCTCCATCTGAGAGGGGTCTGTTTTCGCAGAAGAGGAGTGGAATGGCTGAGGCAGTGCTGTCCACTGTGTATCTGTGGCAGCTTGGCCCTGTAGTAGAGTCAGTTCATTGCGGTGGGTCACAGTATGGGAGAGTGACTCTTGTCCCTGAAGCAACACGATTCCAGCAAGTGTTAGGAGTTCAGAAGAGTCTCTCTATCAGAGTGGCAGAAGTTCAGTGTCAGTGTCAAGCGCTGGGCCCGTTTGATGTCAATATGAAGCTCCTGGGTCACAGTTAAAACATCTCACACTGTGTCACCACAGTACAGGCAGTTTCCATCGTCAGTATCGTGTCCTCTGGAGGTAGTCAAGGAGGCAGCCATACCTCCTTGATTTCGACTCCTTAGAGATTCCCATCACGCCCAGGAGGTTGTTCGCAGCTCCAGACCCCACAGCCGTCGTTAAGTTCCCGTTCCTCTTACCGAGCCCGACGCAGACAGAGGCGGGGGCCGGGGCGCCCCAGGGAGGCGGGCAGCGGGGCGGTGCAGCCGGCCGGCCCTGCCCTGCCCTGCCCGGCCGCCTCTGCTCAGCCGGCCCGGCCGCACGGAGCGGTAGGAGGGGGCCGGGGCGCCGCGGGAGGGCGGCGACGGGGAGGGGGTCGGGGCGGCCGTGGCGCCCCGGGAGCTGCTGTCGGCGCCGGGCGAGGGTCGGTCCCCGGGCAGCCCTTCCCCGGGGCCGGGAGCAGGACCGGGACCAGGCGCTCCAGCGCGCCCCGAGGCGAAGGCCCGGGTGGAGCGGCGCCTCCTGCCCGCCCAGGGGAGGCCGTGCCCCGGGCCAGGGGGATCATAGGGCCGGAGCCCGCTGGGTTCGGGCAGGGCTCTGCCAGAAGCCCAGGCCCTCAGGACAGGGCAGGTCCATGGTCACACTATGGAAAGTCAGCCCACGGTTGTTTGTCAGGATCTGGCCCGGCGAGGGCAGCTGGGATCTGACACAGACCCGTGATCAGCAGGCAGCGCCCCGGTTCCTGGGAAGAGGGTGCTGCTGATGGAGACCGGCGCTCCTGCAGCACTGCAGGTCCTGGGCCGAGCTTAAATACACTCATGGGGAACCCCAGGCTTGGCTGATTGGGACCATCAGGGCCCTGACGGCAGCCTACCCCCTCTGTCCTCACTCCTTAGAGAGGTATGGGCTCAGGAGGGATTTGATGTAGAGTGATTTAATTGCTGTGTGGTCTCAGAGGGCTATTTTAGGGAGCAGATACGCAAGACAAGCCACTTGGGAAGGAGGTGTGACATGAGAGACTTGGAGATAGGTTGCTGTGGCTTAGGGATTAAAGGGAAATGTTTAAACCACCATTGGAAGGTTGCCAGAGGCCGGGTTCACTCAGGAGCTGGCGCTTGAGCAAGGTTCAGTGATTGCCAGATAGATGAGATGGTTTGAGGTTGAGCAAGTGCCTGGCAGGTTCTGGACCCATATCTCATGCAAAAGTCCCTGGCCCTGAGGGGTGCGCAGGCTGGTGGTAGCAGTGACCTGCTGTGCAGCATGGAGCCAGCTGCTCTAGGAAATGTGCCAACCAGTAGTGCAAAAGAGAAGCATCAAGGTAAAAGAGGGCAAGGTGGTAACAGTCTAATGCTGGAGGCAGCATCCTTATTCCCCAAACTGTATTTTTGGCCCAGGACAGGTGCCTGGCTGACTGCAGCTAGCTGGGGGAATTCTACATGGTTCCCTCTTGCCAGACCTCCTGTGCCTTCTGGTCAGGTTGCAGCTGCTGCAGAGACACAGAGAAGGCTTTCTTCTCCTGCGTAGGGAAAGCTTATTTCTTCCTAGGAGCATAGCTAGTACGTGCTGGGAGGAGGATTCCCCAAACAGGCAGTCAGGAATGGCAGCTTGGGATGTTGAATGGGGAGCTATAAATCATCAAGCTGCTAATTAAGACCACAGGAGACTGGTGAGTTACTAAAGACCTGTATTACTCTTTCAGAGCTCTATACCATTAACAAGACCCTTGGGACCTACTCCAAGTAGTACCTCTTCAAGGACATCACCCTGTTTTCGGCATGTTCTCAGAGTTGAAGTTCCCTGTGCCCTGGGGACATGTGGCAGCCAAGGCCTGGGGACCCTCGGAGGGAGACCCTGTGCTGTGTTTGCATGGCTGGTTGGACAATGCCAACACCTTCGACAAGCTCATTCCACTGCTCCCCAGAGGTAGGTCTGGCTCATCAGGGTGGCTTGTGTTGTGTGGCCCGTCTGCACATCTGATACTCTTTCCCTTTCAGGTTGTTATTATGTAGCAATGGATTTTTCTGGCCATGGTTTGTCCTCCCACCGACCTGCAGGCTGCCCCTACCATTTCCTAGATTATGTGACTGATGTGCGCCGGGTGGCAGCAGGTGGGTAGCTGAAGGAACCCTCAAGGGGGTGCTTGTGCAGGGGTGCTGTATTGGTCCTACTCTTTCCAACAAGCAAGCAGCATTTTCTGCCAGGAGAGGAATGCTCCCCCTGCTTCTCAGTTTGATGTTAGCCAGCGCTTTGTGACTAAATAAGCATCCCTCTTTCTCACTGTTTGGGAAAGGAAGAAACTGTAAAACCCTGGATGTTTCTGTAGTGTTTCTGTACTAAAAAAGCTGTAGTGGTGAAGTGGTGGATGCAACTAAATGGTTTTGCCAGACTGGCTTTTTGTAAGTAGTCAGTGACCCCTAACCAATGTTAGGTGTAAGTTGGAAGCTTCTGGTTCTCCCTGATGGCAGTTTGCTATTTGTTTTACTATCATGCAGAGAAATCTGAAAGTCAAAGTGTCCTGTACTCCTAATAACTCCTGATATAACTGTCCGTCTGTATATTTGGCATGTGTGGTTCTACATTCCCCATTCAGTATACAAAAGAGCCTCTAGAAGCTCTCAGATGTTCCAAAGGGTAAATCCCATCTTTCAGTGAGGTATATTTCTGATGGGCAGCATTGATAAAGCTGTATTTTCCTATAAGGCTCCCAGAGTGCCCTAAAAATGGACTGAAGAGCCTGATGTGCTAAATGGTGCAGAAAGCTTTCACTTGGAATCATACTTCCCTCAATGCAGCAGACCTGGCTCTGTGTCCTTACATGTCTTGCAGAATGCCCTGCAGCAGGATGCTCTGTAAAGGTTTCTCTCTTCCACCAGATGCTACGCAGTCAGGCTTCTCTGCTTCTTGCCAGTCTCATATCTGGCAGTGAACGGGACTTTGTTGGAGTTTGTTTGACATACAGAGAGAGCTTGAGAGCTGTATGACTTAACTGCCATGGAAATGAGGTGGTAAACGCTCTTTTTCTTTAAAATCAGCCCACTTAGCTGCTTGGTTTCTGGATTAAGAAGCAAATGTGGCAGTGCAGAAACCCTCCTGGGAGAAAGGACCCATGTCAGTGGAGAAGCAGCAAGATGTTGCTGCTCTAGTTTCTAATGTAGCACTGTCTGTTTTTCTCTGTTGCCATTTAGCCTTGCAGTGGAGACGGTTCACACTGATGGGTCACAGTATGGGTAAGTGGCTCTAGTCCTTGTAAACTGTGAGATTAGTAGAAAGCAGCAGATAATTAACACCCAAGACATGCTGCTAGGAGCTGGGTTGGAATATTTATTATATTATGCCAAGTGCCAGGTTCCTGCTTGAGTGATTCAGAAATCTGTGCCCGTGTTTGAAATGCCCGTTTTCAAGACCCTGCCATACCGACAGTGGTAACTGCTGCTGTGAGCATTTCCCCCACTCACAGGATGGAACAGTGACTGGTAAAGAGGGGTGGTCTACCCAGGAGAATTCACAGCAGCAGGCCTTCCTGCCTGGTCCCCACAAAGCCTGGGAACAGCCCCATTTGGTGGGCTGTTAAGCTGCCTGAGGGGAACTGGACTCCAGGATCCATCCCTTTGAGCTTGGAATACGATTTGATTTTGCCACAATTTGGAGTTTGCTTCCCAGGGCCGCTCTAGTCACAGCTAACAGGACCTGCACACCAAGACAAGACATTTTAAAGAGTAACTCCTCCTTGGCCTTTGCTGTCTGAGGGAGGTGGGAATGGCACAAGATGGGGAACACAGCAGGTCAACAGCCTTGGTCTCTGCCTGCATGTTGTGGGCTGGGAGAGCTCTCCTCTGTAGTGGGGTTTTGTCCCATAGTACAATGCACATTTTTATTTTTGAGGCAGCTCCTGCTGTGGGGAAAGTGAATTTCTGTTACCAGGGGCTGTTCTGTGCATTACTGAGCACCCTTTTCTTCTTTGCAGGTGGGGCTGTGGCAGGAATGGTGAGTAAAGCATCATTTCTTCATGGGGTTGTGATTTGTGCAGCTGCAACAACAAATGGGAGAAGAATGAAGGGACAGATCTACATCTCAGGGGAGGAGAGGCCCTTCCCTGACCCCTCTCCTATGCAACAGGATAAAGACATCACTCAGTGCTCAGCTTTTCATTTTCTTATTGTTTCATCTCTCCTCAGTTCTGTTTCCTTTATCCTGAGATGGTGGACAAGCTGATCCTGTTGGAAAGTCTTGGCTTTCTTCTAGCTCCAGAGGTTAGAGCTCATGTGTCCTTCCCTTCACTTTTTTAAAATACAAAAATAGATGTTTTTTTCTTTCCTTCACTTGTTCAGAGAAAGCACTGATGTGACCACTACCTGGCAGGTCACACAAGTCCTAGGGCTCTTCCTTTTGGCAGGCACTGATCTGCTCCTTGTTGCACAGACTGAAGTCCATCCTTAGGGTGGCCCTTGGGGCACACTTGTAGAGCCCCACATCCTGCAGTCCCTTAGCACTGAAATTTACTTGTCTGTGCCAAGCCCTTACACAGGAAACTGGAACCTCTGTCCAGGCAACTACCAGCTGAGATTGTCTTTTTGCCAGAAGCTTTTTGGGTGACCTGGGTACAAGACTGGTAGATTTTTTTCTGTTCCTGGCAGTACATAAAGATACATTCCCAACTTGCCATCATTGCTACCAGATGCTGGAGCTTTCACTGGCAGTAGTGGGACAGAAGCCCTAGAACAGAGAGACAAAAAATACCAAATACAATGGAGAGCTCTCCTCGACTCAGATGTGAGGTAGGAAGGATTAGAAAAGATGGCAAGGATAAAAAGTTATTAATTTCATTACAGCAGTATTGATGTTCCCTTTCTCCCAGCATTTTTAATAAGATACCCATAACTGGTACCAGTTCTGAGGGATGTTGAAGAGTGAAATTCCCTCTTCCACTCTCCAATAAGGGGTAAAATCATTCAGAAGAAAGGGGTTACTCCTCTTGCCTACCTCTCTGTGTTTCAGGACACTGAGGCATGGCTGAAATCAAAACGCAGGGTGATCGACAGACTACTGAGTCTAGAGGCAAAGCAGCAAACTCCAAAAGCACGGAGTCCTGAAGCAGCATTGCAGAGGTGAGTTCCCATCCATCCTCTTCATTTACTGCCTGCCCTCACCTTGACAGAGTTAGAGCTGCACAAATGAGAAAGGAAAACCATCCCTGCATTTCATCTTTCAAGTCCTTTTCTGGAATCCCAGCAAGACCCTTTGCTTCTGCTGCCAGAAAGTGCTGCTTCTTCCTGCTCCTTTCTGAAGCAGCCTGAGAGCTCACTGTCACCTTGGCATGGCATTTTTGCTTCACTTCCTCCCTTTTTCCAGCCTCACAATCTCTCTGCCATGTCTCCCTCAGGCTTTTAGAAGCAAACAGCCATCTGACAGCAGAGGGTGGGGCAATCCTGCTGCAGCGAGGAGCAACTGAGACACCCGCTGGTAAGGGGCTGTGTGCTGCTGGGCCACTGCTGGGTGTGGGAAGAGACTGGTGCCAACAGCCATTGTCTTCTGCAGGGTACAGGGTGCCCTAGCTACACATCTACATAGCCTGAATGGGATCAATTAAGTCTGGAGGCAGAGTTCTCCATTCCCAGCAACTGGGTTTGGTGCTCAAATCCTAGAACAGCTAAAGAAAATAAATTTTAAAAAAGGAGAAATCTGAATTAATCTTTTTCTTCGCATCTCAGAAAGTCTTGGGCAGACCCCAAAGTGAGTTAAAAAAGAACAACTCCTGCTCCTATGAAACATGAAAATCTTCTGTTTTTTCTTTTTAGGGCTGGTGTATAACAGAGACATGAGAGCCCGTACGGTGAGCACTGCTCTTCTGACATGCCCCCTGCTACTTTGGAGCCCTGAGCTTACAGAACACTCAGATAGACGATGCCTGCTCACTGAGCTAGGGCCTGCCTCCACCCAGCTGCTTACTTTCTGCTTCCCCAATTCCCACATGTCCTTTAAATGCTGCTTTTAAAAGAGCCTGCACTTGATCATTGATTCAGCTTACAGTCACTGGAAAATGTTACCGTTTGTTTTTTAAAAAGTTCCTCTGCCCCAGGGCCTCCTGGCCACATTTTCCTGCTGTTACAAGTCTTCAGGCAGCAGATGGATGGATGCTTTCTGTCAGCTTCTTTGTCAGATGACCTGAGTAAGAAGGGGAGTGGAGCAAAGTCTTTAGGTTTGGTATTTTGATAGTTTTGTGCCACTTTTGAGCAATTAGGGCCTCCTCTATCTGTGCTACTGTCAGGATATGGAAGCCAGGGTAACGTACTCTCTCCTTTTTAGTAAAAGAATTTTTAAAGCTTTTCTCTATGAGATCATTCCCATGTGTGCTGCAGCCCAGCAGGCAATGCTGTTGGCAGCCCTGAAACACAGCTGGACAGAAGGAGCCTTTGCAGAGCCATCTACTCCTGTGTGCAGCCTGGACGCATGTCATGTCCCAGCATGGAAACTTCAGGGCCACAGTTACTTCTACCTTCAGAGCCACTTCTACAGGAGGGCTTGGGGACACCCTCTGCCCCCAGCTGCTGTCCCTGAGCTTTGACACTTTCCCTCTCTTTGCACCTGCAGCAGAGTCGAGAGTTCTTCACGGTGGAGCAGTGTGTGAAGCTCCTGCAGAAGATCCAGGACCGTGTTCTCATCATTGTGTGAGTCAGGCACAAACCATACCAACCCTTGCTGTCTCCCTCAGTAGAAGGAATGAAGGCTGGGAAGGAGTCCTCCACTACCCCTTCCTCTACACTAGTCATCCAGACTTTTGGCCAGCTGGTGTAACAGTACAGCTTCACATGTGAGAAGTATTTCCCAGTTCCCCACCACTGCCCTGGGTTGGGCAGGCTCCAAGAGAAGGCAGACAGCAACTGGAACATCCTCCCAGCCTGGCACTTTACTTTCAGGCTGGAACTCTCTGGTGCAAGAACCTGCCCCATCTTCCCCAAGCTCTTGGCCTCACAATCCCACCTCACAACTTTCCATTCCTTGGCACTGCAGCAAGGGGCCATCCTGGCAAATACGTGACTCTCCACAGCACCACGTCTACTTGGTGTCCTCCTGACCTGAACTCTACCACAGTCAGCAACCCAGCCTGCCCCCTTCTCCAGGCCTCAAAACCTCTTGCCTGAGCAAACAGGTCAAACTACAGCAGTTCCCATCTCCTCCAGCTGCTCCTGAAGCCCCTGGTCCGACTGAGCTCCTGCAAGCTCTCTCCTGTGGCACCTGGGGCAAGCAGCTCTGGGGACATGGCCGGTAGCTTGCCAAGCTCTTAAGGTGTCTGGGTGCACAGCTTGTCCTGCGAGTCATCCTCTGCCTTTTCCCATTTCCTTCGAGGGCAAGGTGTGCAGGGCTCTGGCTACCTTGGTGCAGGGCTCTGGCTACCTTGGCTGGTGGGGTGCTGTTAAAAGGTAGTCTACAAAACAAGTGCTAGCAGTTGAGAAAAGAGGTGCAGTTTTGGCTTCCCTCATCTGTTATAGTACCATAACAGGTTCAGGTTATTCCTGCTTGTGCAGAAATGTAACATTGTGCTGAGGTCCAGTCCTCTGTGCCATAGAAATGCCACTGAGCCTGGGATGTTCCCTTGACCCATCACCAGCACAGAAGGAGACAGCATGATCTTAGCTCTGCAGGAGATCAAATGCTGACTTCTCCAGGGCAACTGCCCTGGTACCTCCCCCTCTGAGCGGGCCATAACCTGGTTAAATAAGCAGCAAAGAGAGGCAGAAGGGACTGAGGGGAGATGTGGAAACTCTTAAGGAAAGAAGTTAAGAGTAGAAGGCAGAGCAGGGGCAGGGAATGATGCTTTCAGACCAGTTACAGAGCCAGCTCTGGGAGGACAATATTTAGCCAGTCTCCACTCTGATACCACTAGGCAGTCACCCAAGGTTTTACACCTTTTAGTTTGATAGAAAATAGCTGCTTAGCCAAGCTGGGCAGTGCACTCTGACTACCATGTATGACCCTGTCACCTGCTGTTTACGAGCAGCCTGGAAAGAACAGTTGGGTTTGTCACCTACTGTATTGGGGACACTGATTCTGCCCAGGGTAGCCACAAAGACAAATGGAGGCACACTGGGTGCTGTGCTAAGCCTCACTGTTGTTTTTCAGAACACAAGATGGACTCTTGGTACCGCACAACCTACCCAGCAGAAATCACTTTGTGAAAGCCCTGCAGGAGGCATTCGAGTCTACCCTCAAAGAGGTGAGAGCAAACATCATCCTTGCTGCACCAACCTGGGAGCAGCAGCTGGGAAGAAGCTGACCTTGGTGGACACCCTCCACTAGGTGATTGTCCCGAACAGCACAGCCCTCACATGGGGAAGGGGGGTGAGGGGGATGGGTGGAGTCAGGGGAGGAAGTCAACTTTGTCCCTGCTGCCAAAGTCCCAAGTTAGTACTGCCCTCTGGACCTAGCTCTTCCCTGCCTCACTTGCCCTTTCCCTTCCCACGAGTGTCACACAGCAAGCAGTGTGTGCTTGAGAGAACACTTTCCTAGTCCACATCTTCTTGTGTCCTTTCCCTCCAGCACATCCAGCTAGCTGAAGTGCCTGGGAGTCATTTTGTGCACCTGAATGAGCCCGAGGTGGTATCTGGGATCATCAGCAACTTCTTGACAGCACAGAACACCAGGGCCAGGCTCTAGGAAGCCCTCACAGCTGCAGCAGTCCAGGAGAACTGGGAGCTAACAAGCAAGCTCCAGAATTGTCACCATTCCTACCTCACATCCAACATCAGATCGTGATAATCTTTCCTGTGCTTAGCTCATTGCAGGGTGGAAGCAGGTCTGCCAGGGGTACTCTGAAGGAGAGCTGAGCAAAGTATCTCATTTTCCAAAGGGAGAAGGAATTTTTGCTCTACTTCGAGCTCTGTGAGTACAGGGATAGAGGCCCAGCGTGGCCTTCCCCTTGGCTTACTCCAAACTTGCACGCTGAAACAGAGCAGAACATAAGGCAGAGGCATCCTCTGTGACAGCAGCAGCACCACCAGCTTTGGCACTGCAATAGAGGTGGCTTATCTTGCCTCCTCCCTGAGGATAGTGCGGACAGGCTGATCCCAGGATTTAACCTGCTGAAAAACAAGGAAAGTGTTCTGCTTCTCTGCTTACTTCCATAGATGCCTGAGCTCAGAGGGCCTCAGTGTCTCTATTCCACTGTGAGAGCTACTGTTTAAGAATCAGCTTAACTAAGAGCTCACCTGTGCAGAGAAGGCCATTTTAATGAACACTAGAGAATCCCTAATCCTCTAGCTGAAGCAGCTGGGAGAACTACAAATTATGGAAAAGTTGGCAGAGACAATTTCTGTCCTAAATAAAGATTAATGTTCTAATGTTAAGTTTGTCTTCTTGACTCTATAGAACAAACCTCCTTTCTATTTCAGGCCGCTCACCCAAGCAGCTAAAATGCATCTTGGGTGGCAGCAATTTTTACACACTGTCTGCCTTAGGAAGGCCTTATTAAGGATCTGCCTCCCAATTAAATTGATGCAAAAAGCCCACTGAAGCAGGCAGGCCTGTCATCTCTGCAATCAATGCAAACTGTATTTGCAGCCGGTTTTTTAGGAGAGGGTAAATTCATTTTATCTCAGTTCTCTGGAATTTACCACCACTTCCACCTTACGTTCATGGTCACATCTCCAGCGAGGCTGCAGATAGTCAAGTAAATGTGTAAAAGTCTGGGGCTGGGTGGGTTACATCAATCACAGACCTAACCACTATTCCAGAGCTGCACAAATGCTATAGGAGCAGAACAAAACCATTGCCCCACACCTAAACTTGCCTGCTGCCATCCTTACCTGCCTTCTGTGGGCTGGGGACAGGTTAAGTGGAAACAGGGCCTGGAGTTTGGTTTCTCCTTCCAAACCAGGCTGCTCAAAGTGGCATTTGTTCTTGCAACAGTGCTGGGTATCAGGAATTTCCCGTGGCCTAGACATGGCTGCAGAGCTCCATGCACAGCTGGATGACTGGGCACCACAACACTTGGCCAGAGAGGGAATCAGCAAGAGAAGGGGTAGGGCTCTGTACCAAACCACTGACCTTTCCTTGTGACAACAAGTCGCAGTTAGGTTTTTCCTAAAGTCACTTCCCTCCTCATTCCTTCAATAAAATGTGCAAAGAAGCATCAGGTTACAAGCCATAATTTTTACCACCACCCCAGCACACAGGAAGCTGTTTCTTACAGGAGACTGGGGGGCGGGGGGAAGAGAGAAGCATTCCCATGTTCTGAAAACAGTAGCAGCAGTTTATTTACAGTTCTTCAGCCATTCCCTGCCCCTGCAGAGGCTGTGCTAGGTCAATCCCAGTTCTCACCAAGCTTTAGGAGGTGTGGTTTTGGGTGGTAGGGAGATACATGTTGTCACAGGATGTGCCTCAGCCCCTTGACCTGAGCACCCTGAGAAGTGGTGCCATGGGGCTGAATGACAGAAGAGCAGGAGGATACTGGTGCAAGTAAAGGGAACTCTCCTCCAGCAGCAGTTGCTGGGATCTCGCATTTCAGATCCAAGGGTAGAGGCAACCCAAAGCTGCCTCAACTCTTCAAAATCCTTTGGCAAATGGAGTCAGTAGGCATCTCTCCTACCCTCTCCAGCACAAGCACCTGAAGAACAGCTCAGTACAACCTAATATGGCCGAAACTTGCGCTGGGCTCGCATCAGTGCAATCCTCTGCTTGTCCTCCTCAAATTTCTTCCTCAACTGGGCAATGTCTAAAACACAGAGAAGAAGAACGGGTCACTCGAGAGCAGCAGATCTCCCTCTCCTGGGAGCTTCACTTCCACACACCAGAGGGGCTCAGTCCCAATAGCCACAAACACACACTTCCCAGAGCAGGTCCTTTTACACCTTAGCTGAGCGCCAAGCTGGGGCTCCAGCTGTTCATCTCCCGCTGTGCTGCAGCTCCCTCTTGGGGAGGAATTGGCTAGTTTCCCCTTTCAATCACTGCCTTTGTGCAGACTGAATAAGCACCTCTTGGAAAACTCACACCCTCCCACAAAATATTCTGGCAGCCCTTGCTAGGACACCTTGCTTGGTGGTGGCAAGAGGCCATTCAGATCCAGCCAGCCAGTTGCTTAGTGGCAGCTGGATGTAGCCTCCCCTGAAGGCAGAAGGATGCTCTTTGAGCCACAGTGTGAGAGACAAGACCCAGGCAGGGGTAGGAGACTTGCACACTCACGCTCTCTCTTGCTCTCGCGATGCTGCCAGGCATAGAAGTTGAGCAGTTCTTTGCGGGCCCTTTTCTGTTTCTCCTTCTCCAGCACGCGCAGGTTGGCAGCCTCTGTCCGGGGCAGGCCAGGCTTCCGGCCCTTCCGGGTCACCTTCACCCAGCCCTCCTCATCTGGAACACCCTCCTCCTCGGCTGCTTTGGCTTCTTCCTGTAAGGACAGGAGGGTGAGGCAGCCCAGTGCAGATGCACAACCTATGCACAGCTCCCCACAGCCCTCCCTTAAACACAGGCAAAGTTACAGCTCCTGCTTCCACACAAGATTTAAAGGAAGGCCTGGGATCAGGGCTGCAGGCATTCAACTCTCAGTCACAACATTGCTTGTCAGCCACAAACCAATTTATTTGTGGATATCTGTTGTAAGCTCTAAGGGAAGGGTCAGGTGTTGCAGACCAAGGCTGGGTCTGACTGCCCACCAGCAACTGGGAGTAAAAAACCTCTGCCGAACAGAGAGACCCTCAGCCCTTTCCACTATAGCTGGAGCACTGAGAAATCTCTCTTCTTTCCCTCTTCCCCAAGAAAACTGCTTAGTTGGGTTCCCTCCCTAGCCCGGCCTCACCTCTGCCATCTTTTTATCATAGTCTTGCATGTAGGAATCCACCTCAGCCTTCAGCTTCTTCGGATCCACGATGGAGGCCTCATAGCTGGCGATCCACTCTGGGACAGAGAGGGCACAAGTCAGCAGTAGCTGCTGTTAGAAGCAGGCTAGTGTGGTGCTTTTGGGCAGCTCTAGAGTGAGCCCTAGCATGGGGGAAGGACGTACTGATCCCATTTGTGTTCAGCTTCCCCCCTGCCACAGCTCAAAGTGACTTGGCTGAGAGCACAATCAATATGCCATGGGAAGAGTTTCAACTTGCCCAGGCAGAAGTGGGCTAGCCTTAAGCCTAAGGGGCACAACATTCAGGGCTGTGCTTCTGTCAAGCAATTATATGTGAAGTGCTGTCAATTTGACAGACATCTGGGGCCTGTTGCATGAGTCTGGTCTCCATTTTGAGGACAAGATGCAGATAGTATCTCTGAATCTATGCAATACTGAAAAAATGTCAGGAAAAAAGGACCCTTCCCCACTCTCCCATAGGGTCACCAGACCAGACCTAAACATCTGGTTCAGTAAGATTACCACTCTGCAAATAATAAAAGAACACAAAACACTGGACATCCCCGCAGCTTAGAGCAAATAGGACATGCAGGGTAGGATCCAGCAAACAATGCGTATAGTTCTTCCCCAGCATTAGCCCAGAGAGAGACTGCCAGAGCTGACATACTGCTAATGCCGGTTTTCACAGGGTGGCTTTCTGTTGATATTAGCAAGGGACCTTCCTGTGACAGAGCCTTGGCTGCCTGGACAGCTGCTGGTTTCCTGAACACCACGTATGCAACTTGAAATCCCTGGAAGAAAGAAAACACCCAGGTGAGTTAGATATGTAAGAGAAATTGGTAATGGAGCAATGAACTGCAATACAAATAACTTAAAATAAAAATCAAACCACAAGAGGCAGTAGGATAGCAAAAAAAAAAGACAGTGTAAACTTAAGTAATCATGTCACCCAATGCCCCATATGGTTTCCTATGCCTCGTGCTCTGAAGAGAATAATTCAGTATTTGCCATCTTTTCCCACTGAAGCATCAGTATTCCTCTCCCCCGCCCAAGCTTTACCTTTATAGTTTTGTGGTCAAAGAATTTGGACGCCAGTTTATCTTTTTTCTCTCCTGGCCCTGCCTTGTCACAGATGTCCACAGACTGCACATGCCCGCAGCGAGAGAACAGCCTAGTCAGAGAGTCCTTAACACGGAGAGTAAGAGAAAACACGCGCTACAGCAAAGCAGGAGCGATGCCTCCCTCCAACAGCCGGCAGAGCTCTCCGGGCGGCTCCCCGGCCCCAGCCCGGCCCTCTTGCCCGCAGCAGCCCCGAGGCACGCCGGCTCCCGGGCCCCCCAGCCCAGCCCTCGGCCCCCAGCCGCCCCCACTCACCGGGCCGCAGTACGGGGGCACGTTGAGGACGAAGAGGGTGCGGCGAGGCGGGTGCGCGGTGTCGGCCCCTTCCCGCACCTGGTGCTCCTTCACCAACAGGCAGTGGTGCGAGCGCTGCCGCTCCGCGAACTTCACCGCCAGAGCTGCGAGACACCCACCGCTCTGAGACGCCGCTGCCGCCCCGGCCCCGCTCCCCGCGCTGCCCCTCACCCGTATATCCCGGCGGCGCCGCTCCCGCTCCCCGCGCTGCCCCTCACCCGTATATCCCGGCGGCGCCGCTCCCGGTGCCCCGCGCTGCCCCTCACCCGTATATCCCGGCGGCGCCGCTCCCGCTGCCCCGCGCTGCCCCTCACCCGTATATCCCGGCGGCGCCGCTCCCGGTGCCCCGCGCTGCCCCTCACCCGTATATCCCGGCGGCGCCGCTCCCGCCGCACGCCCCGTGGCGGCCGCCATCTTCTCCGCGCGCGGCGGCGCGGGGGCCGCCGGGAGCTGTAGTTCCCCGGGCGCCGCGCGGCCCTGATAATGGCGGCGGCGGCGGCTGGACTCGCCGCAGCCCCGGGGTTGAGTTAGGTTTTTGTAAAAACAGTGTAAAACTCACGCACTGTCCTTAATCTGAGAGAGGCAAGTAAATCTTAAAGAGATGTAGAGACATGCAAATGCAATTGTTTTTAAAGACTCTTGTTAATTAAAAAAACTCAAAAAACCGTCACAGATGAATTTGTAATGGAAGACAGAACCATTTTAAAAATACTGAAGCAAGACTAATGTAGGAGGTGACAAAATATGACATGATATGGAGAACTGATCCAACAGAAAATCAAGTTAATGAGCATTATCAGAAGGTACATGCAAAAGCCATGAAAATATACCAAACTTACACACTGTGGCATCATTTCAGAAGCCCTCACACTTCTGGAACAAAAGAAACCCAAAACAAACAAAAGAAACACGATTACAAATTACCTACCACCTGTCCTGGCCAGACACTTAATTTAATATCTAAATTAATGCACATTAATTCAGAGTGCGGGCAATTAGTATTTCATATGCAAGTTCATAATTTCTACCAGCCCAGTAGGGAAAAAAAAAAAACAACAAAATAACACAAAAATATAATCATGTTGCATGAGGATAAATGTAGACAGAAGATGGCAGGTTCAAAATCATGATAAGCATGACAATTGCAGGATGTCCAGGAGAAACTGGAGAGCCAAGGTGAACTACCTGAAAGGGACTGGGAATAATCTGGTAAGAACTGGGAATAAACAGTTACTTTTTGTTTCAGTGCCCAACAGAAGAAGCCATGCAATGGTGCATTAAAGAGCTGACCAAGACCAGAACATCAATGTACACCAAGACACTGCTGTAAGACGAGGCATGGAGTGGTGTTTGGACACCCACATAATTCACCAACGTGTAAAAAATAAGAATATGCTGCCATAGATCACAGAGCTGTGGAACAGAGCAGATACTACTTCTTCCAAGGAAGTATGTCAATGCCATCATAAACTCTCAGATAACTTAAACGTAAGGCAGAGTTTAACAGTAAGTTAAAATGCATCTTGCTACTTGGCTTTTCAAAAGGACACAAATCTATTAATCTAAAAAGTCCTTGAGTCTCTCCATTCTTTCAGAAGAGGCAAGAGATGCACTCCCAACACGTTTCACACTTACAGCCTTCTGTCTAGCTGGTAATGAAAGTATCCCGCTTCACCTAGAACAGATACCCTGATCTCAGAGCTGTTTTTGCTATAAAATTGTTTTTTTAAATGACTAGACTGTCAGTAACAAAGGTTGCTTTTTTTTTTCTGTAAAAAGAGAATTGGAATTACATGGACATAAATGGCTTCAATTTAGTAGCAATAGTCAGCTGCTAATTTGTATGATCCAGACTAAAAGGCAGATGAGCAACAGCTCTCTCACCCCTAAGTTCCTCTTGCTCTTCATCACGTTATCAGTTTGGAAATGTCTACGTTCACTTCGAAAGCGCGACTGACTCAATGTTGGAACGCCACCACTTATCTTTAGTTGCTTCACAGCATCTACAAAGGCTTAGAATCCACTCTCTGTGTAACAAACGTTTATTCAGAAACAGGTAATACATTATCTTCTCCAACCCTTAATGTTTCCTCCCCCTCCCTCCTTTTTTTTTTTATTAAAACACAGGTATTTGGTGGGCAATCTAAAAAAAGGAGAACAATAGCTGTCTCAGGTCCCCTCCCCTACAAACATCTGATGTTCACATGAAGCACCCCACCAATCATGGTGTCACTGGCCTTCAAACCAAAGAGAGTACTCCAGAAAAAACAAGTCCTGCCAAGTTCTTATTACTTCCATGGCAAAAAGGGATACAGTGAGATTAAGGAATGGTCTGCACAAGCTAGATAGAAGAAAGAGTTCATACAGAACAAGAAAGCAAAAGAAACATGGGGTTGTCCAAGAAACGGAATCTGGACTTAGAGGAGCTACTCAGCAGAGCTGAAGAGAATGGATTAGGTTAGTCTCCCAGCTAGAAGGATCAAGTTCAAACCCCAACCCGATTCTGGAAGTTGCTCTCAGCTCTCCTCTCTTCCAATACAGTTTGACCAAACACAAACGAGTGGAGCTACTGGGACTTTCAACATCCAAGGCGCCCATGCGGTACAAGCCCTGGGAAGTACTGGAAGTGCCACCTAGTGGCCTGTCACACACCCGCGCTGGCCCACGCCACGTCCACGCCGCCCTGCACGGGACTTGACACTCCTCTCCCGCGCTCCTTACACAGCGCTAACTGCCCGCTGCTCCTAAACCTCTCCCTGAAGCCACACGCTGCAGCCACCATCCTCCAAATCCAGGCATGCCAGCAGCATAACTGCACAGCAGCCAAACAAATAGCATCTCTCAAAGAAACGAGTTCTCAGACACAAGACTTGGTGTGTATTAGGATCTGAAAAGGGTCCCAGGTCCTTCCTTTTTATAGGAGATTGGCTGAGTTAGAAGCCAAGAAAGAAACTCATGTCCATGCATCAGCAGGAGGAGGCAATATAATCTACTGTGAGTCAATCAACTGGGTTTCTTCTAGCTCTGAACACAACTGGTTCTTAATTTTTCAGTCCAGAAAGAGGAGAGCAACTGAGCCTGACCCTCCAGAGCAAATATAATCCTTGTACAAATGCCAGAACAACCCTCCAGCACTACTAGAGTTGAAACACCCTTGCTCAGAGCACGATGGCCCGTGCACTTGCGCATACGTCCCTTCTGCCTGATGTCTCCGTTGGCACACCGCGGGCAGCTCAGCTTCTCCCGCTTCTTCTCAATGTCCCAGCTGCTGAGCAGGAAAGTGTCCAACAGCCAGAAGGAAGAGTTATGCCACCAAATGCACACAAGTCCTTTCTGGATGGAGCCCAACCTGCCTTTGTACCCAGTGCAGCAACTTCAGAAGCAATGTGGTGCTCTTGCCTGTGGACAATCAAGGGGATGCACCCTTTAGTTAAAGGTCAGTCAGAGGAAAAAAGAAGGAGATCACCACTCCTTCCCTCAAAGTCTATGTGCACTTTTAATGGCCACTGGCGGCTTTGGAGTAAAGGATGGAGTTACACGGTATATTCTTGGTAATATATTACTGGCAGAAGGGGAAGGTTATTCTCTTGGGAAAAAAAAATCATGGAAGAAAACTCCAACTATGAAAACAGAAAGTACACACACAAGAGGAAACACTGTTGTACAGTAAGGTAGCGATCATAGAAAACAAAAAAATTCAGGACAGGAAAATGCAAATAACATCTGCACTCCTGCACTTTCCTCATCTCCCAGCTTATATGAGTTTTCCAGTCCACCACTTGCTCCCCCCTCTCAGAGTTTAATTTTGAATTCTGTGGGCTGCACGGAGCCAGAGACCCCTGAGGATTTGAAGAGTGCCTTCAAGATAGTTTCAGGGTCCACTTCAGCTGGGGGATTTGAGGAGGCGCTTGCACTTGACCGGCGTGGTTCCCCTTCCTTCTTCATTGAAGGGGTATCACTCAATCGGCTGGAGGAATAAAAAAAGAAAAAATTAAAAAGGCAGTATTTAACCTCTCTTTATGATAAATAAATTTTACCACTGTGTCTGCATTTCCTGTTATCAGTGTTTTCCCCTTACTAATATCAGAGATAAAGGTTTTAAATACGCTTTTCTCACAAGAAAATATCCTCATCTTAGATTATTTTTGAGCCTCAGGGCTGAGAACACTATGTAGTCAAGCTACATTGCACTCCACTCAACATATTGTGGCACAGAAGGGGAGAGAAAGAAAATTCATGAGACAAAATTCTCAAAATAGAACCTGCAAAAGCGTTTGGACCTTTTCCCCACTGAAGGACACTTACAGCAATATAGGCTGGTCTGAGGTGATGACATTCCCATTCATATGAAGATTGCATTTCATTGGCTGACCTAAATAAAAACAAAACACAAAATTCATTCTATCAGAAGTGGAGTAAGGCAAGATCCTTGAAACATCACGCAAAAGTGCAAGCAATGGAGTTCGTCATGCTGGGGAAATATGAGAAAAAACAGCTGATAAATCTTTTGTTGAAGAATCATAGCAATAGAAGAGCCACTGAAACACTCAGTACCATATGAAGGATCATACTAAATTACAAGCTACACAGAAGTATGAAGCCTTCAGCAGGGACACAAGAGGACCTCCCATGCTTAGCTGTCTGCTCCTCATCTGACATTCATAACATACCACTCATCTAAAGAAAGAAAAAGCATCTATTTCCAGCTAAAAATGAACAGTTCCACAATAATTTCAGTTTAGCATGGTTAAAAAATAAAATTGCATTATTCAAAGTTTATGGAGAATCTGATACTAACTATTTTACTAGTCCAATTCAAAATGTTTCTGAGTACGCCCTGAAACTATTGCAAATACGAGTTTTACTTGTACTTTGCAGGCAGCTCTGTAAGCAGGTAAAGCCTTCCTAAGGACTTTCTGTGGAAGAGGTTTTACAACAACTTCTGTGAGCTAAAGACAAGTTTGATAAGAGGATCCATGTTTACCCCTGAAAGAATTTTCTACCAAGGTTGTTGACATAGAAACCAAGAAAGCAAGAAGGATAAATAAGAGAAACCTGCAACTGCCTATTCCAATAAGCACTTTGTTTGCCTCTCGTGACCAATGAGTAAAGTGTAAACTTATGAGTTTTGTAAGAATGTGTAAAATGCACGCATGCTATAATAAAAAACAGTTTGAAGCCTTCTGAAAATGGAGTGTGTTGCTTTGTATTGTCTCCATCTCAACTACGACAACTTTACAGCTCTTGGTACCAAATTAGAAGCAAGAAATTTCATCTGAAAGTTAGACCAGGAGACTCATCAGGACCCTGCCTCCAGCTCTGAATCTTCTTTTTCTAGGAAAATGTGGGTAGGGGTTTTTATTGCATTCAAATAAACTGTGCATATATTCAGCTAGTTACACAGCAATTATTATCTTATCTAGCTCTTGAACTGATTTTCTGGTATTTCTCTCTTGATAGCATATTAACATCTAAGATACTTTTAAACCTTCCACTCAGGTGGAAAAGTCATTCTTGATTTATTTATTCTACATGCAACTCTGGCATCAAACTTACCATCTAAACACCTGTTGTTGTATTTCTTATATGCTGTGATAGCATCTTCTTTCTTCACAAATACTACCTCAGCCACTCCAGGGTGCACCAGCCGAGCTCGCTTCAGAGCGCCACACACACAGAATAACTCCTGAGGGCAGAGAATCAGTCACACCATGGTCACATCAAAGGCACTGCATGAGAAGGGTTTACTAGCTTCATCACACCACCCATCCTGCTTATTAAATATCTGACAGGATCTGGACACTTCTCTTACTGTGTTTGTTATGGTATAAGTACTTGGCACTAGTAATAGAGAGTACACAAGCAGGGAAGTTCAGGGCCAGTACCCAGTAATGTTTTTCCCACAGGAGGACCAGATTCATTCTCAGCCTGGTGAGAACGGAAGCCCCTAGATAATTTGGATGGGGGCTTAAGTTTGGGTAGAAGAATCACTTGGCATGAACTCTTCTTCTAAGTGATATAAGGTATCTCAAAATACTCTGTGGGATTTTGTCCCATGTTCTTAAGCACACACTTTTTTAAAAAAGTGTAAACAACCCCCAAACAATCAGGAACCCTCCAAGTTTTTGCACAGACAGTAAACCCAGATCACACCTCTCTTCACTGCATTCACCATAGATAAAGTGATTTATCAGAAGAGTAGGACACGGAAAGCAAGTGTCACTCATGCACAGTCTGGCAGAAAGCAACACTCACAACAATATCTTCTTCTGTGACTCGAGGATGCAGATTATTTACGGTCATCTTTGTGCCTTCCAAAGGACTGAACGCCAGCTGCCAACACAAACAAACGCATCACAGAAATATGGCACACAATACAGCACAGCAGAGAGAGCAATAAAAAGTCACTAAGGATATATCTGGGAATGTCTGTACATACACGCAGAGGAGAGAGCTACAGCTAGTAATGGGAAATATCAATGTTTACTAAAGCACAGCTCATCTGACGGCAAAAAGGAGCTTCTTTTCCATGCTAGTTTTTCTCTGAAGTAACTTTTCACTTATTCCCAAGAATAACATTAATTTAATCTGCATACATAGTACTCTGGTCATGCCCACACTTTTAACAGCCTGTCTCTGTTGTACTCTACACCAGTCAGCAAACCCCAAAATACAGCTCCAGCCTCTCAAGAGCATGCTGAAATCAGCACACCTAGGAACATCTGGTGGGTTACTTGTACCCAACATCAGGCAGTTTGGCAAAGCAATTCCAGGCAGGTTGTCTACAAATTGCCTGGGAGGTCTCATGTGTACATTTAGAAGAACTTTTTTTTTTCCTTGCTAGCTGGAGTGGACACAGAACATAGGAAATAGTGTTAATACACTACTCCTAGGGACATGAAAGCCACCAAGGAGTGTCCAAACAATTGCCACCTTCCTGTAATATGGATTCCTCCAGGATCATGTGCAGGGAAAGGATGTTTAGACAGGTTTCAAATTCTTGGGACATGGACTGCAGTTATCAGAATAACTTTGATGATGTCCCAGAACTAATGGTGAAAGGCAGGCACAAATGAGCTGCTCACATGTCCAATGAACAACAAGTTTCAGATGTTTCAGAGACTTCTATAAAGAGCATTTTCCCCTTCCCCGAGCTCACCTCAACAGGTGCTGGCTCTTTTGGAGGCACTTCCTTTGTCACTAAGGTCCGGGACACGTTTGCCAAGGCCTTTGTCCGCATAGGAGGGGGAGTTGCAGGTGGAGCTGTGTATGTATCATTCTGGACCACTTTAGTCAGGGGAACAGTCTTGGACAGAGAGAATTTATTGCTGCTCAGACCAGTCTACAGGAAGAAAAAAGGAAGTATCTCAGAGCTACAGCCCACAAAAGCCATCACTCTTCTTCAAGCACCACCACCAGAGTATTACTAGTATGCACTGCATGTCCTTCCCAGTGTCAAAACCACTACAGTGCTGAAGACTATCAAAAGGCTCAGAGAAAAAAATCAGCTCAAGTTTCTGGGCATAAACATAAAAAGGTATGTTTATCCAGAAAGAGCACTTCCCTCATAAGCACTTTTTGGTTTCATACTTTTCATAAATGAACTTTAACAATGTGATCTGAATTTGAAAAGCTCCTTTCATCCGCAGGTTTTCAACTACTTTATAAAGAGTTCACAAAGATTGCTCATTAACAGTAAGACTGAGAATCCACAGAACAAAAAGCAGCAATTCCTCAGAATCGCCAAGCTAGGGCACACAAAGACATTGAACTTAGGCTGAAATACCTGAGTTTAAAGCCAGACTAACACTTGTGCTTGGAAGCTGATGTGAACACTGGAAAGAACAAATTTACTTCTGAAAAAACCCTCAAAAAACCCTCATAAGATTATTTGAGAATCACAAATAGCCGAAGCTCTATTCTGAATACTCACGTGAGGAAATAAATTCCTGGGGTAATCACAGTACTACAGAGCCTGCATGATGGTAAAACCACATGAATTTGCTTTTCCAAGACCAGAGAATAACTTAGCCCAAATCTATGCCCAACTCCTGAAACAGGGCTAACTTCAAACACACATGAGGTTGGCAAGGGCCTTATCCAGCTAAGCACTGAATATTTAAGAATGACGACTGCACTCTTGGTCTCTGTGCCAGATGCTGATCGATAACTGTGAGAATTTCACCAACTAGAATTTCTTTTGCTGCAGCACATTTAGTGGTTTGTCTTCTCCATGGTCACTCCTAAGAAGAACCTTTTCTAGGCAGTGAGAGTGGACAGATCTCACTACAGCCTTCTCAACCTTGAGACACTGCTCTCTCACCCTCTCCTCATGCATAACAGGATGCAGCCCTCAGACCACCCTGTTAACTGGTTCCAGTCATGTCTTTCTTGTATTGCAGAGCCCCAAGATAGGCACAGAATTCTGGATGCATTCTCAAACTGTAAAACAGCAATAACTATCTTCCTTGATTAATTATCTGCAGTTGGCCTTTGTTGCTGGAAGGATGCACTACTCACTCATTCCTAGCAGATCACACAGTAGGACCCCTAGGCTCCTTCCTACAAAGCTGCTGCTGCTGCTTTCTAGCCAGTCAGTTCTCAGTTCAAGCTGCAGAGGGCCATCCCACGCCAAAAGCAGGACCTTACATTTGTCTGTACTGAAATTCCATCTTCTCCAGAGCAACAGTCTTCCCCAAAAAGATGCCTACTAAGATTTTTGCACTGCAAGAGATTTCCTGCTTTGATGCCCAGTCTCCAGAAGCAGCAGAAAGCTTCCCTTGCTGGTTTACTCAAACAGTAACAAGACAGGTTCAGTGCACTTCCTCAACAACAAGAGCCAGGATGCAGCAACCTGCCAGCAGGGCAGAAAGCACACATTCTGGCTGCTGAGAGCCCATAAAACCAGCTACCCTAAAAGAACTCTGTTCCAAAAATAACAGTAGAAGCACTGGCACAAAGGAAGGGTGGGGCGAAGAGCAAATATTTGAGGAGAAAACGTAATTTACAGACTTTAAAAGAACTTAAGTCCTCTTAAGACACAGCCTCTGTGTCCATGCAATGTGAGCATGGCATGGTGGGGACTGTTCAGATAACCCCTTACCGAGTTGTGCAGGAAACTGTTTGTGGTGGTGATTTTCATCTGTTTGCTGGGAAGGGGAGAGACACTCTCATCATCATCTTCTGTGTCATATAGGCCCTGAAGTGAAGAAGGTAATAGTTTACATGCAGGTAGATTTCATTGAAACATTTCAAAAACAGGTAGTTTTCTCCTGCCTTCAACCAACTTCAGCTAATGAACACAATTACACTGGATTTTAGTTTCAGGTATATAAGTCCATGTCAAAACATCAGTATAAAAACTATTGGACTTTCTTTCCAAAAACACCACAGTAAAACTGTTTCCCTGGATATACTGAAACCACATACAGACCCCTCTACTCCTGGACATCATTAGGACTGTTGAAGCTACATTATTGCAATAAAGCCTCAGCTTCTTACTTTTTAGCACCCTCCTACCTTTACAGCTGAAACCTGTATATGTGATTTTTAAATTAGTTTGGGGGTGTATGGTGGGTGTTTTTTTTTTGTTTGTGTGTGGTTTTTCACTGTTGGGTTTTTTAAAATTAAACAAATGCCCGCTGAACACACTTAAATGGAACATTCCTTTTGAATAGCCTGCTTTCCTTAGCACAGGACATATCCATCTGGCCCTAGAGAACATTGCACTAAGAGCTTTACTGAATGAATAATTAATTTTCCAGTTCAACTTAACACTCATAGCCTTGCCTTAAAATACTGGGATGAGCTCCTACAAAAGCATTTTTTCGATTGACCCTAAATAATGTTAAGAAAAAGTCTAGACACATATAGGAGTACCCAAAACGTAAGAAATCACAACTGCAAACAGCTTCCCATTAATTCAGTAAAAAGGTAAAGAAAAATGGAGGGATTAGCTATGAGAGCTTGCAAAATCAGTGGGTTGTCCACAGTCGGCAAGATTCTGGTTTACAAACAGGGAAGTTGTTCCAGTGACAGAAATGCTATGAAGGACAAAAAAACCCCAAAATGGACAGAGAACAGAGGAGAATTGTGCAGAAAATAAAAGAGATAGGAAAACCACTAGGCATCAGGACAATGGACTTGAGTTTGAGACAAAATGAAATGGATTCCACGTTTACAGTGATGAGGTCAGAATACTGAAAACACTTCCTTAAACAACAGCTTCTGGGATAGGTGAGGGTAGCAGGCCAGCATAAAGGTAACATACAAAAATAGCTAAAATTACTATAACCATGGAAAAAAAAAATCACGTAACATGATATTGTGAATGTCAGATTTCCAGTACTGCATGCAATACTTTGTGTATACACACAAAATAACATAAATAATAAAAATATCCAATTCCTCTCTGAAAGCACCCAAGGTAGTAAGGGCTGAATGGCTGGGGGCTGTGACAAAATCCGTTAAAACTGATCCCAGAAAGACAATACTCTAAGGTCTTTCTCAAAATCTGCTTGAAAAGGGCTGTAGGAACTCTGGAAGTACATCAGAATACTAGCTAACATCATGTTAACAATCCCTATCAGGATTCCAGCAGTGGCCCACAGCTGGGATTTCACAGGAAGGTTATACCCTCTCCCACCTCACTGCAGCACATTTGACCATGTACAATCACATCCTCTCTCTGAAGAGGCTGGCAGCACGGTGAATCAAAACAACCAAGAACTCGATCTGATGTGGTGTCATAAGAAATTTATAACAAAGCATCAGAGCTAGAGGTCAGCCTCTAGGGAAAAAATATACCATTAGCACACAGATAAAACTGGGAATATCTACTTCTCATTTCTGTATCTCATGCAGATAATACACTAGGAATCAAGATAAATTATACTAAATGAAAACCTCAATTACCATGAAACTATCTTAACCATGCAAGACACGGTAGCTAAGCTGATGGAGAACTTTCAAATGTTTTCTTTCCTACTCAAGGGTTTTCTTTGCACCTGCCAATGTTCATAGACACATTTTCTTCACTGTTAAAGGTAACAAAGAGTACAGAGCAGGTACACACCTGTTTATGCGTATGGTTGTTCACCACATTGATCCTCATTCCTGCTGGGTGAGAGTGTCCAGGAACTGGAGCCTTCTGCTACAGTTAAAGAACCAAAGTATTAAGCATTACAGTCCATCAGGTTAAGTTCAGAAGATCAAAGCTTTAGTTGAATACCCTGAGATCACTTAAATGAAACTTGCCTTCCCTGCTTTGAAACATATTACCACAATATGCTCTTAGGTAACACCTGTATTTCCTGTGATATGTTCAATATGAGATAGCTTCACTTAAATTAAAATCTAAGACCACATGAAGAAAAGGATTCAAATTACTTAGGGTTTAGTCCTAGATTACTGGGAAGGGAAGTTAACTTCAGTCCTGTCAGGACTGACTAGATCTACATTTCTGCCAATACAAAACCATGAATGGGGTAAGTCAGAAAATGTCTCTTCTTTCATGCTACAGGCAACTAAACATACGTATTTCCATCAAACAAAAGGAGAATATACACTGCCCCTTAGCACTAGAGCTGGAATAAAATGATGCACGGGGTAGTGTGCAGCCCATCATACCATGAAACAGGGAAACCACAACAGAAGGAGGTAGGGAATGTAGCTGTACTAATTGATAACTGAAATCATGCAACAACACCCATAAAAATATCCTTCTGCTTTTTTGAAAAAGCTGGAATCTGTCCATTAGAGAATAGCTATTCTTACAAAAATAGTCAACACAGGTAATAAAATCTTCAGATTTGCATTTTCTCTAGACTGCAACTTATATCATAGCACCTCATGTTTCAATTTGCTGATCAAAGAAACAAGGATACCCATCCTACAGAAACAGCAGCAGACCTACTGTCATTTTTTGGTTTCAAAGATTTTTCCTTGCTTTATAATAAACAACACCTCAGGACAGCACATTTAGAGCTGTGTGCTTTACCTTGGATCAAGATATCCTAGTTTGATTCCACTTCCATGTTCGGGAAGATAGGAAGGTCAGGGGCAATTTGGAATTTCAGTACAAATTTTTAAAAAATTTTTAGATAATTGCTTATGTGCAAGGTTCTGTCTAGAGTCTGAATCACCATGATACCCTATGTATAAATATACAGGTTCCCTTGGAACATGTTTGTTGTCTAACAAACAGAAAATACTATTGGTCAAAACAAGTCAAACAAAAAGCCCACAAAACACCAGGTCAGAACAAACAGCTACTGCATCAACTCTCTGGAAGCTACTTTAACTCCTAGAAACTCTGTGGAAGATGTTCAACTCCTCATGGCTGATGCTAGTGATTTGGCTTAGAAGGACAGCAAGAGTACTAATCACCCTCCTAATTAACAACTGCTGAACAGACTGCTCTACTGCTCTGCCATTAGCCCTTCTTACTGCCTCAAGAGTCCTTTCTCCTTCTTACATCAGCCTGCCAGGAAACCTGCAGAGTAGTGGGAAACTTCCTAGGCCAATTTGCAGAAGAAACATGTTTGATGTTGCTCTTCAGCAAAACCCACAGCTGAACAGAAAGCAGACTCATCTAGGCTTTCAAACTCATGACAATAGATTTCTGGGTATGAGTAAGCACACTGCTGATTTTTGGGAGGTTGAAAATGGAAGAGGTAGACTAGGAGCTTCAGTTACATGCTTGTAGAGGTAAGGAGCAAAACCACTCAAACAACAATCCCAACAGTCTGGAAATTTCTCTTCTGACTCTACATATTGTATCTAATAGACACAATTCAAGAGCAGTTGTTTCTCAGAGAAGCTGGCTAAGAATCAAGTTGCTATGCACACAGCAAAATGAAATAAGAAAACTGCCCCAGGAAATCAGCAGGTCAAGGTGATCAACTGATTATAATACAATTGAAATAAATCTTGAGCCTCAGCAGGAATGCTTCATGTGATCAGGCAAATCCCTGGAAACCAGCCAAGTATAAAAAGAGAAAATTGTAGAACGGCTCATTAAATTTTAAATTTTCTTAAATACAAACACAGCTGCATATTCTAAACTGCTATTCCACCACTAGGATAAACCAGTTATCTATACAGGACAATCCACCACATCAGACTTGCAAAGAGGGGCAGTCTAAGAATGACAAAATATCTGCATCATTTTGTATGCATTCAGGCAGGAAAGAGACTACTTAACCATTCAAGATATCTCCTTTAATGCTGACAGGAGTTCTACCTTAGTCTTTTTGGGCCTAAAATTAAAATGAAAATTTAAATAAAGGCGTGATTCTACAAAAAGTCCCAAGCAGCTGCAAGGACACACAAAAGGATCAGAATCTCACCCCACAGGCTGGAATGAACTGTGTCATTGTTGCTTTCTCTTGTAACCATATGAACATACTAATGTATTGTCATGCCTACTGAACTGCTGTAGAGTAACTGAGGGGCTCAGAGGTGACTCATTCACCTACTTGGATAGTTTTGGTGATTTTCATGGCTGGATTTACTGTCCCCATAGCTGGGCTGATAGCAGCTGGAGTGCTCCTTTTTAAGCTGATCTTCTCTCTGGCATCCACCACTTTGGTCACCTTTTCAGCAGCAACACTTTGCTGCTTACGGGAATTCAACATCTCTCGAGCATCCTGCACCTTCCCTTTGATTTTGAACCGAGCGTCCTTTTGAACCAGTTTTTCTCGGGCATCTTTAACCCCCAGTTTGTGCCGAGCATCAGTGAGTCCAATCTTCTGTCGGGCATCAAAAGTCTGCTGGAAGCTCACAGCTGGTGATGATCTATTCAGAAGATTTTGCTGGATCCCAATGCGAGATCTTACACCCCCAAACACTGGCCTTGTGTTAAGTCTGAGGGAAAAAAAAAAAAGAAAGAAAGAACGAAAGAAAGTTTCAGGCACTACAAATGTATTTGTGTTGCTGCAAACAAAAGTTCATTATTACTGCACAGAAATTCACTCTGGTTGGACGTCTAAATACAACAGTAGAACAAACTCCTAAGCTCTTTTATGCTGGTTTTTCTACATAATCAGCTAAGGAACTGATTTCCAAAATCCATCCTTAAGCTCACATTTACAAACTAAAGGGTCTGACTTCAGCTGTGCCAAGGACATACTACATTTAAACAAAATTCAACAACTCAGGTACTTTGGGGAAACCTTTGAAGCAAAGAGGAACAGGAACAGACTTTCTAGCTTTAAGAGTGAACAGGTCTGCTAAAGCATCTTCTGTAATACAATAATACATCCTGATATGAAGGAAATATGCAACTACACATGATTTCAAGAATTCTGGGCAGCAAGTTCAGATTTGTGGGAGCACAGCAACTTGAATTTTAGTATGTACAAGTACCAGTAACAATCCCAGATCAAAGCCACCAATTTCAAGGTTGATTAGCTTCCAGCAAGAATAGTCATTAGTCAAATTACTTTTTAACACGACTGCCTCTTCTTTAATCTACTAAAAGAACTACTGCACTTGATGGCCTTTACTTTTTAAGCACATCATTATCACAATACCGAGCACAGAAAGACAACAGCCCACAAAAACTATAGCAATTGTACTTGTAGACAAGTATTCCTAAAAAGCAGCACAATACAGGGTGAAAGTTAGAACTACCTTCTTATTACAGGTCTGATACACTTTTTCAAAATCTGCCCTAAGAACAAAACCAGTTTATCTAAATGGACTTCCTCTGATGAGCTTTTTAAAAGTTTTTTATTCCATTGGGTTTCTTCATATTAAAAAAAAAGACAAAGTAGAAAGAGAGAGAAAAAATATTCTTGCTGTTGACTTTTTAAGTCAAAATAGAGGGCTAAAAAGTTCATCTGCTTTCAGAAATGTGTTGTCCAGTACTATAAAGTGTACAAGTAGATACCTGGAATTTGTATAATAAAAGGTTAGCATCACAAACTCAAATTATGATGCTATTTCAATTCTTCATGCACCTTTGTATTACTATTTCCTGATCTAACTCCACAACCTTTACATTATTTACAGTCATGTATTTTCAATGGAGAGATCTTTCAAAAAAAACCCCAACCACCCGAGAGATGAAAGACTTAACTTCTGCTTCCGCCTCCTTCATTCTTGTGTCTAGATGTCTGGAAAGCTGGGACCGGAGTCCCATTTTATTATCTATCTAAGAGTCCTATGGCTGCTCTCTTACACAGCCAAAGCCAACCAGCTAGAAGAAACAGGAGGATTATGAAGACCATCTATGAAAATATACCCAGAACACAGGAGGCTAACAGTACCCATAAAGCAACAGACACAGAGAAAGACTGTCCTTGCAATTTAAAAAAGCATTTATTTAGCCATGTTGAAAGCATTCAGCTGGAGCGCTGCAAAGGGCTGGATGAGTGGTTCATGAGAGAGATCAAAGTACAACCAGAAATGTATCAACATTTAAACTAGAATTAGTTAAGACTGTTGATGACAAAACCCAATGAACTAGGGTAAGAAACTGTACTGAAGATTACACCATTTCTGAAGAGTTGTCTTTACCCTAATAAGCAACTCTCTTTCACAGATAATTGCTTACCCTACAAGAGCATTAACTGCTGAGGTATTTGTGCCACAGCACCTGAAATAAAAGCAGATCTCAAACATCCAATTCACTTTCCAGGATTCCAAGCTCTGGCTTGAATATGTTATGGACCAGTACATTTTATTAGTGAAAATTTTTCTATTATTTCATCTAGACTACTGAACGGCATGAATATAATGATTTAAGTTTATTCAGTTTATCCAGACTTCACAAAGCCAAGTCTGCTACCTCAGGAATTTATAAAGGGAGCTAAACACAACATACAAGAAGAGTGGGGGGCACAACAATTCTCACAGTGCTGCAGAGGGATTATTGTTCAGCAAAAAAAAAAAAAAAAAAAAAAAAAAAAAAAAAAAAAAAAAAAAAAGCAGGAAGAATTCCTGAAAGAAATGAGAGTTAAGGAGGGATTTAGGGATTTGAAAAGGGATAAAGGATGTACTTGGGGCATAGTAAGCAGCCTAAGACTCTTCCAAAGATGCAGTATAACATGAATGAAAGTGCAAAGCCAAGGCTTTGTCTAGACTAGGATTTAAATATGTTTGAATGTTTTGGTAGTATACGTTAGCGGGTAACTCAGAATATTACTTTAGACATGGAAGTGTATACACATTCAGACTCAAAAACGAAGACTAATAAATTAAAAACAGAAAAAAAACCCCAAAACAACAAAGCAAGAGCACACTGAGTGAACAGAGATGGGGGACAAGTTCTTCAGAAGAATTACGAGACTACGGCAAAAGCAAAAATGAAAAGCTACCGAAGGAGAATCAAGGCAAGAACTGCCAACTGTGGCAGTAAATGGCCCAGCCTACACTGGAGACATCTGCCATGCAAAGAAATAATCTGACCTTGCAGCTCCGATCTGCAACATGCTCCACGTCCTCTCAAGCACTTCAAACAATCAGTCGGAGCACCACTAACCACGCTAGAGGGACGACACCTTCCGAAGCCCCGGCAGCGCCGCGGCCGAAGCCCCGGCAGCCGCGGCCGAAGCCCCGGCAGCCGCGGCCGAAGCCCCGGCAGCGCCGCGGCCGAAGCCCCGGCAGCCTCGCCCGCGCGGGTGCCCGGCGGCCCCGGTCGGTTACGGCTCCCCGAGCACCGGCAGCTCTCCCACGGCTCTCCCACAATGCACCGAGCCGCTCCCGGGAGCGCGGGGGCACCGGGCACGCCAGGGCACGGCCTGGTTAACACCTGCAGCCCGGGCACCGACGGCGTTCAGGGGCGCCCACCCCGTTACAGGCAGCAGCGCTGGGTTAAGCGGCGGGGACGAGCAGGAGGCAGCGGGGACAGGGCAAGTCGGAGAGTTCAGTGAGACAAGGGACGACGCCAGGAATCCCGAAAAGACCGAGAGGGGATGGGCCGGTGGGCGCTCCTGCCCCACCGGGGCAGCGCCAGGCACAGGGGCCGGGATGGGGGCCCGACCCCCGCCCCGGCCCTGAGTGACGGCCGCCGCCGCCAATCGCATGGCGGCGCGGTCCCGCAGGCCCGCGGCTCGGCCAATGGGAACGCGAGGGCGGGAGCAGGGCCGGGCCGCGCCGAGACAGCTGCGGCCCGCAGCGCCCGGAGCGGAGCCCCCCGAAGGGACTCTCGAAGAGCGGCCGGGGGCCGCCGGCCCGAGGCGCTGCGTCCCCGTCCCAGCCGCTCACCTCCCCTTCACCGTCACGCCGCGTTTCCGTATGAGCTCGTCCAGAGACAGGTCCGCCATCTTGTCGCGGCCCCAACGATGAGACGCAGCGAGCGAGTCCCGGAGATGACACCATACGACTTCCGCTCCTCGCCCCGCCCCCAGAACTACGGCGGGCCCCGCCCCGGCTCCGCCCGCTGCGACGGAGCGCCCCACAACTCCCCGCGGTCCCCGGGCCTCTCATTTGCATACGGCGCGGCACGGCGCGGCTCGGTTCGGCCCGCGGTAGCGGTTCCGCGGCGCGATCGGGGACGAGAACCGGGCGCAGTGGTGGGGACACTGTAGGCCAGCTAGAGGCCGCGTCGGGCGGCGCTCGCCCTGACCTGTGGCGTTAGTGCGGAGCAGTGTCAGAGCGGCGCCGCGAGCTGTAGGTTATGCCTTAAACTTATGAGTAAGGAAAATAACGACCCGGGGTGACGCCCGGGTCCTCACTCCGAATGTGAGAGGAATTTTTGCGCGGGTACAGGTCGCCCCTGGGTGCCCCGCTTACTTCGCGGGATGCCCGGGTGCCGTGATCTGCCCGACCCTCCGTGGCCCGAGTGCCAAGAACAGAACTGCCGGGGCCGGGCCGTTCCGCGCTGCTCCGGGGGCCCGGGAGGCGGCACAGCGCCGGGGCCTCACGTGGGCGCAACGCTCCCAGAAATTCCGGCCGGTCCAAAGATCAGGAACACCTCCACCTGCCTTTGTCTCTTCTAGCTGTGCTCCCTGAGCTCCCCTAAGGGTCTTCACCAGGCTTAGAAATAAACCACCAACCCCGCCCAATAAACGCTTCACGTGTCTGCAGGAAGCAGTTCCTTGTCTGTTCTGCTGAGGGAGCAGTTTCACAGTTTGACATCAAGCTGAGCGAAAGGGACATGGTGCCTTGTGCAGCCCGGGCAGCGGGGGGCTCCTGCCCTGCCATGACCTGCACGGCCGCGGCTCCGGGGCTCCCTGCGCACAGCCGCAGCTTCTCCAAACCGCAGCTTTGCGGCCGCCCGCAGCTCTGTCACGAGGCTCGCTTGCGACCCCTTGGCAGCCCCCTCGTTCCCCTTTTGCCGTTTCCCCAGCACGGCATCCTGAGCTGCAGTAACTCTGGGGCTTTTTTTATTTCACTTGTTCTGTTCCATAGTAGATATTTCCAATAAAGGTCTTTTACAGTCGGTTTCTCAGAATACTCCAGTTTTCTGAAAGCCCATTTTCTTGCACACACCTGGATCCCAGCTCATGTTGTCAGTGACCTGCAATATGCTTAGGGAATACTAAATTCCTGAGAGAAGCAGAGCAATTTGCTTGCAGAGAGCTGCACAGAAATTTGCCTTTCTTTCTGGGGGCCCATTGAGAAAATCCCAGGGAGTTTGTGCAGCCGAGGAAACGAATGGATTAGAAAGAAAAACTGGAGAAAAGGATTTGGCAGGTGTTGGGTTATAAGTGGGTCCTGGGTCTACAAAGAGATAGGAGTAGTTGTTGTTTGTTGTAAAGTTGTTTATTGTATGAATACATTAGTATTGAAGGTGAAGAGTTTAGAGTATTAAAGTTCGTGCTAAAAGCTTTCTGGCATAGAGTCTTGATGTTCTCAGTAGAAGCAGTAGTAGTTACTAGAAGCAATTATCACATTTTTTGTACCCCAATGTAGGGGAAATTTATACATAAATAATCTAATCAGCTAAAAACACGATTCTAAAACATTCTTCCTACACCTATCCGAGCTTAATTAATGTGTGAAAGTAGTGTTAGTTTTTACAAAAAATCTACGCATATAGTTCTCTCTGTTCTATTTAGAAATGTAAGTAGTGTTCTGCTATGTTTTTGTTATGTCTGGAGCTAAGTTAATTTTGTGAAAGGTAACACAACTTTAAACTAGGCTTTAGGATTTTTTACTAGCTAATACAGATTCTTAAGGCACTTAAGATATATTTCTACTTACTGAAAACTAAAACTTACACTCCTACTTCATGTATGTGGGGTTTAATATATTTTAGTTTCTCTAAAGGTTCCAATTCAATCCAATTCATACTTCATGTATGTGGGGTTTAATATATTTTAGTTTCTCTAAAGGTTCCAATTCAATCCAATTCATACTTCATGTATGTGGGGTTTAATATATTTTAGTTTCTCTAAAGGTTCCAATTCAATCCCTGTATTACTTTCTCTCTCTCGGGGACTCAGAGAGGCTTCCATTCCATGCATTCTAACTGCAGGCACACAGCAGAATTTAAAGTCTTTTTTATTTGGTAATTCTCAAGTTGCTCACAGAATACTGTGTCACACCAAATCAGATAAACATGCATTTGCCTCATTGCATCCCCATTATGCCATGGAATACAACTTCTAGAGCTCTTTGGTCCAGTGCTGTGGCACGTGTATAGCTGAAGGACTTTGGGAGAGGTAAATTGTCCAGACGTGGGAAAGCAGGGGAGTGCTAACAGGCAGGTGGCCTTTGTGAGGAGACAACTGGAATAGCTTCAATTTTTAATACAGGTTTGTTAATGATGATTTATCCTAGGTGTCCCAAGTGGGGGATGTCTAACTAACTAGCTCTGAAAAGTAGGCAACATGGGAGAAAGAAAAGCAGAGTATTGCATAGCAGCTGTTTCATCTTCTTATGGCTAAGTAAGTAATTAACCTGACTCTCAAGTCATTTTCCTTTGATCCCAGACTACACCTTTCACAATAACTTCTTCCCCGTGTTTCATTATGGGCCACAGAAGTGATGCTTTTTTCCAGTGCACTTCATCTTTCTTGTCCACATGCTCTAAATGGCTTCTGTTCATCCTCCACTCAGCTTTAACTGGTGGGTCCTGAAGAAGCAGCAAACAATAAATTTGGCAGCACTGCAGCAGGAACTGTCTTTCATTTTCAGTTCTTATGTGAATGGCAGCTTCCTGAAAATGAAATGAGAACAGTTTTCATTATGCTGATGTATTGTTATGTTGCCTCCCCACTCTCATTCTGTGCAGCTGCTCCACAGGAACTAAACACTCAAGAACTTCACTTGTCAAAGCTGCTGGTACTGTTTGAGTGGGAAATGCAGGGGTCCCAGGGTCACTTTAAAGATTCTTTTATTTACTAAGTACTGACTTCTAGATTGTGCCAGTGTCTAGCACTTGTCTCTATTTTCTCATAGAGAGATCTGCAAGGGGTTTGGTAAGACCAAGCTCTTGGAAAAGCCCAGCAAGCTGCAAAAGGAGGAAGCTCCTCTTTAGAAGTTTCATATATCTCTGATATATATGTCATTTCTTCCACAAAAAAAGCCCACTAGAGACTTGTCCATGTGGATAGCAGGTGTCAGGGCTCTGTGCACATCAACAGCCTCTGCATGCTTTCCTCTGCCTTCCCAGGGGTTTGGCTGCATGTGTTCAAGGTCAGCTCAGATTTAACACGACCATATAACCTTGTGTTCAACTCCTGCAATAACAGCTAAGCTGGCAGAAAGGGTGGTGTGAGAAGGAGTTATGAGAAGCCTCATCTTCACCCACTGACTGGCCACCAGTTGACCCAGGAGCTGAGTGGTGGCTGGGTGCTTGACTGAGCTGTGGTGTTGGGATGCCTGGGCCCAGTCTTGCTGGTCCTGACCCACAGACCAACTTCACAGCTTGGTCTTGACCTGGTTGGTCACTGTGAGCTTGCCCAGCTGGTCCCTGGTTTGTGGCTGACCCTGATCACCACCACTCTTTGCTCCTTGCTTGGGTCCAGTAGGGCTGTGCCTCTGTTGGTAGGGGCATGATCCTGCCTGTCCTGCTGTACTTCCCTTACAAGGTTACATGTACTTGAGAATATTTTGGGAGTATATGGGCTGGAAGGACCTGGCCACAAGTGGAAAACAACCTCATGCAGAAGGGAGACCTCTCATGTTTTAAATAACAAGCTGCAGAGACGATTGAACCATTGCACCAGTTCCTGGGCTGTATCTTTACTCACTTGAACAATCTTGTTGTAAACCATTGAGTTTTGGTGATACTGTTGCCTCAACAGCTTCATTATGTCTTGCATCACCTACAGAACAATCATATCACAAAGCAGGCTGTTACTATGTGGTGAGGCAAATACTGGGAATTTTGTTTTCTCATATTGGGTCAATCAGTAATGGAGAAGTCACTCATTTCAGGCTTTGGAGGAAGGTCCCATAAAAGCAACACAGGGCTGGAAAATGCTTTCTGCACTCATATATGTGCTTCATCCAGCTGGACAATTCAGATATGCAAGTGTATGGCTTTGGGATCATGTATCCCAATTTGTATCATGGGACAACAGAATAATTTAATTTTGGAAGGCTCCCACAAGGATCCTCAAGTCCAGCTCCCTGCTTCTCTGTGCAATAGCTTAACTCTTAGAGAGAAAGACCTGTTTTTTATCCAGTGCTGCTCTCATACCTAGGGTTGTTAGAGCTTGGCCCCAGACCTCTCAGCTGGAAAGTTATCCCCAGTGTCATTGCTGACAGATTTTGAGCAGTGTCCTTAGCAGAAACAAACTTCTAAATGAAATCGCAGATGCCAATGGCCCTTTTACAAGCCATAAAAGGCCCTTTTACAGGCCTTTTACAGAAACATAAAATACCTTGGTCAAAGGTATGTTTACCTTATTCGAAGGTGGAATGTCAAGAACTTTAAGTATGTGATCTGCTCTCTGTTGTATATCTTTTTCACAGGCATCAAACACCTTCTGCAGTGCAAAAACAACAACTGATTACAGCATCAATCACAGAGAAACCACAGGTGTAGTGTGCAAAGCTGAGAAAACATCTGCATTAGAGTTAATTGTAGGGCTGCTAATTGACTGAAATATGTCTTCAATAGCTGTAAAACAAACTGTTTCATCAAGCTGCTTGTGTATTGGAGCCCATTCTTCAGCATCTGTGGGGTCTTATCATCACAGTCAATGCTAATAATGGCCTCATCTCAGTCCCGTCCTTTAAAGTAATACCACTTTGGTATTTTCCTTTAGATCTCTCCAGCATCACAGCAGTGAGTCAGACATCAAAATGAGGTCTCCCAGCTATCAGTTCAAGCACTAACATAAGGAAAGTGGACTGTTTTCCCACTTGTGCTTAACACACGTGAGAGATGGGACTAGTATTTGAGTGTGCCCTTCTGAAAGGTAGGAGGAAGAAGGTCACTGTCAGTTTGATCTCTGCGGCATTCCACAAGCCCTGCTAGGCTGGAAAATCAGAGACCCAAACTTAGGCCCCAACCCTGTCTGGTTCTGAAATACAAATGCTCAAAGGTTGCTATATGCCTAAACCATAATTGATGTGATAAGAATCAAATGGAGAAAATGGACTTGAACAAACCCTAATGGCGCGACTGCCTTCTTCATACGTCCAACAGTAGGGCATGGAGCTCCTGACTTTCTCCCATTCCTGTAGCCGGAGCATCTCGTATCTCTCCAGCACAGCAGACAAACGTGAAGGGTCATTGATGTCCTCAGAATGTTGGTGCATGGCCATTGCTTTAGCCAACAGTTCTTGGATTCTAGGTCAAGGAGGATATTAAAAAACATGTCTAAGTCAAGATGAAATAATGAGCAAATGTAAATATTTTTCTTATGAAACTGTTTAATGAATCCTATGTTTTCTACAATGCACTTCTCATTTATATTATATAGCTGGCAAGCAGCTTTTTTTGTGGAAAATAGTGCTTTCTCAGCTCAGTTTTGCATGATCATAGTAGACTCTGATGAGAGTGGCATCTTGACAATGTCATTTCAGACTGGTTTCCTTTACTCTTTATTTAGCTGGTTTACCCCAAGAATGTCTCCCCTTTGCAGAGTAACCCAAACCATCTTCCAGAAGTCACTTATAAAGAGATGCTGGCAGGTTTTAAGTCTGGAGAGAAGGTGTCTGGGCTGTCTGGTCAGAAATAGAGTCCGCAAGGACTGGAGGAAGCAAGAAGTATGTGGCTTTTCAGAGTAGAAACACACACAATGTCTGAAATATGAATAAATACCTTACCTTTCCTCTAGCTTTTTGGTCTTCTCTTTCAGCGTCTCATTTTCCCCTTTCTCCTTACACAGTATTTGGATTAGCCTTTCAGGAAGTGCTCTGAAACAGATTTGGGAGATCTCTTTATTTGTACTTGGACACTGGCACAACAGTGGACATGCCCCTATTGAATAATCTGAATTCAAGGAAAAAAGCTCTGAGGTGGGAAAGTGCAAGGGTATCCAGGAAAACTCCAGGGGAGCTGAACACCTCCCCTAAAAGCTCCCACCCAGAATTTATGCTCAAATCAAGTGGGAAGCTATTTACATCAGAATAAATGGAGGTGTGGTTGTGAGGATCATAATGATTTTCCCCTCTTACACTGATTATTAATGTAAAGAATCACATTACCTGTTGTGACTATCCAGAAGGTTCAGTAGATACTGAACAGTGTCAGCCAAAGTTCTGTTCTCATTGTCCATCCATCCATAAAGGAAAGAAAGAAACAATAAACCACATTGCAATCAGTAGGCAAGTATGCAATAAAGTCTTAAAAAATGCACAAGCTAAACTTCCTCCCTCCAATTTCTGATCAACCCATAGGGAAAAGAAATTTAGAGACCAAAACTTGTCAAGGCTGTTCTTTGCTAGATGCGTGGTTTGTGATTCTGTGAGTCAATACCAACAGTGCAAATAAAATACCCAAAGAGTAAGATCTGCACGTTACATGGTGCAAATCCAACAGCTTCTGTAAATTGGCTCTGGGTTCCCAGTATAGCCTGGGCAAAATTTGTTGCTAATGCAGAGCCCTCCCTGTGTCTGGCTCATTTTCTGTCCCACCCACCCTAGTGTGCACCAGCTACAGTTCATTGTCAGAGGCCACACTAAACAGTGTCATTTTTGGTCACTGGACTCTCACATTATTTTTTTGTCCATATTTTTCATCATTTCGAATATTTCCTTTGTGTTCTTGCTGTGCATCTCTTTCATCATTTCGAACGTTTCCTTCGTTTTTTTGTTGTCCATCTCTTTTACCATTTCGAACATTTCCTTCGTTTTTTTGTTGTCCATCTCTTTTACCATTTCGAACGTTTCCTTCGTTTTTTTGTTGTCCATCTCTTTTACCATTTCGAACATTTCCTTCGTTTTTTTGTTGTCCATCTCTTTTACCATTTCGAACATTTCCTTTGTTTTTTTGTTGTCCATCTCTTTTACCATTTCAAACATTTCCTTCGTTTTTTTGTTGTCCATCTCTTTTACCATTTCAAACACTTCCTTTGTTTTTTTGTTGTCCATCTCTTTCATAATTTCAAACATTTTCTTCATGTCAGAAGGCTGGTCTCCATAGGCTGATGGATGCTGTGAGGTGTCAGATGTATGTCTGAGGAAAAGAAGAAAAGGGAATTCCTATAATGAAGCAGGGTAAGAACACATCCTTGAAAAAAGTACTTTATCATTGCCAGTCCTGTGAACAGAGGCTTCATGGCTACATCCATGCCAGCAAACGGATCAGAGACAGGACAAAGGGCACACGGGTGCAGATTTGGCACGAGTGAGTTAGCACTCTCCCAGATAATGCCCGATAGAGCTCAGAGGACTCCACAGGCTAACTTTGCCAAGCCTAAAACTCAAGCTATTTTTTCATGTCCTTGCTTGCTGTACCTATTGTAACTTTTTCTACTTTCAGACTTTGCAGCTGCACCTAGGTCTAAGTTTTCTGTTCTTCCTGTTTCTAAGGCCTGCTTTTAAAGCTTTCTATAAATCTTCTTACTTTTACTATTTCCCACACCAGGGTATGCTGAAACCAGGAGGGTTTGACTAATCATTAGGTCTGGATAAAGTAGGCAAGATACAACGACAGCTCCTGAAAAACAAACTCAGCCCAGACCTGCAGAGAGTGGGAGAACAGCAAATGCAGGTGACTGTTCTGCTAAAACCAACTTTGTAATGTATGGGTTTTTTTAACAAAGGAGTACAAAGCTCTGCATTCTCAAGGTAATTTTTTATTTGTACAACTGCTCTGTGTCCTGTTTCCTCACAAGGATCCCAAATATCAACTACTATTGGAGAAACAGTCCCAGATTAAGGTGCTCCTGCAGCTTGGATCCAGGTGGAACAGAGAGCAAGCTCATCCCCACAACCAGATGTCAGAGCAAGCCTCAGCATGAGGCTTTACCTTTGGTTTATGCCAATAGAAGGCTGCACAGCTGCTGCCCCTCTCAGCATTACTCCTTCCCACTGAAGCACATTTTGCTTTTGTTTACTTGGGTTGATTCCTTTCCAGTTAAATCACTTTTTCACTGAAGACACAATCTTTTTCTATAAGCTTAACAATCCAGTAAAAAATTTACATTTTAGTCCACCTTTCCCTGCAAAATTGATGAGCTCAGAGTCAGAGCCATGGAATCCCAGATCTTGTCACACTCTCTGTACTGATCTTTCTAGTTTCTCTTCCTCCTGCACCAATTTAAGATCTGCCTCCCACTTTGGAGTTGAACTTGAGCTGAATTTGGGGACAGTAACCATCTCTGTGATAGCTAGAAAAGTTAGGAAGTAGAAAACAGAGCTCTTACTGAGTATTTCACAGTCAGAAAATGTTTGCAATTCAGCACTCATGCAACCCTCCAAGAAACTTTGTAGAAATATTCAGACTTAGGAAGATTAAATAAGATTATCCAGAGACACCCCTTGTGTAACCTACCTGCTGCCTTCTGCAGTCGTCTTTCTGGGATCAGTGTCCTCGCACTGTCTTTCCAATACCTTTCTTCTTCTGTTGCCAGAAACATTGCATGTATGCCATGATTCTGTTCCTCTGGAGCCAGAAATGTTGGATGTACACCACACTTCTCTGCTAGAGCCAGAAGCATTGGGTATACCCCACTCTTCTCCTTTGCTGGAGCCAGAAGTATCAGGCGTATCCAACACTTCTGCTTTTCTGTGGCTAAAAATGTTGGCCATAACCCACATTTTTCCTTTCCTGGAGCCAGAAACTCTCCGTGCGTTCATGCAGCAGCAGAAGATGTTTGTTGAAATGTGGGGGCAGCCTTGAGGACTGCTGATGCTGCTGGGAGTGCAGAAAGCTACTGATAAAACAGTTCCCTAACAAAGACACTTTGCTGCTACAAAAAGCAGAAGAAAGCCCTGCGTCTTTACAGGAAATGGTACAATTTACAGGATGTCTAGAGTCACATCTCTCTCCAGCCAATAAAATCAGGGGAGATTGACCTTCCCTCTGCAATATCAGTCCTTTCAGTTTCAGTTCAGACCCATCTGTTCACTCCTCTCTGCTCCCAGAGCTGTGCACCTCCGCACTGCAGTGGCCATGGCCAGCCAGTCAGTCTTTGTTGTTGCTATAGATTTTGGCACATCCTACAGCGGGTACTGTTTTTCTCTTGCTTCAGGTACAGACCAAATCCGCCAGGTTTACTGGGGAGCAGAGCACGGGTTAAAGACCCCAAAGATGCCTACGAGCATTTTGTTCAACCAGAAGCAGGAGTTCAAATATTTTGGTTATGATGCTGTGATGAAGTACAAGAGCCTGCCCTCCAGCCAAGCTGACAGCTGGTACTTCTTCCAGAACTTCAAGATGCAGCTGTACAACACGGTAGGTGGGAGAGTTACTACTAACAGGGGTCGGGGCTATTCATTTATTTGAGGGGTGGGAGTTAGACAATCCATGAAGAGGGCTAAGTCTGGTTGATGAGAATGAATGAACACAAGTATTTTGATGAACAAAAGAAATTATTTTTTTTAATTGCCAAAAGCTTCCAGGCCCTTCCTTTATGATGTTTTTTTGTCTAAAGACAATAAAACATGACTGCACACATGGGTGAAGGCAAGTACCTGTTCCTAATAAAAAGCTGCCCTGTTCCCGAGGTTGACAGAGAAACTGGTCTCCCTCTGTGAGTCCCTACCTTAGTCCTCAACAAGAAACAAGGATCAAGTGAAATTTCCTGTAATTCAAAGGAGATGGGCAGTCTCGGGATTACCTAAGATCTCATCCCATGTTATACAGCTCCTCCTTGTCTCTCCCTCTCTTGAAATGTTATGCTGAAGCTAATGTACGGGTGTCCAGCTGTCCTAGAAGCCTGCAGTGGCTTTATCAAATTTCTCTCTGAAGGCTCTGTGCTGGTTTGGAATAGTTCACAGCTTTATCTGTGTTTGCTTGTTCAGCCAAACACCAGGCTACCTTAGGGCCTTCCTGTCTGTGCTCCAGGGTCCCACAGGCCCTCTCAAGCATCGAATAAGGCAGAGCACAAGGCCAGTCCCAGGAAAAGCCTCAGGTCCTCTCTTTGGTGGATGGGAGGCCTCTTTGAAGATTTTCCTTCCCAGGACAGCTGGTAATGATGTGGTCTGTCACAATGTGACCTCTGGAGTGGTTGGTTCTCATTCACTTTCAGCAGGGGCTGGAGAGAGGTTTTAGTTCAGAACTATTTCTCTGCATCTGAGGAGCAAATGGTGAAGAAAAAATTAATTACAGAATCACTCCCCACTGGCTCTTCAGGAATCTATAGGATCTACAGGGTCTTTACAAAATTTGGCCTAGGAGAAACAGCTGAATTATCAACCACATTGACATTTTGCCTACTGAATCACAGGTGTGGTGGGTAAGCAGTTTGGTAGCTGACCTGTGCCACTTAGACTCAGCCACAGTAGTGAAGTCAGTGCTGGGAGTTTGGCTTGGAGACAGAGGTGTCTGTGTGCCTTATGTGCTGCAGTGCTTAGTGTGAAGGGGACAGGTCTCATACTGACACTGCACCAAGTGACCCTGGGCCTTTTTTTCGGTAGAATGTCACAGCTGGCATGAAGCTGAAAGCCACCAATGGAAAGTTCCTTCCTGCCTTGACAGTCTTTTCCGAAAGCCTGCGCTACATGAAGGAACATGCTTTGAACACCATTAAGGAGGCCTCTTTCCAAACTGTCTACAATGAGGAGGAGATCACCTGGGTCATTACTGTCCCAGCCATATGGAACGCTGCTGCCAAGCAGTTCATGCGTCTGGCAGCAAAAGAGGTATGGCAGCAAAAGAGCAGGGGTTCCTACATTTCCTCAAATTACCTTTGGAGGTTTCTTTGCCCAATTGAGCCACAGGAACGCCTCAATATATAAACAACATATATTTCAAATTTCAGTCCGTTGGGCAGAGAAATCTTCCACGTTGAGGGTGGTGAGGGAGAGTATGTCCCCAAATGGCAGTACAACAGCTCTGCCCTCTCTCCCCACCGGTTAGAAATGAGCCCCACAGAGACCAGCAGTGCAAGAACCACCACCCCTGCATGAGCTGCTGGGGTGAGAACAGTCTCTCTAGCAGGTGATGATCATGCAGCAGTTATCTCACCCCTTTTCCTTGACCTGACTCCTCTCTTTTGTCATTTTAGGCAGGAATTATCTCTGACATGCTCTCTAGGAACCTGATCATTGCCTTGGAGCCAGAAGCTGCATCACTGTGGTGCAAGCAGCTTCCACATGAAGGGTTTATGGCAGACAGCAGTGACAAGAAGAAGTTTGAAGACTCCCCTGGGATCCAGTATATTGTCGTTGACTGTGGAGGTAAAATTTTCCCTGTTTAACAGGTACCATCTTTGCTGGGCACGGTGCATGGCTATTTCACAATATGGCCAGAGGTCCCAGAGCTTGGACTCCACCACTGTGCTTGTCATGGTTTTTTTTTATGTTATTTCTCACCTAATGAGATGCTGTGAGCAGGAAGAAAAATAGGAGGAAAGAATAGGATTGTGTCTCACACTGCAGTGCTCTTCAGGCCAGACAGTCACAACACGAGGCCCTGCCTTCGCTCAGATCAGCTGGCGTGGTGTGCCAGCATCAGCCACCGGCACACACCATGTGCTCTTGTGTAGCCTGAGCTCGCAGCCTCCTCTCCCAAAGCAACTGTAGTTAGTGCCCAGTGAAGTGACCAAAGAGAAGAGCCAGCAGGAACTGGAGAGTAAATCATTAAGAATATTTGATGAAGCATTTCTCAGTAATATCTCTAGATTCCTGAGTTTTTTTGGTATGATGTGAATTTTCTGCCAAAAGCAGTCTGGTGGTTGCGAACAAACACTGAAAAGGCATCAAAAGGACCACAAGTTCCTGAGAGTCTTCTCACCACTGCTCAGGAGTCAGCCACCTATGTGAGCAGGCCAGGCTCGCTTTGTGATCAGACAGGAGATTGGCTTGTTCAGTGAGCAAGCCGGAGCATCCAGCTCAGTTATTATACAGAAATAACTGTGGGAGCCTCGTGAGACCAGGCTTTTAAACAAAAGTGCATAAATTTAAGAAATCTAGAGAAGTATAGGCAATAGCAGAAGAGTGAGGATAAGGAAAGAAAGCGGCGGAAAAGTACATATGTCAATCAGGAATTCAGAAGATAAGATTAAATTCGTGGAAGCTCACGTACCTTAAAGCAAACAGCACAATTAATTTGAGTCTCTGTGTGTGTGTTTGCATGTGTAGGTGGCACTGTAGACATCACAGTACATGAGATCCAAGAAAACCATTACCTAAAGGAGCTACATAAGGCAACTGGAGGTGGATGGGGAGGCAACAGAGTGGATGAAAACTTCATCAGTTTCCTCAAGGAAATATTCAGTGATGGTGTATGGGATGAATATGTGAAGAAGCACCCTACTGAATTACAAACTATGATGTACAACTTCAGCCTACAGAAATGCTCTGCTAGCAGGGAGGCAGTCTACATACATTGCTACTACAACCTGACCAGAGTGGCAGGGTCCAAGAAGGACATCTCCCAGTTCTTTGAAAAAGTAGCAGGAACTGTGTGGTGTGATGGGACAATCATGATTACATATGAGAAAATGAAGAGCTTCTTTGACTACAGTATCAACAATATCATTTGTGCTTTGAGGGAAATTCTTTGCAAACCTGAGGTGGACAAAGTCCAGTACATTTTACTTGTGGGAGGCTTTGCATCCAGCATCATCCTGCGAGATGCAGTCAGGCAGGCCTTTAGCAGCAGGTATCACATCCTTTGTCCCATGGAGGCCCAGGCAGCCATTGTAAAAGGGGCTGTTTTATTTGGAGTTAATCCACACATCATTACCTCAAGAATCAGCTGTAGGACATATGGCTTGAGAGTATGTGAGAAATTTGATGGTGCTATCCATGACACCCGTAAACGGAGGGTCTCAAAAACAGGTGACTATATTTATTGCACAGATCTCTTCCAGAAACTGGTGGAAATTGGGGAGTCAGTGAACATACATGAAGCTGTCCACTATGATTTCTTTCCAACAGAACCAGATCAAACAAAGGTAACCTTTGCTTTCTATTGTACGAAAAAACAGAATGCTCAGTATGTGGATGAGGAAGGGATGGAACAGCTTGGTTTCTGTGTAGTGCCATCACCAGACACAAGTCTGGGGATAAATCGCAGGCTGAAGGTGGAGATTAAATTTGGGCTCACTGAATTTAAAGCCACATGTACTGATGTTACTTCCCAAGAAAGTCGGACAGTTATAATAGATTTTTTATCTTATAATTACTCATCATATTGAACAGATCTTAGATGCCTTTTCCAACCATTATAATTCTAACAATTCTATGACTTCTACAGTAGAGGAGACAATTGGACCAATAAGTCCATCATTAAACTTTCTATTTACAGAGGAAAACTACTGGCCTGATCCTCTGGTTCCTTCCATTCCTCACGAACCACCCTTTCAGTCGAACACCTCATTTTCTCTTGTATCTGACAGCAGGTTTTTCTGCTGCTTTATCTCATGCCCTTTTAGCTTGCATCTTTGAACACAATAGTCCATACCACCAATACAATCATCTGTGACCTACCTGTGTTTGATAGAAAGCCTCTGGACTGGTGTCTAACTTACACATAAAGCAGCCCATAGCTGTGTATTTTAGCCTGATGTCTTCTTGCAGCTATGTCTTCTCTTTCTCTGACATCAGGTCACTTTATCTGGATTCCAGGTTTAATTCTGCTGGGAGTGTCATTCAATGGATTTCTGTTTTCTTCAGAATATAATTTATATAAACTCTATGTAATTAAAGCTCCAGTGTCCAAGACAAGGGAGCTGAGTGAAGTCTAGGGGCTTGTGTTCAAACCTGTAGGAGTGCTGTTTCCATTAAATGACTGGGTGGTTCAGTCTCATTAATTGGGCAGATATGAATACCAGATTGTAAGATTACTGACATGAATAGTGCATTATGCTGCTGCCTGATGCCTCTGTCCAGCTCTGGGGTACTCTGCATCTCTGATTTGGGCATGATATTTTCTATATCTCTAAAAGCTGATTTCTTTACTCCTGCCTGCAGCACCTGTGCAAAAGTTGAGCACTGTGAAGGCTGCATGGGCCTAAATTTGTCCACGAAAAGGATGTAGTCCTGCAGTGTGCTGCATCTGGCTGAGGTGGAGCTAACTTTCTTCATAGCAAGCCTTATGTTCGTGTGTGGTTTGGGTCCAGAATAATGCTGATAGCACACTGATGGTTCAGGGAGGGCTGGGGTTTCCGGAGTTGGCTTTCTTCCACTTTACTAAGGATGTAAAGTTTCTCTGCTGAACACCAGCCTCCACCAATGCAAATTCTTGGTTAGCTGGATACATTGCAAGAAAACTCAGCACTGTCATCCTTATTAGTTGAACGATCACGTTAGAGTCACTGCTGGCCATGTACTGAATGTTGCTAATCGTGAGAGCAGCATTCAGAGGACTAACCTGTGTATATGATATGCCCTATAATATGTAAAAGTGGAACAACTTTGAAATTACTACCTTTGCTTTCACATTTAAAATGTTATGCATGCAATAAAAATATTCACAACAGACACCTGTGTGCATTTCTACCATGTTGGGTGGTACTACTCTGTACTCTTCATAAGGGCTGTTCTGGGGGCTAGGTCCCAAGAAGCTGAGTAATCCTGCTTTTTTCTTACCCTTTGCATTTGGTATTTTCACCAGTGGAAAGCCCAACACAGCTCCACCCGAGCTCACCAAGGCCCTGCAGTGGGAAGAGAAGTATGGTCTGGGAAAGTGGCAGTGGGGAAAGTCTTTCCCACCCATGTGCTAGGTGGGCTTTGGGATTCAGACATTGACACCGATAGTAGTGACTGCAGCTCCTGGTTTTGCTTGCTTTGTTGAGCTGATTATGTTGATAACCTCAGACACTGAGCATGAGAAGATGCAGGTGTTTGTCCTTTCTGTGAAAGCAGCACTGAGTGTCAGGGTTTTGAGCCAAGCACCCCTGAAACCTGGCAATATGGGGAGCTCTACCCTCAGCCTGACACTGCCACGGGTGTTGGGAAAATAAGAGTTACATCTACTGAGCCCCTCACAGCCATCCTCTGAAACAGCTGTGTCTGCTGAGCTGGGGATTAACCCCGCTGAACAACAAATCAGGTGTTTATGCTAAAAATCACAGAATCACAGATCCCCAAGTTTCAAGGATAAGAAAAGACATTGAGGTTTGCAGTGCCTGTAACCAGGACATCAATGAGTTCTAGAAATGTGATGGCCGTCTGGATCCTAAATGGCTGGGTGAGTAGAAGGTGCCACCCATTTCTGTGGCTGGATCTTTCTAGCTGCCTTTTGCCTAAAGCACGTGATTTCTTGGAAATTGAGAGAAAGCAACCCCCACTCTGCAGAACTGACACCACTTCCTGGCAGCGGAGTGGGAGGTACATCCTCTTCTCCCCGGCTGGGGATAGAGAGAGGAACAGCTTTGCCACTGCCCAAACACCATGGCTGTGCTTTCTGCTCCAGATTTCCCAGTGCCATCCTGGCTCACCCTGCTCACCCTGCTTGCTTGATGTCAGAGGAAATTAAAGATTCACAAAAAATTCACAGTAACTATAAGTTAGCCTTGAAACCATGACAGTGGGGTGCTGGAGCAATGGAACTGTGAAGACACCCTAGGGACAGAATCCTACAAATCCTTGTCTTTGACAAGTAATGGATCAAATAGATTCAAGCAGAAACTGCAACAGAGGTTTAACAATATTAGATGAAACAATAACTTAGCAACAGGTGATAGGATGTAAAGACAACCTCAAGTTACCTTAGATAATTATAATGTTAAAGAACACATCCCCAAGGGAATTTGTATGTGGAAATGACAGGATAATGAACTGGACTTAGATCAGCACATGCACATTAAAAATTTTGTTACACAAGCATGAGTGACCAATCTCCTGTTTCTGTATGATTCTTTTTTGGTTACCTTTTTGTAAAAAGGACTCTGCTGGTTTTCCAGAAGGTTGGAAAAGGCCTGGCCTAGCACCCTATTCTTCAGATTTGTAATAAAATAATATCTTGACTCAATGTGTTGGTTGGCTCTTACACACGAGAATTCCTTTCTTTAGGGATAACATCCAGAGGAGCTTCACCCCTGTTAGAAAATATGTCTCTTCATGCAATAGAAATTATGCTTGAAAGGATTCACTTCCTTTGGCATAATAAAACAAACCACGGGAGAGGAAAAAGAAATAAACCAAGCACTCATCCTCTTGCCCACATGGGGGGAGGTGTCAGCAATGACTGTGATTAAACAGCACATTTTTCATAGCTTTTCCATTTCCAGGCCAAAATAAATGGGTTTCTGGAGCTTTGTTGCTTCAATTGCTAGAGATTGCTGAGATGTAGCATAAATGTATATAGCCCTGTTAGAGATGTCAAAACTTTATGAGGGATTATTGTGTTCATTTTACAAGGACTTGGCAAATCATGCAGGGGGAAAATAGAAGATAATTTTGCAAACCAGTAAAAGTAACACCAGAGGATGGAAGAATAGAAAAGCATGTCACATGGTGAACGTGCTTGAGGGAAGATGTCACTGTTTTGTCTGGTCAGGGATTGCCCTGTGCTGCTGACACCTGACTTGGTTGCAGACAAAATTGTCACACTGCGCCCCAGAACTGGGCCAACCAAGTAAGATTAATGTGCCTCCATGGAAACATGTTTAAGAAGGGGCAGGGAACACTGAAAAGGAGAGACAAGTTCAGGTACAGTATCCAACAGGATGATAACCAGTGGAAGAGCCCATGCTGGAGCAGTTGAGTAGGACACAAGGAGCAGCAAGAGCAAGGGACTCCCACACAACAACCCCAGCTCCTGCACCATCCATGGTCTCACCAAAAGGTTTGGTTGTAACCTGCAGCATGGGGTGGGGAAACAGGACAGGGGGAAGTGAGGCATCTAAGTGTTGGCTGGCTGCTTTGTTACTTGGCAATAAAGTAATTGGATTGAAATTTCTCAACTCAAAATAGGTATTTTTTGGCCCACGACAGGATGTCTGACTATATATCAAGGGATGGAGCATGTTCATACTGCAGTGTCCCAGAGGAGAATGGGGGAGAGCAGAGAAGAAGTCTACTAGGGAATCATAAAATGTTTTGGATTGGAAGGGACTTAAAAGATCATCTTGTTCCAACCCCTCTGCCATGGGCAGGGACACCTTCAACTAGACCAAGTAGCTCAAAGTCCCATCTAGCTTGGCCTTGAACTCTTTCAGGGATGAGGAACCCACAACTGCTTTGCAGCTTTCTATCAGACTGCTCTTTGTTTGCTGTGAGGTAAAAAGGGAGAGGGAGACAAGAGGGGACAGATTTCAGTGAAGCAATTTGAGGCCTCCCTCAGCAGCAGTGGGACACAACCCCACCAAGACCAGTAAGTCTCTGTGACTTTGCAGCCAGCATTTTCCTTCTGCCCTGGGGTATCAGGCTGTTTTTTTCTTGACATGCTGCATATTTTCCCCTCACACCTGTTCCTTCCCTCCTCTAAACCATCACAAACAATATGAGGTTTTGTCTGCCCTCAGCATCCAGCAGCAGTTTCTCAAGCCCCTTAGCCCTTATTTTGCATGCGTGCCCTAGACTTAACCAGAACATTCCTGCCAGAGGTTAAGCCCAGGCATTGCATGGATAATCCATGAAAACTTTTTGCCTCCAGTTCCAAGTGACCGTGACGATAACAAGTCCAGAGATGCTGTCTGCAGCTCCACCCTGGCCCTTCTTCCACCCCTTATCTCTCTCCCAGGCAGTCAGAGCTCAGAGATAGGACAGAAATCCCAGCTGCAAGCCAAGAGGGTTAGGAAAGTGAAATGCCTATGCTCCTGGCCTGGCTGTGCTGCACCCTTTACCTCCAGTGCTAAAATGAAGTGGTTTTGCAGGGCACTATGGCCAAGGATGCTATGCCACGCTGCCATCACCATCCCTGCAACGCTGTCATTTTGGGCTGGCGAAGCCTCCTAACCTCATGGGACCAAGGCTGGGAGCAGCTGTGGGGTGAGCCCCTGTTAAACCAGAGAGCTGTGGGGAAAGCGGAGACCGTGACATGAAGGCAGGACTGGAGAGAACTGCTGGAGCTAGAAACAGGATCTTTGACTGAGAGACCAAAGAGTGCCAGGGAGAGGGGAGGGCAGGACACCACAGTGCCCTCAGCACAGCAGCACTCTTGGGAGAAAACCAGGAAAATTAGTGCTCAGGCAAGGATCACCTTCAGGAAAAGGAGACAAGCACTGGCTTTGGCAGGGGTGAGAGGGGAAGGGAACTGATCTTTTTTTTCCCCACTGAACACTGCCTTTTTTCCCTTCTCAGACAGTGAGACCTTTGCTTTGGCCCCTGACCTATGACTACAGGGCTAGTCCTCCTCCTCATGTGGTTGGTTTCTTTCCTGATTAAAAGTGATTAGGTAGCTCTAAAACCTGCAGAAATGTTACTGAGGGTAACAGAGACAAAGAGACCCTTCAAGATCTCTTAAATCCCCAGGGCAGTATTTAGAGAGCCCCGAGGAGAGAACTGGAGCAGAAAGACCCTGCCAGGACCTCTGTCCTCCCTCCTGCTGCACCCTCTGTTGCCAATATCTCCTCCACCATGTCACTTTCTGAAGCAGAGGTGCAAAGTGCCCGTGGTGCCTGGGAGAAGATATATGTGGATGCTGAGGACAATGGGACAGCTGTGCTGGTCAGGTAAGGAAAGAGCCCATCCAACTGCTGCCCCAGAGGGGAGAAGGGGGAACAGCAAGGATGGAGTTACTGCCTAGGAGCATGCCATGATGTTTTTCATGCAGCCCTTGCTGGGAAGAGGAGCAATCCACACGAGGTAAAATAAAAAGAAAAGGGTAAGGGGGTGGAAAAAGAAGAGGAGACAAGAACAGTATCTTCACCCATGTAAGGTAAAGAAAAGAAAGTGTGGTATGAAAGAGAAAGAGAATGGGAACAAAATGTGGGCGTTATTTCCCTCTTCCTCTTTACCTCTAAACTCTTTTAATGCTTTTTTTAAACGCAGTATTTCACTTCTGATTCTCCTTCAGCTTCAGTCCATCTGTTCCACTGTATTATACCCTTTCTGTGGACTTTCTTCTCTTAGTTTCCATCCTGTTTCCCTCTCTTTTGTTCACCTTTCACATATTCATCTGGGACTTGCATCACCTCCATAAGCATGGATCAGTTCAAATACTATTTCTAGTTATCAGGTATTTACCCCTCCCTCCAGCTTTCTTGTATATCACACTTTGTGCCTGGATTACCCTCATGAAGCCTTACATGCTGCTCTTTCCTTCTGAGGGCGACACAGTCTGAGCACAGTTAGGGTCAGAAATGTAGCCATAAAATGTTAGTAGCATCCAGTAGCTTGCCTCCCTGGGGTAATTTACTCTAGAAGGCTTTGCTTTAGTGTCCTACAGCACCAGACCTGCCTATAGAGAGTTTGGGGCTTCCCAGGACGAGAGACATGGCCATTATGGAAAGAGTCCAACAAAGGGCCAGTAAGATGATGAGGGGACTGTAGTATCTCTCCTATAAAGAAAGGCAGAGAAAGCTATGATTGTTCAGCCTGGAGAAGAGAAAGCTCAGGGGAATCTTGTCAATGTGTACATAAAAACCTGAAGAGAGAGTGCAAAGAAGGCAGAGCCAGGCTCGTCTCAGTGGTGCCACGAGACAGGACCAGAGTCAATGGGCCCAAACTGAAACACAGGAGGTTCCCTTGAACATCGAGAAAGCCCAACCATTTTGTGATTCTGTGAAATGCAATGTGGAATTAGCTATGGATATTTCAGGTGCATAACCTGTTTACCCAAAGGAGTAAACAGCTTTTTTTAAAAGAGTTTGACCAAGATGACTGTAATTGATCCAAGGTAATTTCAAACACACTGAATTGTGTTACTTTTGAATAAATGGAATGAGCAGTACCCCATACTCAAACAACAATCCATCACAGGCAGTAAGAAAGCTTTGCAGTGGACTACAGGAAGGGGTTAATTAACAAATCCAATAGTAGGGCTTCTCTATGAAAACACCCACCAGTATCACAGTGGTCGTATCTGCTGTCCACAACATTTTTGGGAATATTAAACTGTCACAGTCACCCCATGTGAACGTGCTCTCACTTCTTTGTGAAAGTAACACTGAGAAAATATTATCTTTAGAAGGAGTGGAGTAAGTTCATTTTAAGGTGGAATGAGCAAAGTAAATGTCTTGGGGAGAGGCAAGGGAGAGAGGACTGGCTGCTATGTGCATGGTAGTTATGCACAGATGCAAAAGGCAAAGGAGAAACAAGGAATGCAGTTCAAGTGTCTGTTCTAATAAAGAGAAGGGGAAAAGGGACTTAAATGCAGAAGGCAAGGCCTGGAATGTGTGGCTGTGTCTGCCCTGATACCTTGGTCCACAAGTCAGGACGTCTCTCGTTCCTCAACAGGATGTTTACTGAGCACCCAGACACCAAGTCCTACTTCACACATTTCAAAGGCATGGACTCTGCCGAAGAGATGAAACAGTCAGATCAAGTCAGGGGCCATGGCAAGAAGGTTTTCAGTGCCATCAATGACATGGTGCAACACCTGGACAACTCTGAGGCTTTTCTTGGGATAGTGACCCCACTTGGCAAGAAACATGCCACCCAGCTGAAGATTGACCCCAAAAACTTTAGGGTGAGTGAGCAGCCCTCTTCCCAAAGGGTGTAATTGTGAGGAGGGCATGTTTTCCCCTTTGACGGGTAGAACTGAGGAACATAGGCTTTGTATGTAGGAATACATATATATGCCTCAAGAGAACGGAGGTGCTGGAAGGTGAGATGGTTGGTGGTGGAAGATGGCAGGAGTGGGAGATCTGGCATCAGCAGGGAACAAGGCTGTACAGCTGATGCGGTGCAGGCAGGTGATGTGGTGGGAACTGCACAGCTGCCCATGAGCTGTAGAGGGTTTTCTCAGTGCAATACAGTTCCCACACCTGCCATTTAATAACAAGATACAGAAAAGTAGTTTAACACTGGACTTCTGTCCCTGATGTATTTTTTATCTTGTAACAGGAGCTGAGCTTTTCCAGGACAACTAAACCAGCTGTTACTGAACAACAGTAACAACAGCATTGTCATAATTAAACAAACTCAAATAATAAATACAGGATCAAATTAATTGCCCAGATCCACCTAAGGTCACTAGCAGAGTGAATTTATAACTGTTTTGTCTGCTTCACACAGCAAAAAGAGGCACCTTCTGGCAAAGATTATTTCCAAATGAAGGTGATTTCCAAAGCAATGGGCCCAATTTTCAATGAGTGGGGAAAATAAGGGATGATTTCTGGCTGAAAATACTTTTTCAGGGTAAAAATGCACACAAAACAATAAATGCTGCACAGGAAAGGAGTGGCATTTCAAAGTGGCATACCACCTACCTGACTGCAAGGACTCTGCTACAGAGAGCTGGATAGCTAATGAGCAGGAAAGATCAGGGAAAAACTTACCCCCTAAGCCATGTATTCCATAGGTGTCCAACAAAGGGCTCATCATGGCCTCTAAATATTTGGGACACTCCCCTGCCTGGAGAAGGATTGCAGTGGATGGACAAAGCACATCAGTCCTATATAGCCATCCTTAAGTGACAGATGCAGTCAACATTAACTAGGGTAGTTAAAAACACCAGCAGCAGTTTTTTGTGAATTCTATAATGCAGCTTATTTTCCATGCCCTGTTACAAGCTCTGCAGGTCATGTTCTGTGAATTGTTCTTGTACCCCTTTCTGCCCTCCAAGAATCCCAACTAAAGATGTGTAAGTTCTTATGCCTCTAATATGGAGAAAACTGGTTGTTTCTTCCCTTCTCCTTGTTTAGATTATCTGTGACATTATCTTACAACTGATGGAGGAGAAATTTGGCGGAGACTGCAAAGCTTCCTTTGAGAAGGTGACCAATGAAATCTGTACCCACCTGAACAATATCTACAAAGAGGAGGGTTGGTGAGGATGTGCACCCTCCAGGCTTTTCAAACAACTTACCAGCACTGATTTGCTGCTTTTGGGCCCCCAGCCACAGCTGGAAAAATTAAAATTTAGAAGTAAAAAAGGCAAGAAAAAAGGCTTATACAATATAGATATCAATGTCAATAATTTCCTTAGCAAACTTGAGTTTCTACAGCTAAACAAAACCTGCAGATACATCAAAGTCAACCAATAAATCCTGAGATGCTTTGCAGTTTCAGTGTTTCAGGTGGGTTCCTCTGGCCACCGTCCTTGAAGACTACGTTTTAAGATGGTGACTTTAAGCTTTCTATTCCTAAGAGAAAGACTTGCTGCTGCCAGCAGTACCAGCAGCTCTTTGGCTCACCTACCACCTCTCCATCCTCATGAATGACAGGAAGGAGACCATTTTGAAGCATCTCCAGAATCTTGGCAGAGGTCATTACTTAAGAGGCTTGAGTATTGTTTTGTTTGAACTTAAACAAGGGGGAAGTGGTGTACGGGAATGACCAGCATCTGGGAGAGACATGAGGAAAGTCCCATCTTGCACGAGCCAGAAGAGTCACCCAACCTTGGTTTCTCAGAGCAGCTTTCAGCACAAGGGATGACAACTCTGAGTGTGGTCACCACTGGACCCCTGTGGGCAGGAATGAACATCTCCAGGGTGTGGATTTCACTGTGTTACTCCCAGGAAGTTACTTGGGTTGAGTTCCCACAGAAAGCAAAAGTAGAGCTCACTGGCTCATGTGCACTCAAAATGCACCCAGCTGATGGAGACTGCTGCCTGCTGCGTGGGTGGCACAGGGGGCTCAGCCTGGCATGGGACTCATCCTGTCCAGTCACACAGCCTGAGCCTCCCTTCAGTGCTAACTGGGTCCTGAACTATTTAATTGCTTTTGTTTGTATTCCTTAGACTTGGTGAAATAATCAGCTAGTAAGTGCAAATAACCACATGCTGGTTTGCTTCAGTGTAATGCAATAAACACAGAGAAAGTAGATGTGCCCTCTCATTTGATTCACAGAAAAGGTGATGTGCAGCAAGTGGCAGCTGGTTTCAGTGCACAGTTACTGGTGGTACTGGGGGATTTCCAAAACCAGCTCAAGCTCCCACCCAGGCACTCATCACACTTGTGGCAGTCAGGCTGCTCATGGTTTTCACTTAACCATGATGCAATAGTTTTGTAGACAAGTAAAAATGCAGAGTATAGTAGTTTTCCTCACCCACTGCATTTGGCAAAGGATGCTAAATCCCAGTAAGTCCAGAAGAGGAACTCTAGCCAGAGGGGAAGATGGGGCAGAGGCTGCTTTATTTGCTTCGGTTTTCTGTTCAGCTTGGGGAGAAAGGGAAGCATTATGCACAGCATTGCCAAGGACTGTAAAACAAGAACAAGACGTGTAAAAGAATATTTACAGTCTCAAATCCCTCTGAAGGAGTACAAGTAGTTAAAGCTCTGAAAAGAGGTGGTGCAGTTCTTTACTCCCATTGCTCTGCTGCAAACCAGTTTGAGCTTTGGAAGATTTGAAGGCAGCAATTAGAAAAGTTACAGTGGTTCCAAAGCAAAGTCCCCACCCACTTACCACCTTCCAGAGATGGAGACAGAGGCTCGAGCTGGGCTGAAGGTGCCTGAGGGCCAGTGCTGTAAAAGTGCCTGCTTTGCAGCCTCTCTGAGCCAGCACCTGGAACGATTTCTAGCCCTTGTGCACTTAACTGAGCATCATCATCTATACTTTAACACAGTCAGCACTTGTCAGACAATTTCAGCCTGGGAAAGGCCTGTACAGCCACAGCAGCTCCTGCTGCTCTCAGGCCCTTTGTGACCTTGCTGGTGTCCAGCCCTGCTTTGCTGCTAGTTAATCCTGCCTTTCTGATGGTGCATCTCCTAGAACTCTGCCTGCCTGCAGTGCTCTGGCAGCACCACTGAGCCTAGGGGAAGGGAAGGGATTTGGGACTGCAGTTTCCCAAGCAACAGGAAGTGAAAGCCAGAGCCAGGAGAGGTAAGTCATGAGAGACTTACTAATTGTCCGCCGACTCCATTATATACACTCAGAGGGGAAAGCAGGGAGAGCCAGGGCTAGAAGCAAACATTTCTTCCTCTTTTCTTGCATTTCCAGCTGCTGATACAACTCCTGCCCAGCAGTCTGCTGCTTCCCAGTTTTGCAAACTGCAGGGAAAGACAGACGTCAGGTCTTACTGAAAAGAATAAATAATTACATAAATAGTAACAGTGCAAGAATTTATTAAGCAAGTGGAAAAAAGTGATCAAAGCAAAAAACCAAAGAGCAAGAACGATCATGCAGGAGTGGATGAAGAGTGCATTAACATTTTTATAAGTCCCTACATCAGAAAAAACTAATCTCTACTGCCTTGGAATAAAGGCAAATGATACTGAGGAAGGTGACATGTGAAATATGGGACAGAGAACAGTAAACTGGAGGGGTTATCAGGTGCTGCACACCTCTACACAATGCTCTGCACACTGCCATAGCCTCTGAAGCGTGGCTCAGTCTGCATTTATACTTAGTTTAATGCTGACTGCAACCCCCATCTTCTGTGTCCCTACAGCTAAACCCATCTGCTTGGAGGTAGCCACCTATGCTCTTGGCTGCTTGCACCAGCCCCAGGGGTCTGAAGTCTTGCTACCATTCTCTCTTCAACTACACAGATAATCCCTGCTTCGAGGCTATTTAATATTTGCTCAATCATCACCTAGCACTGGCTTAGAGAGCTGGTTTACCTATTTTCTCCCATTGCCCTTGGGGATGGGTGGTGCAAGACAGGCTGGAGAGACAGAGAGGCTCCAGGACAGGGCTATCATTGAACAGGATGGTAACTCCCAGATTCAATAGCTGATGGAAGACAAGGGGACAGAGGAACAGCCTCCTCTGGCAGCTCCACTGGCAAGTTTTATGTCGGGTAGTGGGATACAGTGGCACTAGGCCAAGCACATCTGCTTGGAAATGTCACCATTTTACAGTGTGGTTCCTCCTGTTACAGTGGGAAAAGCAACACACAGGCTGTGGTGGCACTGGGCCAGACTGCCCAGGGAAGTGGCTGAGCTGCCATCCATGGGGGTACTTAGAAGGCATGAAGATGTGGCACTTGGGGACTCGGTTTAGTGGTGGGCTGGGCAGTGCTGGGTTAATGGGCAGATGCAATGTTCTTGATGGCCTTTTTCAAGGTAACCAATTCTACAATTCCATGTTCAGGAGAGGATCTCATTCCTGGTCATGTGCCATTCTCCAGCTCCTTATCATTCATCTTAACCTTTTTGTTTTGCACTCCCCTGACTAATCCGGACTAATACGGGAATGATGCCTGCAGGTTCACTGCAGCTCAAACTCTGTAAACCAGTTAAGCAATTTACTTTTTCTGCTAATTTTTTACATCTTCAGTCTGATAAAAACTGCTAGGGAGCTACAACTTCATCAGCCAAGTTTTCAAGATCTCAAAAGCCGATGCTCAGCTACAGCGCTCTGAGGTTCCCTCAAGCGCTTCATTTCATAATCTATTTAACCATGAAGACTAAGGTCAGTCCATACCACTACTCAGCTGTGCAGCAGGAAATGTACGGGTGATGAATACCTCAGTTTTGCACTCCTGGAAATTAAGGTCATTGGGTTCTGATGAGTGGAAGATCTGTATTTAGGCACAACTCTCCTCTTCTGATAGATGCTCCAAATCTTTTGCATCCTAAGTGTGTTTCATCAGTCATCCTAATTTTTTTCTTCCCAACTGCACTTCAGTCCTGTATTTCCACAAGTAATTCAGATTATTTTATGAGGGAATCAGAGATACCTTCTTGCTTAACATTTAGTGTGGTACTACCTCTACATAAGAAAAGGCCCAAACCCAATCCCCCTTTTGTAATTAAATTTAAAAGCCATTTGTAAAATGGACAGCATATCACCCAGAATTTGCTAGTGTGGAGTCTAGGCACTGTTTTGTCATAGTATGTAAATTTCACCCACCCTCCCTTCCTCCCCCTTTATACAATACAAAATTTCTAGTTGCTGGCTGCAGAGGGAGACATGTCTTCAGTATTTCTGGAATTCATTCCAGAAAGGAATTCCAAAGGAATCACTGGTACTTGTTCTATGTAAGATATATCTAGAAATGACCGGTCACCTTTTGTCACACCACTAGAATTCCATTACCAACTATGTGATGATAGATTTTTTCAAGCACTTACACTCTGGCTGTAGCAGATGGACAAACACTGGTAACTTCCATTCATCAACCACCTGGACCATCCAGAAATGAAATCAAGAAACTGTCCCAGGAAGGAAACTCATGCTCAGAATTCAAATGGATAAATAAATAAAAAAAGGGTTAAGTAGTTAGTCATCATCACTTTGGCAGCTTAAAATGATGTAAATTCAAAGTAGAATGTGCAATGCTGGACCCAAGTCCTTGCAGAGGTGTAAAGGTCCTGTTACAGCTTTCATTGCCAGCCAATACACTGCTAAATTATCTTCAGAGTTAGAATTATCACCCATGTGCTCTGACCATACAGAAGATGCTACAGAAACGACACTGAGTACGAATGCACAGAGTGAATGGTATTACACAACCATGTCAGCAGGCCTTCATAGGCACTTGCCCTAGTGAGAGACAGAGGCTGCAGAACCTGCTGGAAATGCCAACAAATCATTGCAAACACTGCTCTTAAGCATCACTATTATATAACTCAGTGGTGTGATCACAAGGAGGAAAATCTACCAATATCTAAATTCTTCTGTGTGGGAGTAGGGCATACCCGAGTAGTTTAAATATCCCAAAGCACTTTCAATCCAACAGAATGGACAGCAACCCGTTTGGATCAAGGGCACCCTCAGCAAGTTGGTGCAGTCAATGCACTGGAGGAAAGGGATACCATCCACAGGGAGGAGCTCAACAGGCTTGAGGGGTGGGTCTGTGTGAAGCTCAAGAAGTTCAACGAGGCTAAGTGCAACGTGATACACCTAGGTCAGGGCAATCCCAAGCACAGATCCAGGCTGAAGGATGAACAGATGGAGAGCAGCCCTGCTGAGAAGGACCTGGTGGCAAATGAGGGGGTGGACATGACCCAGCACTGTGCACTTGCAGCCCAGAAAGCCAAACGTGCCCTGGACTACACCCAAAGCAGTGTGGACAACAGGGTGAGAGAAGGGATTCTGCCCCTCTGCTTTGCTCTGGTGGGACCCCCACCGACCCCACCTGCAATGCTGCATCCAGCTCTGGGATCCTCCGCACAGGAAGGACATGGACCTGTTGGAGTGTGCCCACAGGAGGCCACAAAGATGATCAGAGGGATTAAGCACTTATCCTACGAGGGAAGGCTGACAGTTCAGGTTGTTCAGCCTGAAGAAAAGGCTCTGGAGAGATCTTACAGCATGTTCTAGTACTTAAAGGAAGCCTACAAATGGAGAAGGACTTTTTACAAGGGCATGTAGTGTCAGGACAAGGGGGAATGGCTTTACATTGAAAAAGAGGGTAGATTTAGACTGGATATTAGGAATCAATTCTTTGCAGTGAGGGTGGTAAGGGGTTGCCCCCAGAAACTGTGGATGCCCCACCCTTGAAACTGTTCAAAGCCAGGCTGGATGGGGCTCTGAGAAACCTGGACTAGAGAAAGGTGTCCCCAACCACAGTAAGGGGGCTGGAACTGGATGATCTTTAAGGTCCCTTCCAACCCAAACTGTTCGATGATTCTGACTCCACATGTTTCTGCTTTTGAAGATTTTAGAATAATCAGATTGTAAGCAGAATGACTGCTTCTCCTAGCACACATCTGTATGTTAAAAACTCTAATAATCAGATATTTTTAAAAATACTGAACTGCTAGTTAATCACCTTAACAGACCATTATATCCTTGTTGAGTTATTGGACAATATGGTTTCTTTTTAATTTTTTTATTTCTTTTGTTCTTAATTTTTGTTTGTTGTTGCTGGTTTGTTTTGTTTGTTTTAATACAATTAAAGATGTACTTCACAAGAAAAAGCAGAAAGAGTCCTTCTGGAAAAAAACAAATATATTGAACACATACCAATCAAATGGTACAGATATGGGACTGGCTTTGATTTCAAAATTTAAGTAGAAATAAAAAAAGATGTAATGCAACAGCTGTTCAATTTCCAAGTCTAAATAGGCACTGTAAAAAGACATTTCCGCTTTCTCCAGCACATGTTCCTGTCTAAATGCTCCCACTGTAATCAACTCCTAGGATCCCAAACAAAATAAAACCCCAACACTGGGAACATAATCTTAGAGTAAAAGTTAATATCCATCCACCCACCCTCTTACAAAAAACCAACCAAACAAAAAAAAAATCCCCGCAAATACAACCTTTCAATGCTGCTGTTTTGACTGGAGCAGAATTGGAGAATTTATAAAGGTTCAAAAGCACCCAAGGCAAGTAGTACAATATAATTTGTTCACTAACTTGTATTGGAAAGGAGATTAAAAACATTGAGATCTGCATCTTGGTACATAAAACTGTTGTCCTGAATAAAGAGAAATCTTTCAGAAAAGTTTTACAACTTGGTGGAAGTCCAGGACCCAGCTTTAGGCACCATTAATTCATGGGGTTTAATTCTTTGTTATAACCACTTTTATATACTGTACATCTACCCTAGTTGTATCAGTGTTGGAACTGCTCACTGGTGTCCCTTTGAACAACTGTAAACTAAACCAAAGTATGCAACTCCATAGGAAGCTAGAGATCAGGTGAATATACAGCCAGTTATATCTCCCCTGCTTCACGCTCCTCTGAGCTCCTTGGCTCTTCTGATCGGCCGTTAGCGCTTTCGTACGAACGTTTCTTGTCTTTGAAATCCCGCGGCGACCTCTCCCTCGAGCTTCTGTCTTTGTCACGGGATGTTCTATCGCGATCTCTTGAACGCTCTTTGTCTCTGGAAGATCTTTCTTTAGAGGATCTGAAAAGTGCAGTGCATTTAAGAATTCAAGTTCGACATGAATTGGTAGCTATCAAACAGCACTTAGATTTTATATTTTCCTTCTTTTTCCAACCCAGCTTTAGATTTATATAAACAGAAGTGTATGAGAAGATACCAAATCATTCTACCCTTCTCCCTTTCCTACTTCAAAAGACTAGTACTTTGAGGTAGGATTTAATCTACATTTATTACAGAGCCCAGATTAAGTTCAAAGTGCTTCAGTACATTTCTTACTTTCAGTCTCCACCTCCAAGTTTACATTATCTGGAATTGAGCGGAAATTTCTCATCTGCAGTCTCTAGTTTAAGAACGGTGTCTAGCCTTTCTCAGCCTATAAATTACAAACTTAAAAAACAAATTTAAAAACAGAAGTTTGCTTAAAAGTAGTGGGAAATTACCTTTCATAATTCTGGAAGGGAGGCTCTATATGACAAATACAAACCAAATATGGAATCAGTTCTACAACCATACTTTGTTATAAGAATTAAGCCTTGTGTGACTTTGAAAGGTTGGGGTAGTGCTCTTTTTAGATATTTTACTCTGATAAATAGGCATTTTCAAAACCTTTATGATGGAGACAGAAAAGACCTATGTTGTTAAACAACCTAGGTAGTTTCAAACTAAATTAGCTACCTGTATGGGAGAAAAATGGATTAGACACCTTCCTCTATATTCCCTTACAGATGCACTTAGGTCTCTTTTTGAAAAACATTCCATCTGTATTTTACCATGTACTGCAATCACAAAATGTTCTAATACAGATTTTTACAAAAAAATTGTAACAGCTCGCCCATAATTTCCTAGTTGAAAAATATGGTACTCTGGACCATGAGACTGTACTCTCTCCACTTACAGAAAGTTACTGTCACTTAACCTCCCAAGCTTCTAAACTAAGGTCTACAAAATGCTCCTCTACTAATTTCCTTTTGCAAGCTTACAAAGAAGTGACCTTTCATGTGAGTTGCTCATCTGGAAAGATTACTTTCCTTACAATGCAGTGTTTTTTAAGACTTAGTACTTGAAATAACACTGGGATCCACAGGCATTACCCTGTTCCACAAACTACATGTCACAGAAGAAGAGAAGCTACATGCCAAATAAGAGCTTCATCCTGGAGCTAGTACAACTGTTCATCAAGTACCTTGTGCACAAGTCCCCTGCAGAAGTAACTATGATTTAACTCCTGAAATAATTTGAACTATAAGCCCCCCTGCATGTGTGGCCACTTCAAAACTTGACCTTTTGTCTTCCTGTAGGTCAGCAGTCTCAGGGTTTTAAGACTGGGCACCCTTTCGCTGTACTGCTCTCGAAGTATGCCACAGTGGGTAACCTATACAAGATAGGAATCCTGTTTATGAGCAGACCTCCCTACCAAATGCCTCACTGTGCACTCCCAACTCTTTTAAGTTATGCTCTCCTCATTCATGTAAACAAGCCAGCCAATCCTCAGGAGCAGACAGAAACTGCATCTTTCAAAAGCAACAGCCCCAGCCTGCCCCCTGCAGTAATCTTCCCATGAGAGATCCTTGCAAAGCACAATCTTCAGATGCAGTGCAAAAAGTTTATTTTCAGGCACACCTAAACATACTTTTATCTGGTGCAGTTCACAACAGATGGGTTCGGGTGCTGGGAACAAGAGCCCAAGAGAAAACCTGAATGCATTGACAGCAAGATGACTGCTGATATCCCTGGGTTCAAATGAAAATCAGCTGTTTCATTTTCTATGCTGCATGAAACTAGTATCAACTTGACACTAATACTCTGTAGCACTGATCCAAAACAGAAATAACATATAACCCTGTTACTGTTATATAAAAAAAATAGAGAATAAAGCACTCTGGTGTGCCAAATCATAAATATGCTGAAGTTGTAACTGAAATCTGAGACAGACTCAAAATGTGTTGAAATTATTAAGTGGGAAGCACAAACTTAATTTAGTGTGAAAATTCTCACTGTATGTTGGGAAAAGCCATTTATTAATATGGGTATTCTCAGTTCAGTCAGAGAGAGAAAGAAACATTTCTACCAGGCTGGGCCTGGGAGAGAGTTGGAAAGGAATGAAAATAATTCTTTATCTCTCCTGTTATTCACATTGCTTATAGATATGTTCTGCCACCGTGTGTCATTCAGAGGACACCAATGGTGTGAGATGTTTTTACTTTAAGACCAATGAAATTAGTCTGCACGATGCTCTCTATAAAAGAGTGATGTATTTGAAATAGTTTTCTTCTCGCCTTCTGGAGTTCTTCTGTTCCCGTCCTGCCTCAACAGCGACATTTTCTAGGGCAACATTCACCTCTTTTTGGAGCTGCGCTCTCGGCTCCTCTCCCTGGAGCTGTGCCTGCTTCTATGATGGCTGCGGCTCCGGCTGCGGCTGGTGGAGCGGGACCTGTGGCGGTGGCGCTTCTCACGGGATTTGGATCGAGTCCTCCTCTTCCGTTCCCGCGAGGCTGAGCGAGAGCGGTGCCTGCGGCGGTCTCGGGACCTAGACCTAGGAACAGAGAGGGCTTACAGCACACACTGCTCTCAGAGTACTGTGCACATGATGCACTCTATGTGTAAGCACATCTGTACAGAGAATGGCCTGCAGTGTTCAGAGCCATTGCAGTGTCTGATTCACAGGCGAACAGACAGGGGAAAACAACATTAGAAAGCCTACAAACTCCTTTTTGACTAATGCAGACAATTCTGTAGTTAATTCATGACTGTATGGCTACAGCATAGCCAATTCAGGATCCTGAAAGCAAACAAAATAGGAAAAAAATCTACTTCTTTACATTTTAAACTAGTGTCTTTATCAGGCAAAGAAGAACTTCATGATACAGTGACAGGGATCATCTACCAGAATCTATGTGTTATGATGTTCTTTAAAAACTGGACTACATTGCTCTCCGTAGCTACAACAACAAAACTAATTTGGAAGGTTCTAAACACTATACAAATTTGTTATTTTCTTTTTTTCCCCCCAAATAACTTTGCAATCATACCTCACTGGTGACCTTCAACTGTGTAGATGTGAAAGTACACGCATACTATTCATGGGTGATCTGATGAGTTAGCCTGGTGCTTAGGGATTCTGAAAACATGGGCCATCACCAAAAGGTATTAGCCAGAAGCTTTTGTGGAAAAAAAAGCTCAATTCTCTGTGTTGTGTTACTTGGGACATGAAGCTGCATTGTAATAGCCACAAATTAGATGTAGATGTATAAACTCAGTAGCATGGTGATAAATAGTGTACAAACACACAGAGAGATGACTATGTAACAGAAAGCTTTGTCTGTAAAGATGAACATTTTAAACTAACAGTGCCAGACAGTCTTAAAATGTTCCAGCTTGTGAAAGGCTAACTTCACCGCTGGTATTCCTTGTCTGCAGATTTATATACCTTTTGGCATGCTTGCTGTGGGATCTGGACCTGAAATAAATGGAAAATAGTAATTTTTCTTAAGAGAATCTCACTATCAAATAAAGTGCAATTTAGTAATAATAAACCAGACTAGTTGACCTGTTACTGTATTTCTTGCTTTAGTAGCAAGTATTTAAAGGCCTTTTATTTGATGTCAACATTTTTTGTAACACATTTATCAGGAAACACATCCCTGTTTTGTGTTGGTTGGGTTTTTTAAAATTTCTTTCTGAGACTACTCTACTAGAAGCCCAGAAGATTATCTAACCAGCTTTTTAACTTACATCCCTCCCACAGAAAAAAGCTTACAGGGGAAGCCAGTATTCCCTGATTTCCTGACACGCAAATAGTACCAAACTGCAACAGATTTCAGGAATTCACACTGTTAACCTCTGAAACTTCACATGTCAAGAGAACTGCAGCTCAGGTTCCATTCCACTCTAGCCCCATCAGGCCTGGAAGCTACTATTCCATAGAAGAACAAGGAACCGCTTTCCTTAATCACACATTCAACTACTTCCAATAAGGAAAATTTCTAACATCTCTGAAGAAAACTGCTAAGAGGTGTAAGGAGCTCATATGTATGTAAGCTCACATCTGTCAGGTCTCAAAACAAGGTACACACCTGAAAATTATCTCAAAAGCCCTCTGATCAAGTATGTAGAGACAAAATTATCAGTAGTTTTAAAAAAGGCTTTTATGAGAACAATTCCATGTTTTAAAGTTTAGAATGAAATTCCATCTTAATCCTTCTAAGTTTCCAAGGAATGCAAACTATTGTAATTCTGCATATTTAGAAATGTGTATGAACTATATCAGAGTTTTCTTATTAAACATAAATAGGTCATAATGCACATGCAATTAAAACAGATCCCTACCTCCTTAGTTTCTCCCTTTCTTCTCTTTCCCTCTCCTCTCTACGTTTCAGACGTTCCTGATTTCGTTTCTCCTGTTTATCAGCCACAATCCTCTGAAAGCAAAAGAATATATTAAGTTATATTAAAAAATTTCTCACATGAAGGTGCCATAAAAATAATCTAGACAGTTAACATTCAGTTCTTTCCCTCAGGCATATCCCCTTTCCCTTGTGTATATTGTTCCCACTCTCTTCCTCAGTATATATACATATATTTTATTTTTTTTCTTGAAGAAACAGAAGTTATTGCAGAAGAGCTGCATGTGGGTGTTACAGGAAGACCTGAAATATGCAGAGTTAAATATTAAGTTTTTAATAAAGGGGAATTCAGAACAGTAAGTCATGCCTTTAATGTGAGAGTTTCCATGCCAATCCTATCATATTTTGGACACTGGGAAAAGGCAGAAAGGAATCAGAACTGGGAGAGTTAATTGTTTCTTAAAGGACTTGGTTGGGCCAACACCTAAATTTTGAGGCTACTTGTTTCTGTATTATGACTGTGGGACAAAGTTAGAGCAGATGCTTCAGCTGATAGCCCCCAGGGTGAACTCACTACTACTGGGGACAAGGCACGCTCAGTAGAGGGCCCTCAGGTGTGGAACTCACAACTGGAGATCTGGCCAAACCCAAGTCTTGCCACCTTCTGGACATGATGCAAGAAATTCAACTCTTTGTAAAGACCTTCTTCTGAGAGGTGGAATTGCCCCAGCAGCATCTTGATTAGATCTCTGAGGAGAGCTCTGAGGAAGGAGGGGATAGTTATTGTTTTCTTTCTTTATTAGCAAAGCACTTTGAAAGATTAATTTATTGATGCTTTGGGAATGTGAAATAGCTATCCATGCAGATTTTGTTCCAAATGATATAAATAATTAGTTATTTCAACCCTTTTTGTCAAATTATATCTATATTTCCTTGTACAACATCCACAATACAAGCAAGGTTTCTTGTTCAAGTGGCTCTTTGCATAATTTCATGGAGGGATGAGAGGAAGTACACATGACCTGTTCCAGGCATCTAAGATTTAAGTTACACTAGCTATAGCGAGGAGCCTAAACTGGCAACATCAACAGGAAGAGTTGGCTCTCTGAAGGATAAGTCACAGTATCCATGCAAGACAGCTGGAATATTGCAGAACATAAACCAAGTCAATTTATTCAAATTCAGTAGCAGCAATTTCTGCTCTTAGGAATTCAACTATTTTAGCTACTCTCTTTAGTGATTTCTACACTTAAAATGCTTAATTGAGCTGTGAACTCCATAATTTGTACATTAAGGTCACAAATGGCATCAGTGTTCAAATCCATCCTCTTGAAAACCAGAAGTTCAGAATATCATTCCAGTAAGCCTTTCTTCTAGCATATGATTTCTGGTCAAGATAGGTTATAATATTCCAACTGGACTGAAAATGTTCAAGTTATAGAGTACATGCAACCTCCCCATAACAATTATTTCTGACTTCAAGATATACATATATTGGTGTTCCTACTTTGGATAGCTACAGCCTTGAGTTGTTGAATTCTATTCAAAATAATTTCCTAATCTTTGTCCAGGTAAAATAAACAAATTGAGTTTTAGTCATTCATCATACAGCAGGTTGTTTGAGTTCCAAGTTCTTTACATTTTTTGGAAAACTTTTCCAAGTGTTATCATCCTCCTTACTACATGCTCTTGTCAAGAGTCTCCTTACTACTTTTAGTCAATCATCTGGCTAAAAGCAACGTTCATTTGGCTATCTCCTATGACTGCTAAGTATGTTTCAACATTGCTGCTGTTCATTCAAAATACAGTTCTCCATTTTAAAAGGATATTCAAGTTCTTAGGTCCCAAGATGCATTACTTTGAATGTGTGTTTTAATCTACCTCAGTGCAAAATAGGTAATCTTAAAAATCTATCCAGGTAATTGATGCTAAATTAGAATGTTTAGTGTTTTTTGGCTCATGAAATCCAAAAGTTTAAACTGAAATAAAAAAATTCACATACACAGAAAGAAATATTCCATTAAGGCTGCCTAGCAAATAATTAAGTAGGAGCACACACAAAAAATGGAAGAATTATTTACCCTGAGTTCCTCAAGCTTCTCTCTTATTTCAATAAACCCCAAATGTAGTTTTCCTCCAAAGTGATCAGCAAGTCGTCGGTCATTGTCATGAAGACCAAGATAAGCTGAGCACACTTCACAAACCCGTAGCTTCTGCTGCTGAAAGCTAGAGGCAGGCATAGAATTCCTGTATACTTCCTAGAAAAGAAAAACATTTGCTGTTACTTCAAAAGGCACATAAACACAAGGATGATACTTTACTGAAGATACACTACAAATAACCAAATTCAATGTACACCAGAACACCCTTTAGTTAATTCACACTTCAGCTGTATCACTAAGATACAGGGCATGTTTCCTTATTCTGAAAACTGAACATACTTTAAGGCAGGACATCAGGAACTGTTTTTGCAAATTAAAAAAAGAAAAAGAAAAAAGTTGGGTAATTCCTACCTTAAGATTATATTACACAGAAGGATGATGTACTTTTTCATGGACAACAATGAATACACATTAACACTACAATTACTATATTGACATATTATGAAAATATGACACCAGTTTTAATTCTGAACCCCTTTTAAAACAGTTTTTGTTTCCTGAGAAATCCATCTGCTTTTTAGACATTAATTAAACACATCATCTGAGCAAAATTTACCTGAAGACATTCAGATGATAGACCAGCAAGACTGCCAGCAATCCTACTGGTGCTACTGAAACAACTGCAGAGAGTGATTTCTAGAAATATCAGTATCTTTGTGTAATACAATATGGAAAAGCTCTTGGTGAGTTCTGTCACCTTAACATTACAAGGATAATTTTGACTTTCCTGATACACAAGACATAAACTCTCTTTTAGCGAAGACAATGGATCACTTCACTGAAGCTTTCCAGCACGAGATCACAACAGGGTTGCCACAGTAAAAGCCGTGAGACCAAACCAACTAAGTCAGTGCAACCATCGCAGCCACAAAGGTAGTGTCCACAGATACAACTGACCAACACAGCCAAACTAAGATAAATGCAACATTTGTGGAAGGAAGTACAATTTTAATGGCAGGGTAGAAACTTTAACTGTACAGGATGCCACAAAGCAATTTCTTTAGTTTTATGTGTAGCAATTAGCTAAGGAATTGACAGAGATAAGACACTTTGCACTACACAGAGGCCAAGCAATTTAATATTTGACCCTGCCCTTTCCATCCCCCAATCCTTACACAAACAACTTACTTCTGCTTCTCTCTTCTTTACCCGAGCCTTCTCCACTTCATCCATTACTTTCTGAGATTCTTCCACATTCCCATCAGCTCCGAGTTGTTCTACTTTGGCCAACAGTTTCCCAATTTCTTCATTCAATTCATGAACTCTTTCAGCCTTGAAAGACATGTAAAGGCTTAACACAGGAAATACTCAATTAAGGAGACCAATCTGAACTACTACTTAGTTATGATATGCAAAATTAGGAGGACAGAATTAAAAGAAACACACAGAGAACTTCTCCAGTTAGAAGTGAAACAGAAAATGCCCTTCTGCAAAAAACACAGAAAAAGGCTAAGTTACCAAGTCTATCTAAAATTCCAGAAAACTTAAAATAATTCACACTGTTATCTATATCAGTCTTGAAAAATTAGTATTTGTACAACCATTCCTCCTAGCATTTACATATATGTGCAGAAACATCACAGGTTTTTTTTATTCAAAAAAGATCTAGAGAAAAGGACATAGATTTTGTTTAATTTATAGACAAAGTTTGGATCAAAAAGCATAAGAATTACTAACATTTCTATAGCATGAATTCTGAGTCAAGTTTCCTGAGGTCAAAAATACCAGAGAAGTATCTTCCCTCTGTTCTCTTCTGTGCCTTAAAAGCAGTTTTAGGAAGGACAGAAAAAATGTATTACTTTCCCCCCACTTCAGTAGGAATTCTCAGAGTTGATATATTTTCAAAACTTGAAACCGACTCCTTAGAAAAACTGGCCTCCAAAAAGACAGCAGTAACTCATCTGCCATGCTTACTTTAGCTGCAACTTCAGCGCTGATCTCTTCTTGGGTTTCTGCTAGTCTTTTCTTAGCCACTTCTGTTCGCCTATCACAGTCTGCAATAAATGACTGCAGGTGGTCCATTGCCTAAAACATCAGTAAGAACAAGGATCAATGCTGTCAAGAATATAAATATTTCATAAGCTGTAAGGCTTCTTCAGTTTATTAAGGCTTCACTTCCACTAAGTTTTTATTAGTGATTAGTGAAACAATAATCTACTGGTTCATGCTGACTAATCCCACATATTCATACAAATGGTTTTAAAAATTATAGTCTACACACTGTCGTAGTTTTTAAGTATTTGCAGAAATTTGGAAGTGAATCTGTCTTAAGACAGAAGAAGAAGAAGTAATAGTGAGTATTTCTAGTGGCATTAGAATTCTTGGAAGGCTATTCGGGATCACTTCATCCAGCCATAACATGCAATACTGAAACTTTTTTCACTAGGGTTTAAGTAGGTATATTAACCATCCCTCCAAATAACAATTAAAAAACCAGACCCTTTTATCCTAGCAGACTAACTTCCTAGTTGGGAGTTCAAAACAAACTATAGTGTATGGAGACACAGTATATGATTTGTTACCTGAATACCAAGTTACTTTCTTTCTTAAGTGAAGAATTTAAAACTCTCTTCAAAGCATGCATACACAGCTTTAACAACTGCTTGCTATTTGAAAACACTAAGAAAGAACTCAGGTTTATCATACTCTGAGAGGCTGTTAACAGTTCTACCTAGAGATGACTATCAACAAAAATTAGCATACAATCATGAAGAGGCAAGTATCTTTCATGTAACTGTGACAAGAGTTTCTCTGCCTCTTTATAAAATCGCTTTTCAAAAGTCTTCCTTCAGTCTGTAACAGAACTTAACATCTGTTGCTCAATTTATCCACCTAAGTACACAAACTAATGCTTTCTCTCCACCATTAAGACAAAATACATACATCAAGCTCAAAGAAGAAATCTTGATCTTTGGATGCTATTTCATAGTCTGCCCTTAATGCCAGGTCATGCACTTTCAGGCATTCTCCAAGGTCCATTCTCTGAAAAGACAAAGGCAATGTGGTTTAACTTTTCAGAGGCATTACAAGGAATAAGGTTAGCATGATTTCTTTAACTGTCAAATATTCTGAAGCAAGTCATCTCCTCTGTGGTAATGAGAGTTTAACAAAGCTGTAAGATTACACCAGGTCTTTGATAGACATGCATGAATCAAGAAATAGTAACAACAGAGAGAATGAACAGCTTATCTTATCATGATGGCTCTTTGCATTACAAATTATCATTGATGTCCTGCAAAAATGCTGTTTTACCAGAAGTTCAAAAAAGTCACTTAAGTGGAACGTCATGTATTGAACTTAAACAGTTTAGTAGAGCCAAGTTCCATGAAAATAACTGGCAATTAAATGGTCAAATTCTTGACCTGAACCTGTCTGCACACTCCATGATAATGTGTTTCCATTACATTCATCACCTGAAAGAGCTACAACCACAGCACCATTATAAGTGCTGCTTAAAAAACATTCTTAAAGCATTTCAAGCAACACAACCAAAAATCAAATCCCTGCAAAACATTTTGCAAATGAGAGAAGATGAGCTGAATGTTGGACTATGTTCAAGAACCAGGGAAGAAAAAGCACAGATATTTCACTTGTAATCTAAAACCATTCTAGAAGGGGCAGGAAGGAAGCATGGATGTAAAAGTAAGTAGGCTGCATCACTTATCTTGCATACAATGCCACTGAGGAGAGTGCCCAGAATCTTACTGGGTAACAACTACTGTTTTTAAATTGAATTTTGCATAGGAGACAGCATAAAAAATTCTAATTCAGTCTGCTCACAGCAGGTCTGGTGGCCAAGACAAAGCAACGTGCACTTGACAAAAAACAAACTGAAAAACTCCATGCACAAACAACCACCACAAAACCCCAAACCAAAACCACCACCACCAACCAATTTGTAATGGAAAGAAAACTGAATGAACCCAAAGCAGCCTCTCTGCAACAGCACAGGCTGATGTAGAATCGCTGGAAGTGACTGCTATTTACAGCACTTAAAACCAGCACAGTTTTAGTTAAGTATGCTCTTAAGGCACTTCTCTCTTAATAATAATAAGAATTAATCCTTTCTTAACATTGAAAGCACACGACAAAAATTGAACTCTGATGGAAAAAGTTGTTACTGTTATAACTACTGTTGTAGTTAAATAACAATTTTAAATCCAAACCTAAAATAATTAATAACTTGCTTTGAGAGTTTTGTAAATAGAAGATCAGTGTTAACTCAGAACATGCTGCAAGCCAAATGAGTGAGGGTTTTGTTGGGTTTTTGTTTGCTTGTTTTTAATAAAATACTTGGATTTAAGTAAACAATCAAAGCCTCATAAGTACAGTAAAATAAACCCCAATTATTTTAGTCTTCTCAAATTTTTTACTTGGACTTCCAATGAAACCATTAAAGTAATTTGTACAGAAGCTGTTGGTTTATTTCATACAGAAGTTTCAGACAGAGAAAAAAAACCCACATCAGTAAAATAAAGAATTTTGAACTTGAAAAGGTTTTTTATGAACTGCAGTTATTTAAATCCCCTTCAGCCACCATAAATCTGTTTTCCGGAAAACATTTGATTGCAATAGGGAACATCTGACTGCAATGATAAAGGAAAAGATTAGCGTTTCCTTTTGCAACTATACAGGACCTCAGCAATTTTGTTAACTGATGCAAATCCACAAAGACCTTGAAGCTCAGCAATGTCTTATAGAGGTCTCTTTCCAAGCCATGCTGACATTATTTAAACTGAGGCATTTTTCCAGGAAAGTACTTCAATACTAGGAGAGCAATGTGAAAGAACTTAAAAAAAATTATCTGAAAATTAGACACTTGAAAATTATCCTAAGATTGTGAAAAGACTGACTTTATATTGATTCATCTCTTGTACTGAATAAGGTCTTTAAGGCTAAAAGTGTAAAACTCAAGGCCAATTCTGTTTGAAGTGAGGCACTTAAATGTACAGATAAGGTTAGCGACACACTTCAATAGGTCTGAATACAGTGAAAAAAAGCCTGAAACACATCCACACCCCTCCCCACTATTCTAAGATGCAATCTGCATACACTTTGAATAAATGCATGAAATAAAATTACATCACACACTAAAAACCCTCATAATTCATGTAACACTACCATGACATGCTGTTCACTTTACATGTGTTTTATACTTCTTCCTATTTGGGTTGGATTCAACCTCCACAAAACACTACATTTTCTGATTTCTTTGCCTCTTACTGGGAATTGTAAATCCAAAGCCTGAAAGGATGGTAATTAGTCTGAGCCAGCATTACTTGTGAGAAACATTCTGTCCTCCCCTTATCCCTGTGCTGTGCCACTCTATGCTGGCACATCTGCCTGTGCTGTTGAACAATCTGGGTAGTGACTGGGTAAAAAATATCTTAGCAAAACAGAGGCAAATGTTTCAGCAGCGTACCTTTGTCCAACTTGTTGGGCAGCCATACAAACAATGTGCTGAGAGTATGTAGGGGACAACATAGTAGTGGACTTAAGAAGCTGGGGTCTCCTACAGTATTAAGATGGAAAATTCAAAAGCAGTTGAAAACCTTCAGTAATGTTAGTGGAAATTTTGGGGGAAAAGGAGTATGTTATGATTACTTTTTGTTAGATGCCTCAATCACAACAGAAGAAATTTTGGCTCCCCTTCCCCCTTTTGACCCAACAGGGCAGCCTGATAAATACTTAGGTGGCATAACAGGCAGCAAGAACAAGCAGGTAGAAGAGAAAAGGGTTCTTTATCAGTAGTTTTGATGCTGAAGAAATTACATCATTGTTGGAACTGCTCCTTAACACAGCCTATAGTAGTCCTGGGTAATCATTTCAAAGTCTTCACAGAAATATTACTACAAAATGCCTTTCATAAAAGTTCCATTAGCAAACTCCAATGTAAAGAGAGCTAAAAAACCCACCACTTTTAAAACCCTTAAGTAAGTTTGCATATTTAACACAAAAACAGGCTAAAAAGCACTTCTGCTGGTGTAAGTTATGCAACATCAGGGAAAGACAACTCATCTTGGGGATGATTCATTACTGTCAAAAGTCTATGCTGGATCATGACTGCCAAGAACCTTAACAAGCACAAAGCAGCTTGCAGTATCATCAGGCTCATATGGGTAGATGCAAAATAGATGGACAGCAGATGAAAATGGACAGAAGATAGAGTAAGACACATTATTTTCCTTTTCCACAAGTCCACCTTGCAATTTGGTGCCAAGACATGCCCTACCTCCAGAGGCAAAGAATAAGCATTGGTAGTCTGCCATTTAAAGATCAATCACATTTGAAACAGAAGATGGCTAAGAGGGAGACTCATGCTCAGACAGTGAGTTAATGGAAGGCTTAAAAAGAATGAACACTGTTTTTCACTGTCAATACACCGAGTTTTACTACCTAAAAGTGATTTACAGAGCAGTTCAGATTAACAACACAAATAAAGAATAAAGAAAGGTGAAATCATCCAAGTCCCCAGTCTAGACATAACTGAAGTTGATTGAGTGAGCTAAGCCATGCTTTGGATCGTTCTGCACTTTTACTGAGATTAAAAGCTGAAGAACAGCCTATATATTTGGAGACTCTTTATTGCAAATGAAAATAATTGCTGAAGATTAGTCCAGGTAACCACATATAAAGCAGGATATCAGGAGTCCTTTTGTTACTGCTGAATTCTACTTAAGAAACTAGTGCATTCTAGTACTTGCTGACCACTTTCTACAATACTTCTTTTATTTCTTAGTGTTAGATAGGCAGTTAAAGCTGATTGATTTCCCAGAGCTGAGGTTTAAAAAAAACGGGTCTTTCATTAAAAAAAAAACCCTCTGTATTGAAATTATTTAATAATTATTTTTGTCATCCCATCCACAAAATAGATACAAAGTCTTTGGTATAATAAAGAAATATGGATTACATTTTGTTTGCATAGTGATGCTTCAATCAAATCAGGTAAAAAAAAAAAATCGCATTAATTTATTATGAACTGACAAAGAAGAGCTAGCCAAAGATCTGGCAGTAGAGAATCTGTAGAGTTTGTCTGCAAAATAAATGTGCACTCTGAGTAGCTGACAAGTAACTGAATAGGAAACTAAACTCTGACGTGATTCAGTTTCTGGAACATGAAATTAAGGTGGAGTTTTTCTGCCCCTTTTCCTTTTCAGCTTTTGAGCTATCTACCTGCAGCGATATTCTCATTTTGGCACTTCTACAATTGCTACAAGTTCCTTTGACATCAGAAATTTGATTACTGAATATACTCTATACAGACTGCAGAAAGAGCAGAGAAAAGCTAAAGGTACTTAAAACACAAAGGGCAGACGTTGAGCCAAGTGACGCAGTAGCACAAACTATCAAATGTTTCTAAAACCAGCAGGGATCTTTGACAGGTTTTTCAAAGAAGATACTCTGGGCAGTGTTTATATAGATATTTCTTTTTAGTTATAAAGATACCAAAGTAGTCCACATTCAGCAAACAAAGAATTTTTTGTTTGTTTGTTTGCTTAGAGAGATCTGAAATTGCTGAAAAATTGATACTGGAGGGACCAGATCTCTTCCTTTATCAAACTGTCAAGGCACTACTAGAGTCAGTATGAGAGCACTTACTAAGGATAAAAAGAAGCTGAAGACAGAACCTGCTGAAATCTTCCTTAATAGGGAACTCGTTCTTCAGCTGCACTACCGATTTCATTTTGAACAGATTTCTAGACTTGTGATAAAACACATCCTTTCTTGTAGGCAACACATATTCAGAAGGGGATTTAAGTTCTCTGCCTCCACTAACAGTTTTCACTTTTGTAGGACTTCACTAGCAGGAAAGAAATGCTGAGCAAAAAAGATGCAGAAAATATTAAGTTGAAGTCCTTAGTAACCACTGAATTCCAGCTATCTTCTGAAGTATAATACTTTTAAAAAGACATTTCTTCATGTAACCATACTCTCATTTCTAAAGACTTCAACTTCTTAGAATAAATCATCACTACCAAAACTAGCAGTAGTCTTATTATTGAGATATTTCAGTGTTTACATAGTATTTGTTCTTCTAGCCTGACTATAGAATATATTAACACTGAGGATGATAACCATGCAGAAAGTAACAACCCCCCCATTACCTCAATAAATTTAACCAATTAAAACGGAATGTGGTACATCAGTTCACCTTCCTGGTGCTGGCCAAAGAAACTAAGAATACATTTCAGGAGACCGACATGATCACTTGAGAGGACAACAGTGCACTTCACAATTCATCACAACTGGGTTGAAGGCTTCAAACTCAGATAGCTTATGCAAGCCTAACTTAATTTGATTTGCAAAGCTGAAGCAGTTCACATGATCAAATCAGTCCTGAACTGAAAAGCTGATACCCTCAGACACAATGCCTAACAGCTTCTAATGCTTTTTCTAGAAGTACAGCATAAAATCACAGTCACACCCCAAACCACAAGTTTTAAGCATAAGAATAGCTCCAGAACCAGTGGAACTACTGGCAAATAAATCAACTACAGATGAAAACTCCTTACTAACATCTGTCTGCACATGTGTGAACTATCCAAACTTACACAGTAAAAGGAGATACAGACAGTACATCCAGTGAGCCTAAATGGATGCAGCCCACTGTGAGAGGGATACCCATGGGCAGGTGAACTCCATCTTTTTCTAGGCTCCACTGCCTAGAAACCTTCTGCCTTCAATGCAAGCTTCAACACCCAGCTCCTCAGCTGAAATCTAAATTTAGATGTCTTAATCTGGAGCTGAATTCCACTCCTAATAAGATTAAAGTTAGCAATGTATTCAAGTATATTGCTAAACCAAGGTCTTGATTAATATGGTTTTTAGTCAGTAAGAGTCCTGAAGAGCTGCATGCAATAAATTTAGGAACATCTGAAGATATCCTTAACTGCAGGATGAGCCAACAGAGCCTATTTTCAAGTCTGGATTAAATAAAATGCAAGAATCATTTTTTTTCCTCAATAAATACACATAAATACAAAGTTAATTCATTGAGCAGGTAAGAGTTTCTGAACCATCGTTTGCAAGACCACATATAGTATCTGTGAAACTATCTTCATCATGGAAGCACCATCAAGTTGGTAAGAAAGCCAGCTTAATGCAGAAGTGTTGGGCTTTTCAAAGACAGCCACTGGGTTACAACTATTCAGGACACTCCTACTTAATAATATCCTTATTAAAGGTATTAGTTTTAAATCTTCCCACCTTGTCATTTTCATTAGTACTCTGCTATTCATTCAGAAACATACAAAGATAGAAAAAACACACACATCTTATAAAACGCGCAGGAGACAGAGGAGACCTTACATACAGCGAACACTGCTTAACAGGTTCATACCATTATGGGGGAGTCATCTGACTCCTACATATTCAGTCCCCAATCTCATAAAATGGATAAACATTTTTGTAAAGGAAAAACCCACCCCAAACCAAAACAACCAAAATCACTGAGGGTAAAAGTAACAGTGTTAACCCCATAAGGCAAAAAAAAAAGAAAATCACTAGCTCTAAGTAGGAAAATTATTCACTGTCTCATTAGCCAGGGTTTACAAAGTCTTACTAATTTCTCATTGTAAAATTTTCATCTCAAAATGAATGAGCAAGCTCTTAAACCACTGACTTATATATGCAAACTGGTGTCCAAGTGATCATTAACACAAAATCACCTTCACCAGGCAGAGACACTTCTGACTGCTTGACTTGACATTTCCCAGCCTAAAACCCAGAAACTTACTAGCACAAAAACATATTCATAAATAAAATCCCTAAAAAAAGTATAAACACACTACACCTTTACCAACACATACTGCAACCTGAGGAACATGGGTTTTTATTGTCAAGGGAAATCAAAGCCTTTGCAGTGTTTTGAGAATTTGGCCATTAAGGGAAAGAACACACCAAAATAACAGGGCCTACTCATGTGAGTTCCTTTGTTGGTCTTGCATTATCCGTGAATGTCCTCCTTGAGTGGTTTGAAAGAGTGGGTGGACTAGAGAGGCACAGAAGTCTGCATTTTTCAGACAGGAACAATAATAAACAGTACCTAGGAATTGTAGATCATCTTGTGACACACAAAAAAAGAGGCAATTCATACCCAGTGTTTTACTGATAATCTAGTCAATATAGAGACTTCACCTCATAAAATGTCCCCAGAGAACTTACTGTTTCAGGAGCATTCAGGGACTTGAATCTACTGTTTAGGAGAGAAGGTTCATTCCTGTAGATCTATGACCAGGTAAACAGCAGAACAACACATGGCCCAGGTAAAGCCTGTCTCTTTTGAGTCTCCTTTCTACTACTCCCACTAAAAGGATTCAACTAGTCACCGCTTTTCTGTGCCCAGATTTTCATTGGTGAACACATTTTCTGGTACAATGACTAACTGCATGAGGAAGGAAAAGACTGATACTCTCTAAAGAAGAAGTTGAATTTAGTATTCCAAGAGCTGCAGCAAAATCTGGTATGAGGCTGAAGGAAACTTCCAGTGAGGATTTAAACTGTGTCAGCTGCCCCAGCCTACATGACTGACCTGCAGTGTAAGAGGTGCTACTGCATGATACCTATGACTTTCATAGTTCTGAAGATAAACATTTCTTTGCTTACAGATGTTATAGAAATCTTTGTTTACAGAAATTGGACCACAATGAAAAGCTGTCAAACAAATCTTTGACAAGTTTCTTTTTGTGGATTATGATCAATGCATTTGTATGTTTTGATAGCATACCAGTATGTCCCAAGCAGGAGTTATTTTGCTCACCACATAGCCAAAGCACCATCCAACCTAACAGATGGGTGAATAGAAACACATTGCTCTCCCTTTTCCCCCATTTTGTTTGGACAGTAATGCACAAAACAGTTCAAAATAAAACTATATATACATTGATACACGATACTACTTCAAATAATCCCTCAGACAGATTTTCCAGTACTTATTTTCCCCGGTGCCAAAGGATAATAAAATGTGCCAACATCAGTGAAAAAAGTTACCCTAGCAGCATCAAGAACAGTAGGCACGTGGGACTCTGTATCATCATATTGAATCTACTATGAATTATTCTAATCATCAAACATTAAATTATCAATGAAATATTACTCACCTGCCTTTCACAAAAAATAAGCTACCTTAAACATGGATCACAAGGTAAAGCACAAGCCCACTGACAAAGCAAAGTTACTGGTCTGTGTCAAAGGCCCTTGTTTCCTACGCTCATGTAGTGGAACTTCTACTACAGAGTGCACAAAAGTCCAAGTCAAACAAGTTACTAATATGCCATAAGTGGAGATTCAAAAATTGCTTTAGAATTTATAATAATGGCACGGTAACTGGATGTTGTATAGAAAGTGCCACTATCATATTAAACATCTCAACTTTTAGAAATTTCATTACTTGAACTTTCAGTTATTGTCATGAGAATATTTCTGAAGAGAGAAACATCTCTGTACTTCTCTATACAAATACATCTGTGGCATACTTTCCCACTAGAACATACATTTTTTAAGAAAGTAACTTCATAACTTACACATACAATATATTTTATTTCTTTCTATTACTTGCAACTGTACCACTGTAGGACCATTCTGCTATAGCGCAATTCATGTCCACAAGGTTATGTGGCTTTTCATGTAAATGACGAAATTTAGGTAATAATTAGCATATAGAACAGAGGAATTCTAAAAATTAATTTCAGAACCCATAAATTAATTGTTTATGAAAGTTCCGCTGAACTACCAGAGAGTCCTAGATAATCACTGAAAACCATGAAATTTAAGGAAATACTACGAAGAACAGATATAATTCAATTTCTCCACTTATCTGAATAAAACATGAAATTTAGCTACGTACAGTTCCAGAGAGCACATCATGAGGGCAGCAGTTGAGAAGGTGGCTCTTGCACACTCGGTCATCACTGAATTTGATTCGCTGGCGGGTGGTGTCACCTGCAATATAGAAATCAGCACATTCCAGGTCAGAAATCTGTGGCAGTCAGACACGTCCTGCAGGTTACATGCAAAGCGTTAACAATGCCCTGTCACATACTGAAGGTCTACAGAAACTAGAACTCAAAACACTACGCTTCTTTGTCAAACAACACCAAAACCACAAATGTCTGTTTTAATGCTCTATAATGATATTTAAAAGTCCTCTCACACTTCCCCTTCAAAAATGCAGCAGGAAAAGTGCTTGAAACCAGAAAGTCAGTATTAGCTTAAAAACACTTTGATACAATAGCATTTGTTAAATGAGCTATATAATGCTCTGTTCAGACTTTGCATGAAATAGTGACGTATTTCTATGCAAGAATTAGCATATCAAAGCGGCCTCATAAACACAAAATGAAACACATAAGAGTCTTCACCAAATCCCACCTGATACTCATTTTATGATTTTGCTCTTGGATGCAACGCACCCTTTAACATCTGATGGGAGTAGCATAAAGAGTTGGCAGAAGAATGATTTTAAATGCTTACAAACCTGAAAAAAAAAGATCAAACATACGGGCATAGCCTATATGCAAAATACTTTAGATCTGTTTGCATATCTCCCTATGATAAACCTTTTTTCTTCTACATGCTGTTTGTTGGGATGGAACATCTTAATTATATCTTCATTGTGGCAGGTTGCAGCTCCTGCATCAGCAGAAGCATCAACCTGCCCAGACACTGAGGTCCAATTGCGAGGTAAAGAACCCCTTCCCGGAGCAAGACCTAGTCTTCAGAACAACGTAACTGGCTGGTATTCTGGGGATGAGGGCTGAACGTGTTTCCCTTTGAGTAAAATAATTGTCAGTGTTTGAAATTCAGAAGAGAGATCACTGCAATGGCTCTCTTCTTGTTAAGACACAGGCATGATAAAACACCTTTATCTCTCTAAGGATGCAGCTTTTTTTTGTTTTTTTAACATAATTTGACATGATTTCTTATAATTGAAAACCTACTGGTGAATTACTGAAGCAAAAAGAGCTGCTGGTAGAAAAACTGACATACTTTTTCTCAGTATGTGAGCTCAGATAGCAGCCTCTTCCATTTCATCAAATATTTTAGAGAGTGTAGATACATTTTGCAGTTATTCAAGTTTTTTTTATGGCTTCATGATTTGAAACTCTAAACTTCTAGATTTGAATCTCTTTAACAATTCAAGAAGCCATATTCTTTACTGAGGTTAACTACAACAGAGAGGAATAAAAAAACCCTGTATTGTTTTAGACAAACCTTTCTTACTATTATATAATCAGATTTTTAAATATTTGTTCTATGTATAGGATGCTAATATATAACATTTTCAGATGGGCCATGTTTCAGATTATTTAGTAAACAAAAGTTTTCATAAACAACACATGCTTAATTTGCCTGCAGGATACAACAGGTAAAACCTGTAACCCACACACTAAAGAGCTTCAAAGCAGTTCAACAATAGGTTTTCTAAAGGGCAACCTTACTGCTCGGTTATACTTACAGTACTAAAAATTCAGAGTAATCCCTCTATAATCATGCCTACTACTGCAGTAAAGAGTTTTGCTCTTCTTTTTTTTTTTTTTTTTTTTTTAGGAGGTGGATCTTTATTTTTTTAAACACATAACTGCGTTTGTTCCACATTCATTAACACATCTGAAAAGTTATTGATAACTCACGGCTCGGCGAATGCGGGGCCTTTCTGACACTCCCTTGCAGATTGATGTAGGCAGGCAAAGATACATTGAACCTTTGTAAATAAAACAAGGGGCCAGATTGTTCAGTTTGTATAGAATAATAGACTCTGCCAGCAATTTTAACACAGCATCTAGAAACACATGTTGACCGTAAAGATTCTTCTATATAAAGACACATCAACAAAATAAAGAAAAGTATTAAAAAAAAAAACCCCAAAGCTGATGGCCTAATAGCACTAACCTATCAGGAGTCAAGGAGTTACTAAAGACCAGAAAATTGCTCAAAGACTCAGGTTCCTTAAGCAAAGTCGGCAAATAGTATTTTCACAGACATTACCTTCAAATACCTTTTTTCACACCTCTGCCATAACTAGGTACTGATACTACAGCTGAAATACAGTCTTTTTTCATCAAAGTGGCTACCATGATAATCACAATTACCAACCTGAGGAAGACAGCATAGGAAAAAAAAAAAGAAAAGTGGCAGAAACCGATCAACAACAGCCTTAAGAGTACTTTACACATTTGTATTTGTATTTTAAACTTTTATTCTTTTGGCACTGTGCCTTTATTCAAGCATTTAAAAATATTTAGAAAGGTTCCCTTACAAATATGATTGGGGTATTTACATTTTCTTTTCTACAAAAAGCAATTTTATACACTTGCATTTCTTTTTAATATATGCTGTTTCAGAAGAAAAATACAGAAGATTTATTCTGCTGCTGACCTACAGATGAATCGTCCTGAGAGGGTGATGGCCTGGGATCTACATAGGCTGCTGGAGGAGGAGGGAAGAATAAAATCTGTGGCTCCACTATGCACCTGACATTCTGCCTACAACAGTAAATGAGATTTATGCAGATGCCTTCTAAAAACTAAAACAACACAAACAGATGTGTTCTTAGGACAAGGACTTTTGCAGCAGGTAACCAAGATGCTACCTCTGCTTGTCAAACTGTAGGGAAGTTGATACCTTCTTTGTATGGTCAAACAAACAAGTGAATGCTAAATCTAATTAAATGAGTATAAAGAAAAAAAGCTTTATATGTTCTGTAATAAAAAAGTAGTACACCCAGGCAACAAATAGCTGCAGTCACCTAAGTTTTAGAAGTATTCTTGAACATCTATAAAGAGGACATGATCACTTCAGACCTTATACAAATTCTTTTTTAATAGGTAAATAATTAAATCAGCTCAGAATAGCATTTTATTTAAACCTGCCTCTGAAGATCAGCACAGTATTCAACTACTTGATCTTTAAGACTCATGCTTATTAGAGAAATGAGAATGTATTTTACCACGGCATTACAGAAGTCAACATCTATTACTGTAAGCCGTCCCTGTGTTTCCAATTAGATTTTTTTCCACTAAAAGAAAAATCATATGGTTGCTAAAATTTACATGGAGTAAAGGTAAATTAAATTTTCCCCAAGAAACATCAGCTTTAGTTTTACTTAAGGTACCTGTCCCTAACTACATTTCTCTAAGAGATTACTTTCCCAGTAAACAAGAGAACTTTGAAACAGAACTGAAAAGGAAAAAAGCAAAACACCAAGGAAACTTCTATACTTGCACATTTCATATCCTTTACAAGCATAAGAAAACTGCACACAAGATAGACAAATATTCAAGAGATTATGGCAGTAATGTAAACTTTCTAAAGGAAGTTTTCTATTTTGTATAAAACATACTGACTGCAAAATTAACATCAATATTTAGGACCAGTGCATACTGCTGATTAAGGAACATCTAGAGGTTAAGCTTACAATGTGCACTTGTACTACACAATTCACTTCGAACTCCCAACACAATCTATTAGCAAGCCAACACAATGTCATTCCTGTTTAGTATTTTTTAATCACAAACCAGCAGAATGAACACTTGTGCATCAGCAATACTTAGCATAGTAACATGCTCATAAAAATGACTTCTTTCATCCAGCATCTCTTACTATTCTGATGTACCCTAATACACTACTGTCAACAATCCCAAAGCACTGATGAGAACTAGCCTTGATAATCCAACTGTAACCTCTAATTGTAAACCAGTGGTGCAATCCATGCAAAGGAAACAAAGTGAATTTTCATTTTCATGCTGTTGACTTCCGGTTAAGATACATCAACAAAAAATGGTTAACTTTCCACTCAAATTTTTGAGGCATGAGTCCCAACATTTTGGCAAGGCACTCCGAAAGCCTTATTCAAGAACTACTAACTGGGTGGAGTATGTGTTTAAAAACTGTGTATCAAATTCCACCTGCAAAGCACGCCCTGTCTAACCAGTATCCAGCACCATTATTTAACTGAGGTTTATGCAGGCACAGAAGATCCTGTTCCTGCTGCACAGTGAATGGGCAGCTAATTCTGACACTCTTGTTATTAACACTGGACAAGTCCTAATCCTAACACTTTTAGATTAACACATATTTCTAACCAGGACTGCTTCTGTTTTACACCATGACTGAAGCAACACAAATGAATGCCGAATATAATGAGACCACCCTTTAGCTAATGCACTACAAGTCGAACAAATATAAATATAGCAATGGTTTTCCTTGAGGTATGAATATGCCCATTTGCTTCTTCATAAATGCCATTTTAGACAGCATCCCAAGTAGAGAATAATTCCTCAAGTCCTTCACCGTTCCCATAATTTTTAAGGTCGAAACTATCAGAACTTTATAACAAAGCCTGAAAATACAGACAATTCACTAAACACAGACATCACTCTTAAAACCTGATCACTCCTGATTTAAAAATTGTCCTGGACACAAATAAAGCACCTTTTCATGAAGTTTATGTGTTGTGACTACTTTCAGATTTCTGAGCTGATTTCAGTTCAACATTTTGGGGAGCTTCTGCAGAAATTCCTGCACCTGAGATATTTTTCTCTGTCTTTGCTGCTGTTGCTGCTCTGTATTTGAAAGCAGAGCTCTTGGAAGAGGCTCTTGGCTCCCTAGCATGGCTCTCAGCCTGGAGCTACCCAAAATGGCTACAAAATCCTCAACAATGATCTATCAAAGTTTAAACACACATACCACCTTCTACCTCCAAACATGAAGCAAAGTGGAAACCAAAATCTACCTAACCCTGCAAACACCTACATAAACCCTCCACCCATTGTTAAGTACACAGAAATTCTTCAATAATCCCATACTTTAACAAAGAAATGAAAAAATGGGTTACAAGTTCTAAATTACACCTCTGTTACAGTATAAAGCGTGCCACCAAACACAGCATGAGTAAAATAAGCACAGGAGTGTCACTTCAATTCCTTCCAAACAATGAGGACAGAAAAGTCACACGTTGCTAACCATTATTAAGGATAACTGAAGCATAACCCAGAAAAAACAGGATATGAACAGATGCAAAAGGGTATTATAAGCTTCAAAGGCAGAAGAAGATGCTCTACAAGAAGAGAAGTGTTTGCTAGTAACAGCTGAAGAACTGAGTTGAAGACTTCAAACATGGCAGCTCAGCTCCAGAAGCTAGCAGGTGAAGCAAAAGGAGGTGCTGACTGGCACTTCATACATACGGCTTCTGTCTAAAGGCTCCAGAGATTTTTCTGCTAGTCACAGAGCACAGTATTTGTTAAGATGCTTGGGAGAACCTTTTCATGACATGTAAGTCTCAGAAGCATGCACAAATTCACATGTCTCTTAAGAAAATCTAATTAACTTTGCTACATTTTTGTATTTCTAGACTGTAGTCTAGATTCTAAATTTTGAAGTGGTGGCAATTATTTTAAAAACACAAACCACCATCACATTTCTTTGCAACAGTCACGTCTTAGCAGCTTCAAGATGTGGTGTGGCACCAGGGCCACTGGGATCTGCTGCATCTGCACTACTGTCACAAGTAATGATCCTGCTTCCCCCTCTGCTTCCAACCAGTTCCTCAGGCTGACTCCAGCACTCACCCCTGCAGCAAGGCAGAGCACATAACTGACCTGGTAGAAAATGAAACACTTGGGCAAGATAAGCTGATTCAAGATCAAATGGGATCTTCCCCATCAGGCCTTTTACATAAAACTTTTCAATCTTTGCCCATTTAAACTATATTATGGAAAAAGACCCAATCCTGGGGATACTAATATCGATTTCACTCAATTTGTAAATTACTCAATTTATAATTATGATCCTATCTGTAAGCCTCACTCCTGTTTTCTGAAGAATAGGGATGGCAAAAGCAGGGTTTACCAAAGCGTACTATTAAAAAAAGTTTACTCAACTTTACAGTTCAAAAATAGTATTTTAAAAAAATGAAAGTCATTCTTTTCTATGTGCTCTGTACTCCTAAATGACAAGTTCCTGCAGCTCCGGTCAACAACAAAAATTTCAACTTGAACTAACCTTTTAACTATTGACATATGGAAAAAAACTCCTTTAGTTTAAGTGTTAACAGAAAAAAAAAACCCAAACCAAAAACATTCATATATAAGCACATAAGATTAGCACTTGGTTTTCAGCACTACTTATTTCTCAATACTTAGAAAACCCGTATTATATATTCAGTAATTTATATTTAAAGCCTCTCTAGGTATGGCAGGTTATCCGTACTTGGAATGCCATTTCAGAGATTTATTTCAGCCTGCAGTCATGACTATATTAAAAAAACCCAGCTTTTTACTAGCATTGAAATCAACGATACTTTATAATTGTTTTTTAATTTTGGCACAGTCCACATCCAGTTAAGCTTTCCACTTGTCAGAGAAGTGTGCAAGAGAAGGTTAACCTAGGTAATATGCAATTTATTTTAAAAAAACCCACGTGCTTTTAAATAATAATAAATGTTTTTCCCAGGTGTGTAGAAGAACCACTCCTGCCATTCAGACATTTCTTTGTACTGACATAACCAACACAAGTGCTTTTCAGGTACCCTAGCTGTATTCTAAGAACTGCAACTCACTGGCAGGTCCTGAGAAGCACCAGCCAAGCCCCCTGAGTTCCACGCTCTGTCAGGTGTCTGTCACATGAGCAAAGGCAGGCACGCAGCAGGGACCACTGGGCACAGCAGCTGCCAAGAGGCTGCTGAGCCCCACATCCTGGCAAGTGCCAGCCATGCCCTGTGACTGCAAGTGCACCCACCCTGCTGCCCAAACTCAGCCAAGGGAGGCAGCGGGCTGCCAAAGAGGTCGGGAAGCTCTCAGCTGTCCCTGCTCACAAGCACAGGGCCCTCTGGGAAAGGGTACAGCCAGGGCCAGGCCTGGAGCAGCACACCTGCTTCTGAATGGCCGCATGCTGGCCAGCCCTGTTTGACTCGAGCAGTCTCCTCTCAAACACCGATTATGTTTCATTAATATTCTCACAGCTTAGTAGTGGGTATTTTTTGAATCACTGTGATCAATACGGAACTGTGCTTTCTAGGTGTTCTCGGAGCTTAACAGCAAATCTATAAAAACACTTAATCACTGCACCTTCCAGGCTTTTCTACCCTGGCCCTAGGGACACCAGTCATAACGAGTGTGCACTTGGTCCCACAAATTACAGCCTACAGCTCATCTCCTAAAACCATGTTTGAGCATCTGATTGTGGAATTTCCAAAATCATTTTCAGAGCATGTTCATATTTTCTACACGATACTATAACCTAAAAGGGAAAAAACCCTTCAATATTCAGGCACGGCCGCCGGTTTTAAATTTACCTCTGAGTTTTTTCTATTTCCATTGACGAGATCAAATGTTTGATCTACCTTTTTTAAAACAGGTAAGATTTTGAAGCCTTCATATTCTAAGCTTCTCAAAAAAACCC